>NC_137513.1:11680000-11732500 GCF_041902795.1 Electrophorus electricus
CACACACACACACACACACACACACACACACACACACACACACACACACACAGTTAATACACTTATGCACAAACCCACCAGATGACCCAACACATGCAAACACAGATACACATGTAGTTATACAGATACACATATCCACAAACCCACGCACACACATTTCAGAAAGAGCACAGCACCATTAGGAGGAAAGTCGTTTTAGACGTTATGAAAAACATTTCCTCAATTTTTTTAAGTTAAAAAGTAGAACAACCAAAGGGAGATGTGAATGACATAATGACAATGGAAACTGAGTCAAGTAGACAAAAGAGGCAATCCTCTAATAAAAAAGACTTACCAAAGATCTCACCACCACTAGCATATTCAGTTACTAAATATATCATCCTTTCTGTTTCCATCACCTACACAATAAACAGACACATACAAAATTAGGGCTGCATTTATCCTGATGATCTAACAAAACACGAGAGCATGTGTCTGCCTGTAGCATCTTGTGACATTTTAGTAGTGTGAAGCAGCTTCAGTCCCTGATTGACCCAAAGAGAGTAACAGCTAATTGAGACCAATCAGCTGGGGGACTGGTGGAGGCGGGACCTGGTACAAGCGAATGATGTGGGGGTGCCGCAACATCTTCATAATCTGAACCTCACGGAATATCTTCTTCAGGTTCTCATCATCCAATTGTGTCTTATCCACTATTTTAATCGCCACCTGAGTGGGGGGGGGGGGGAAGAGAGAGAGAGAGAGAGAGAGAGAGAGAGAGAGAGAGAGAGAGAGAATGAGAGAGACAGAGAGCAATGCACTGTATCGCAGAACAGCAGCTGCCAATGCACATCATGTACACATTGCCACATACACTCAAACTGAACCATGCACACACAGTCAGCCACTCCCTCTATACCCACACAATGCCACATATTCTGACACAAAGCCAAACTTCATGCAAACGCATACTATGGGTTGCATGATATGGACAAAAACGCTACACTGACATTACCCTGCTACATACTGTGGCTGCAATATGACAAGTAATCAAGAAATCAGACTGACAGTTTAGGTGCCAAATAGAAACTCGTTGGTGGCACTCCAAGGTGGTTAAAATATATTCAAAACCACTGATGAACCATCACCTAGAATGGCTGTGATTGGTCAGGATCCTCACAACACAATAAAACAATTTGTGATATATGTTAGAGAGCTCGTTTGGATACTTTAGCCTTCTGTGATATCAGTTTTGAAAAAGCAAATAAACACAAATTATGCAGCTCTACTACATGTATACAAACCCGCAAAAACCCTATTCCATATACACCTCAATCACATTCAATAATGAGAGGCTTTAGGTTCCATACTGAAAAACAGGGCCTTCACAATAGCAGACAAAATATCCCTTAAAACAAAATTGTCATTTTTAAATCTGCACCTTAATATAATTAAGGAGATAGCATGCATTCAGATAAATTCAAAAAGACATACTAATCATTTCTCTTGCACTGTATATTACAAGAAAAAAAAAACAAAGAGAGAGCTTGTGTGTGTGTGCACGTGCGTATTTTGGACAAATGTTTAACAGTGTTGAGACAAAAACAGTGGCCCTGTATTTTGTCCTGCTGGCTCTGCCATCTCATTGCCAAATAATGTCACCAGCTGAGACAAATACTCCGTAATACCCCTTCACCCGGGAAAAAAAGGTTGAGTCAAGTCAAATTTATTTATACCACACTTTTTACAATAGTTGATGTCACAAAGCAGCTTTGCAAATGTTCAAGTCCAAGCCCCCAGTGAGCAAGGCAAGAGCGAAAGAGGCAAGGAAAAACTTCTTAGAGCATGAGGAAGAAACCTTGAGAGGAACCAAGACTCATTCTCCTCTGGCCAACAACAGACACTATAATAGTAACAATATAAACAATAGGAGCAGAATAAGCAGTAAAAGAGAAAAATAAATAAATAATAAAAATGAAGGGAAAAAAGCAATCAATGTCTAGTCCGGTTTTCTATAAGTCCCTAGAAGGGCAATGGAGAAGTTGTTGGCTGGAGTGGAGGTGTGGTAGCCATGGCATCTAAGATGAGTTCAGGCTCAGTAACATCATGGTAACAACATGGGGTAGGTGTACCTCGGCAGAAAGAGAGAATAGATTATTAAGCATGTCCAGGTACATGGATGTGTAAATTAGGGAACTATAATGTGCAAAGATAAAATGCTTGACTGTACAGATAGGTTTTCAGCCTTGCCTTAAATATTGAGTCTGTTTCTGAGTCTCTCACATTTACAGGAAGGATATTTTATAGTGCAGGAGCTTTATAGGAAAAGCCTCTGCCCCCTGTGGTAGATTTTCTGCACTTCTTGATATAAGCAGATGTGGTGAGTCATAATACACTAGGTGTTCTCTAATGTACTGTGGGGCAAGACCAATCAGTGCTTTGTAGATTATTAGAAGTATTTTATATTCAATATTAAATTTTACTGTGAGTCTATGTAATATAACTAAGATAGGATTAACATGATCAAATTTTCTAGTAAGAACTCTGCTGCATTTTGAACTAGCTGGAGCTTGTTTAGGCACTTAATGGTAAAGCCAGATAGTAAGGCATTACAATAGTCCAATCTTGAAGTGATAAATGCATGGACTATCTTTTCTGCATCATGTGAGGAGATCATTTTCCTAATCTTTGCAATGTTGCTGAGGTGGCAGTCCTAGAAATATTTACATGAGATTCGAAGCCATAATTACTCCAAGATCTTTAACTGTTAGAGAAAATGTATTTGGAAGACCACTGAAATTTATTGAGTGAAGGCCTAACAGAAGCACATCTGTTCTGTCAGGATTAAGTTCAAAAGTTCAAAGTTTATTTGTCACATACATAGTTATATACAGTATAACTGGCAGTGAAATGCCTTTGGTGACTGCTCTGCCTGTAGCCTGCAGCTGAGGAGAGATACATAAAATATGCAGATCAGGGAAATGGATGTGCATTAATGAATATTGTCCAGATAAATAATAAATGGAAAGGGAGCGTATGGATATGCATATATACAATGAAAACACAATTTTACAGGTTGCTTTTTTTTTTTTCTTTCTTTCTTTTTTTTTTTTTAATTTAAACAGTTTGTTGTGATGTTATTGACATCATACCCAGAGGGCACAGAGTCCCCACAGTTCATCAGTTGCCCTGATTCAGGGCACAAATGGCCTGCGGGAATAAGCTTCTCCTCAGTCTCTCTGCGTTGGTCTTCAGGGAGTGAAAGCGCTTCCCTGACCTCAACAGAGAAAAGAGCCTATTGTTGGGATGGGTGGGGTCCTTCACAATCCTCCTGGCCTTGGTCTGGCACAACTTGTAGTAGATGGTATGCAGGTCAGGAAGTTCCGTATGAATGATGCGCTCTGCTAAACGCACCACCCTCTTGAGTGCTCGTCTGTCCTACTTGGTGCTGTTCCCAAACCAGGCTGTGATGTTCCCTGTGAGGATGCTCTCAATAGTGCTGGTGTAGAAGTTCCACAGCACCTTGGAGGGCAGTCTGAAGTCTCCTAGGCATCTGAGGTGGTAGAGACGTTGACGAACCTTTGCCAGAGAGTTGGTGTGGCGGGACCAGGACAGGTCCTGCGAAATGTGAAATCCAAGGAACCTGAAACTGTCTACTCTCTCCACCGTGGTTCTGTTGATCCTCACGGGTTGCTAGTGCCACTCCTGCTTCTTGCTGCAATCCACAATCAGTTCCTTTGTCTTGCTGACGTTCAGAAGGAGATTATTTTCTTGGCACCAGTTCTCCAAGTGTTAATCTGCTCCAGGTAGGCCCTCTCATCGTTGTCCGAGATCAGGCCCATGACGACAGTATCGTCAGCAAACTTGATGATGGGTGAGGGTGAGGCTGAAGATATCGGTGATTACCGGGGCTAGCTGGTCTGCGCAGGCTTTGAGGACGCTACCGCAGATGCCGTCTGGTCCTGCCGCCTTCCTGGTTAAACAGCTATTGAACACTCTCCTCACACCACTGTCCATGATGAGAGGGTGCTGGCCCATGGTGGGCTCTGCGCATGCGCCGTTGCCTGCACCGATAGCACCATTAGCATTGTTAGCATTAGTGCTGCTAGATGTAGCCTCGAAGCGAGCGAAGAATGTGTTTAGCTCGTTCGCCAGAGACTCATCCGCACTCATCAGTCCAGAGGGTGGGCACCTGTAGTCCGTGATCGTCTGTAACCCATGCCACAGGAATCCAGAGCCACTCTGCTGGAACTCTGACTCTAGTTTCCTCCCGTAGCGCTGCTTCGCCTCGCTCACCGCCCTGCGCACTCCGTATGCCGCAGATTTGTACTTGTCCACGTTCCCGCTGATGATCCCTGCGTTGTAGGCAGTAGTGCGAGAGTTCAGAGTCTCGCGGATGGTTTTGTCCACCCAGGGCTTCTGGTTGGGAAACGTCTTGACGGTGGCTCTTGGAATTGTGTCGTCCACCAGTTTCCCAATAAACCCTACTACTGCCTCCGTAAAGTTGCTGACATCAGTGCTGCACCAGAACATGTCCCATTCCGCATCATCCAGAGCGGCTACCGATTAATCTATCCAGCATGCTTGGATGGCGTGGCTCGCTACCGCCGAGTTCAGCCACGACTCAGTGAAGCAGAGGAGGTTGCAGTCTCCAATGTCCTGACATCTTAGAAAAAAGATTAAGCGAAAGAAACTCTCAACATCCAGTGTCTGACATCCTTTATGCATTCCTCAATAATATTAAGCTAATACAAGTCCTCTGGCTTGGCTGAGACGTATAACTGAGTATCATCAGTGGAAACTTGTACAATGTCTATGCAGAAAGTCACCTAGAGGTAGCTTATATAAAGAAAAAAAAAATACAGCTAAGCTTGTATGCTGAGAAGTCTCCATTTATGTAGCGACTGGCTAGATAAGATCTTCGACGCTGAGCTACAGCTTTTTTTAGGATCTCAAAAATATATGCAAGGTTTGTGTTCAGCCTGTAGTTTGACAACTGACGGGATGAGGTTAGTTTTTTTTTTTTTTTTAAGAAGTAGTCTGATTACTGCCAATTTGAATGATTAAGATACATAGCAAATGTTCAAAAAGTTTATTAAATTTAGAGTGCTTTGGGGTTTTTTTTCCTTTCTATTGGATCATCCTCCGGTTGGTTAAGGTAGGCTCTGAGTTTACTTCCTTTTGCCTTAGATTCTGTTAAATTCAAGGCTTCTTGTCTGAACCTAGTTGTTTGTATGCTGTTAGCTGTAGTTACTTTCTGCAGGTGTAGTTTTGCCTTGGTCCTAGGTGTGAATTTGAGGTCAGACACAGGACTTACTGATCTGTTAAATTAGGATGACTCCATTACAGTATATGTCTGTAGCAGTGATCAACACATGTAGAAGGCTTTTGTTGAACTTTTCTTTTAGTTCCTCATGTACACCGAGACTGGACCTCTCAAACTCATCCAAGTATCTCCCCCCCCCCCCCCCCCCCACTTTTGTCACATATATCCACAAACCTAGCATCTTACCAATCTGAAATGTGTATTGCAATTCCTGCCTACATACCCACGGATCTCCTAGACACCATCATTGTAGAAACTGCAATCTCAGCAACCTCATTTACTCCCAACAGATTGTGGTGGCAGAAGGGCTCTGGAATTGTCAATATGCTGTCCAAAAGGCTAACTTCATCTCAGCCCTAGCATCCCTCCACTCGCTACACCTCCTAGCTCTAACAGAGACCTGGATGACCCCTGAGAACTCAGCAACTCCAGCTGCCCTGTCCTCTGCATTTTCATTCACCCATTCTCCGAGGCATCTCAGCAGGGGTGGCACAGGTTTATTATTGTCTCGAAAGTGGCATTTCACTCCACTTTCCTTCTCTGCTCTTTCTAGTTCTTCTTTTGAATTTCAAGCTAGTAGTGTCCATCTCCACCAAACTTCACATCGTCATCTACCACCCTCCAGGTTCCCTAGATAACTTCATTGACAAGCTTGATGTCCTCCTGAGTCAATTCCTCATTGAAGGAAATCCACTCATTCTCCTTGGTGACTTTAAACCTTCCATCACACAAGCTACTTTCCTTCTGCATCCTTCCGCTGTTGATGTCATTTGACATCACCCTCAAACAGTCTCCTCCTACAAACAGAGCAGGCAATGTTCTAGACCTGATTTTCATCTGGACCACCACAACATTGGACATCGCAGTCATCCTCCTCCACATCTCAGACCATTACTTCCTATCCTTCTCTCTTTCCATCCATACCTCCCCAATGTGTTCTTCCTCCTTCTGTCACAATCTGTGCACCATTTCCTCTTCCCATACTTCTTTTTTGTCCACCCTTCCTAACCCTGACTCTCATTCTTCTCTCTCCCTGGATGCAGTTACTAATACTTTCCTTTCTGCACTCTCCTGATCAATGAATCTTCTGTGCCTTCTCTCCTCTAGACCTACAATATTTTCCCTACCTGCCCCCTGGTTAACAAACACTCAAAACACTGGCTAACAAAACTAAGAACTGCAGAGAATGGTGGATTGGGGGGGGGGGGGGGGGGACAAAAAACACCTAGATTCAACTCATAATCTCTCCTTTCCAATTTCTCACTGGAAGTAAGATCTGCAAAGTCATCCTATTACAGAGGAAAATTTGAATCATCAGCATCTGATCCATGCAAGCTCTTCAGTATTTTTTCTTCTCTCCTTAATCCATCACCTTTGAGGAGAAGGTTGCAGCAATCAACCAGTCCTTTTCCTCTGTTCCCACTTTTCCAACCAGTGTTCATTTCCCAACATCCAACTCTCTGGCTTCTTTTTCTTTTCTCTCCTCAGATGAAACGTGTCTTGATTCTTCTGAACCTTTCTGCAGCATTTGACACAGTAAACCACAATATTCTCCTCTCTGTTGTCTCCAGCCTTGGTGTGACTAGCTCCGCATGGAAATAGCTTCAATCCTATCTGGAGGGACAGTCCTATCAGCTATCATGGAGAGGATCCACATTCAATCTATGTTGACTCTCCACCGATGTCCCACAGGGCTGAGTATTAGGCCCTCTTCTTTTCTCTATGTATACACGTTTCTTGGAGATATAATATCTTCTCATAACTTCTCCTACCACTGCTATGCTGACGACACCCAATTCATTCTCTTTCCCACTCTCCGACACGGGTTTCCAGATGTATCTTGGCATGCTTGGCTGACATTGTGTCATAACTACTTGAAGCTCAACCCCAGTAAAACAGAGCTTCTGTACATCCCAGCAACTCCCAGCCCTTACCATGACGTCAGTTTCCAACGAGAACTCCTTGGTATCACCAGGTGAAGCTGCTCGTAGCCTGGGCATTATTTTGGACAACCAGTTGTCGTTCTCATCTCATGTTTCAAATCCGAGCCGATCTTGCAGATTTCTTCTTTGTAACATATGAAGGATTCAGCCCTTTCTCTTATAGAAAGCTGACGAGGAAGTTGTGCAGTTTCTTGTAATTTCAAAGCTAAACTACTGCAACTCGCTACTTGCTGGTTTTCCTCCAAAAGCCATTAGACCTCTACAACCTGTCCAGAACGCAGCAGCACGACTGGTCTTCAATCTTCCAAAGTTCACATGACTTCACTGCTGCACTCCCTTCATTGGCTTCCAGAAGCTGCATGCATAAGATTTAAAACTTTGATACTTGCCTATAAAGCCAAAAACGGACCAGCACCTCCATACATGATGTCAAGGGACAAAGCCTTGTGTACTTCGAACCTCAAGAACAGCTCGGCTTGAAATACCATGCTTCATGGCTCATGGAAGACAAGCAGAGAGCATTCTCTGTTCTGACTCTTAGATGGTGGAACAGACTTCCGCTGGCTGTCTGTACAGCAGTGTCCCTTGCAGTCTTCAAACGCAGAGTGAAGACCCATCTATTTGTGGAATATTTAAATGACCACTGATCCTGCTCCCATGTTGACTAACTGAAACTCTAGTCCTTATTGTAGGGTGGTGTTTATTGCACTGATTGTTGTCTGAGATAGCGCTTATGTATTTTGCATTTCTAGACATCAGCATGGATCCCTTTATTCTAGTTCAGCATTCTAGTTCATTGCTATCTTGGACTTTAACCTACTGTTCTAGCTAGAATGTATTCTTAGAGTAAATGACAAAACACTTTTGTAAGTCGCTCTGGATAAGAGTATCTGCCAAATGTCAAATATAAATGTAGTAAAGGTTCAATTACCTCAGGTAGGATATCCTTAAGAACGTGTGTGGGTAATGAATCTAGTAAGCAAGTGGAAGATTTTGAACAAGAGATCAGAGCTGTAAGTTCAGGATCTTGGATAGGAGTAAAAGATTCTAGAGTCTCTTTTGGCTTGGTTGCTCTAATCTCCAAGTAACTGCCCGATACGTTAATACTCAATGTTCTCTAATGTGCTTAATTTTATCATTGATTAAATTCATGAACTCATTACTACTATGTGAAGTTATCTGAGTACTGGTGTTTGACCAAAAATAATGGCTCTTTCTACTAGAGTGACTACATTAGAAAGGAAATCTGCAAACTCATTAATAAATTCTTAATAGGGTACTGATGGCCTGATGATGCCAATTGGTGGAAGAGACTGGGCAGACTTTTTATTGCTGGCTAAATAATTTATGCTAGTAAAAATAATCTCAAAGGACTTGAAATCATAACCAGCTTTCTAGTTTATGCCCAATACGTCAGCATAAATAACTGCAATGCTGCCTCCATGACAAGTTAGATGAGGTCGTTGTACATAGCTGTATCCTGAAGGACACGCTTCAAGATATTTAGTCATTTGGCTTGATCCAGGTTTCTGTTAGACAAAGTACATTAAATCTATGATCTGTTAGGATTCAATTTAATTATGAATGCTTTAGATGTGTAACAAGATAGCGGGGGGAGATCAAACAGCGGATGATTCCAGTAGTAATCATGCCAATAAGGGAGATTTATTTTCCACAAAAGGTCCAGTGACAGGAGCATGAAGCAACAACAAAACTTTTATCTCAACAAACCAAAGAAAAAATAAATCCAGTCATGCACAACAACAAAATTTAACCCAAAATAAGGCAACTTAACATGCTCCCAATTATGGCATTCAATCAACGTGTCTCTCCTCGCATTCCAATGCCACTCCTTATATTTAATCTTTACCCCTTAGACCAAACCATTCTAGATATCAAATGTATTAAATTCATAATATCTCTCCCTTATAATTCCAAAGCAAGGCCATCATTTAAAACATTTTCCCATTATCCCAATTAAAATAACTACACCCATATTCAAACACAGGGCTATTAATCACAATTTTATCCTTCCCCTTTCTATTTGGAAAATTACCTGCTCCAATAACGTAAACCAAAACTACAACTCCCTCAATTCTTGGCACGACTCTTAACTTGACCCCTTACAACCGCTAAACAAAACAAATAGGTACATGCTTTTAATCCAAACTCCTGTTACCTTATTATAATAAATATATCTATATCTACACAGATACATTAACTCTAGTAGTTATCTACACAGTCAGTTGGCCACCCTGAACAATGTAAGACAATTTACAATAACTTTACAAAACTCCAGCAAATGGCAAGTTTGTTCCCTCTAATAGCGGTGTAATTAAAATAAAAGTCTTTCAACCCCCTATATTGTCAATGTTATCCCTCTAATATTCGGCTCTGCTGTTTGTCCACATGGAACGAGCCAGAATCCCGTTACATCTCCTCCCCCTTCTAGAGACTAAACACAGTCCTTAAAATGTCAAAAGCCGCACCATCACCACAAAAATAAAAATAAAACAACTGCCACAGACCTATTCCACATTCTCTGGAAGGTGGGACAAAGAGTCTGCGACCTGATTCATGGCTCCAGGCCGATATCACACCTTGAACTTGTATGGCTGCATAGACAAATACCAACACGCAATCCTTGCGTTAGTCACGCATCTTCTCCAGCCATTGCAATGCCCGATGATCTGTTTCCAATACGAAAGACCTCCCCAAGAGATAATATCTCAGAGAGTCTAATGCCCCCTTAATGGCCAGGCACTCTTGTTCAACCATAGAGTACCACTTCTCCCTGGGAAACATTTTTTGGCTCAGGAAGAGGATTGGCCTGCACTGTCTATTCACCTCCTGCAATGCTCACAGGCCGACTCCTGAAGCATCAGTTTGTAAGATAAACAGCTGACCAAAGTCTGGGCTGAGCAACACCAACTCCCCACACAGTGCGCCTTTCAAATCTTGAAACGCCTCCTCGCACTGCTCGGTCCAGATCACCTTGTTCGGGCCGAAGCCCGGGTCAGATTTGTACGGACAGAAACTCTCTCAGAAAATTTTGAAATAAATCTGCGATACCAGCCCACCAAACCCAAAAAGGATCTTAACTTTTTCTTAGTTGTAAGTTGTCTGCAGTTGCGAATTGCCTCCACTTTTGACAGCTGAGAACAAGTGACCCCATTTCCTATTATGAAACCCAAGTAACTGATCTCTTTTTTAGCCAGGGCACATTTTTGTGGATTAATAGTCAATCCTGCATCATCAATCCCTTCCAGAGCTTGTTTAAGGTGCTCGCAATGCTCCTCCCAGCTCTCACTAAAAATAACATAATCCAAATACGCAGCAGCAAATGTGTCAGTGCCCTGCAACACCTTATCCATAAGTCTCTGGAAAGTTGCTGGTGCTCCCTGCAAGCCAAACGGCATAACCCTAAAATGATAAAGTCCATATGGAGTCCTAAATGCAATCAACTCCTTTGCTTCATCATTCAGTGGGACCTGCCAATAGCCCTTACATAAATCCACCGATGTAATATATTTCGCTTTCCCTAGCCACTCCACTGATTCAACAATGCATGGCATCGTATAGGGGTCAAACTTCAACAGTGCATTAATATGCCTGAAGTCGATGCAAAATCTAATAGCACCATCTTTCTTTGGCACCAACACTACTGGACTACACCATTCACTGGTAGAAGGCTCGATTACACCTAATGATACTATAATGTCAGTAGGTAGTAATTGCTCAGGAACGCAATAACTCTCTTTCTGCACTGGGGCATCTTCAGTAAAATTAATATCATGCCGAACCAGATCTGTATATCCTGGTCTTTCCTGGAATAGAGCCAGATCCAGTAACTCCTTTAGCTGTTGGTGCTCGATCGGCTCTAGGTGAGACATATTGATTGCATGTGTGTCACTACCAATAGGAAAATACTGCCCAATTGGCTCCTCCTCATCTTCCACAGCTCATACAAACAGCTGCATTTCCACTGGCTCTGATCTAGGATGGAACTCTAAGAAGATTTATATGAAAGATTTGTTTCTGTTTACTCCATTCCAGCATACAGATTTCATAAGTCATTTTCCGCACCTTGTGAAATACCTTATACGGAACGTATTTTTTATTTAGTTAATAAAAAATTCTCCTGAGCTAATGAAATCATCTGCATCAAACGCCCCCCTATCTGGATAACATACTGGACAATGTTCTGACGCTCACCTTGAGAACCTTCTCACAACTCCTTTAACAAGCCCAGTGGTCCTCATATTTGCTGTCCATACAGAAGCTCAAACGGAGAGAACCCCGTAGATGCTTGCGGCACCTCTCGATATGCAAACGAGATATGGTAACCACTGGTCCCAGTCTTTTCCTGACTGTGAGATGAATCTGAGAAGCATAGACTTCAGCGTATGATTAAATCTTTCCACCAGGCCCTCTGTTTGGGGCTGATAAGGAGTAGTTTTAATGCCCTTAATATCTAACAACTGATAGACTTGCTAAAGAAGTTCAGAAAGAAAATTTGTACCCTTAGAGTTGAGGGCTTGCAAACATTGCCCAAGGTATCCAGAGCTTGTACTTCTAGTTCCTCAATATGTCTAACACTTTCTAAGGTCTGAATGCGTAACTCTAGCAATAGCAGTTAATCTGCACTTCTCACAGATAAAACTATCGCTAATGATGGAAGAAGAATAGCTAAAACTGTGATGGTGGTGCAAGTTTCGAAAACAGGAAGCAGTGTCACCAGTACAATGAAACCATGTGGCAAGAGTCTTTAACAGACCTCACTTTTCATAGGTCACACACAAAGTCCAAGACTGTAGGATATACAGTTTACAGAAATATACCATAGTATACACACCACAAAATACTACAGTATTTATTGATTTACAGCAATATAAGTCACATGTGCTGCATGTACTGCATGTCAAAGTGAGTGGTCTAAGGAAAGCGAATGGAGAATATTAGCAGTAAAAGAAATAAGTGCAAAGAGAAAGCGGTGCAAAAAAGAAAGTGGCAATTTATTTCTGATAATGAAAGCACTTGGAAAGAAGTGCTAGAATCCTGGGGTTTACATGTGGAGCAACAAGTCTGCATTACAAAAGAGAATGCATCCAAAATGGTGAAGTCTGTTACAAAAGGTAACATCCAACATGATGAAGACACATGAAAAAAATGGATCCATCTTCAGTTCTTTGGATACAGGCTACATCTGCCAGTCGCAAGGCAAAATTCTGTTTTCTTAAAAAGTATTAAAAAAAATTGCAGTCAGCTATATTATTGTTTTAACTAGACTATTTATATGAACAACTTGGTCTACACTAGCAAATAATCTTTTAGCTAATTTTTCATATCTTAAATCTGTGGCTTGATATTGTAATGCTTTATGTATAATAACACTAGGTGACAGAGAAGACCAAACCTAAAAACAGTCACAGCTAAAGATGTTAACATGTCGACCATGCATTCGCATCTAAAAATTAAGCACCCCTTAAATTGCTTCTCAACTGCTGTCAACCAGAAAAAGCTGTATGGTCACTGCTGGCAAAGCCACAGCAGCACTGCCACAACAAATAATAACAGGAGCTTTCACCAAATCCACAAAATGTATAAGAGAGTGCATGATGGAAGGCATGTACATTAGTGGTTACAAAATTCCTCGCTAAAGAAATGGTGTCATTCCATGCAGTTGAAAATCCGTCATTTAAAGCCAGGATGCAAACAGTTGATTGCCAGTATAAGCTAACTGGAAGGAAATTATTTTCTAAAAGCGATTCCTGACTTGTATAAGAAAGTTTGACAAGATGCCCAACAACAGGTGGTGCTGTCAACTGCAGACATCTATTCATTGACAACAGATATGTGGTCATCAGTGAACATGACATCATACAAGTCACTGACTGTTCAATGAATTACCCAAGACTGGAAATTACAGTCTAAATGTCTCAAAACAACATTTTTCCCCAGAAAGCCACAAAGCTGCTAACATTGCTGGCGTGCTAGGTGATGCACTGCGAGATAAAACTAACATTGCAGCCACAATCAAGCTTTTGCATTGGCCAAACTGTTCCAGTCTTAGCCTCAATTTGGCAGTGTCAAGCGGACTGCAAGACCAAAGGCAAAAAACTGATCACACTCTTAGAGATTGCCATGCCATACACAGCTGGCATTGGAAAAGAGAACTGAGAAAGAAGCAAGTGGACTTGGTACTTTGTCAACACAATCTGATCATGGTAACTGTCCGTTTATTTTTTTTCAAACCTATTCTGTAGTTTTGTAGTTGTGTTGTACCTTAAGGTTCAATGTACATTTTGTATTGACAATGATGATAGTAGTAATAGTAATTATTAATAATAATAATAATAATAAACAATTATTATAATAATGGTACGTCTCTAATTACCTCTATAAAGTGCTGTCTTTATATAGGCATATAGGCAAAGAAAATGGCATTTTATTAGGTTGCTGTTGGTGTAGCTAAACGAATAAATCAATTCATTAACAAATAAACATACAATGTTTTATTTGAAACTATATGAAAAATATTTAGCTTTTTGGAAGGACTGTGCTACATGTTTGGGCTCTAAGCAGGCAATGATGGAGCAGATCCTTGAACAGGTGCAAGCTATCCAACACCTTCTGGCTGATGAAAGATGAAGCAGTCTCTCCCTGACATGACAAGACAAAGATGTTTTACAGGGCATCAGAACCGCACTGAAACCAATTAGTTCATTTACTGATATTTACTGACATGGGAATTGGTAAAAGCATGGATTTCCTCTGTACTTAAACCATAGGTTTGAAAAAACATATTCTGGGAATTGGGACAAATTTTATGGTATTTATTTGGGAACATTGTTAGCTATGCAAGTGCAATCTTCCACATAAATTAATCCTGAAGGATTTTTTTGCCTGACAAAGTAGTGCTTAAAATTTGCAAGTTACTCAGAATGCATGTTTCTATCCTCACCCTGTTATTTATTTATTTTCAATTTAGAGGGATGGGTTGGATTATTTGATTATGGTGAAACTGGTATAGTTGGTTATATTTTGTTATAGTTTATTTAAATGTAAATAAAACATTATATAAACAATTATATACTTTTGTAAAAGCAGGAAAGTTGACTAAAAATTAACTGCTCACCTTTATATAAAGGCACCAAGTAATCACTTGAATCATTATCAGACCAGTCAGTGATCTGACCCAACAACTGACAGATTCGATTATCAAAAATAATTAGGTGTAGCCATTAGTTGCAGCCCTTGTGAACAGGCAAAATCAGTTATTTATTTTAAAGTTCAAATCAGCTCAGAAAACTGAACTACTCATTACTGCTTATGAAAACAAATTAGAGCCGTAATACCACATATGTGCAAAACACACAAAGCAAACAAGTACAGATCATTTATATAAAGCATGTCGTTCAGCTTCCAACTACTGTGATTGGTTGTTAATACAAACTTCAGTACTAACTGTGCAGTCCAATACACAAATACAACATTAAATGAATACTAGAAATAGGGTTGTACAATACGGACAAACATACCATACTGCCATGTAACGAAGCCTGAAGGCAGCCATCCTACCCGGGACTTGAACCCACATTTGACAGGAGGTAAACACGAGCTCCACCCCACTGGGAGTGTGCCCCAGGTTGATGAACCCACCCCTGCTGTGAGGGGAATGGTGTAGCCCAGTGTGGGGCCCCCTGATGAGTGGCATGGGACGTGTGGACAGTGTCATTTTTATATTTTTACATTTAAATATTTTTTAAATAAATGAGGTTATTTGTGGCTTCATTTTGTACATAATTTCCGTAGAAAATGCAACGAAAGGTTATAATGGCACTTTTTTTCCCCACATGGAAGAGACACAGAAATAACCTTGTTTCTTTTCAGTTTCTCTTTGTTTTTAATTAGGCTACTTATTATAAACTACCACGGCGCACAGTGTTCTGTCACTATACTTAAAATATTTTGGAAAGTAACTGCATTTCCCAAATCCATTTGTTATAAAGTATGCAATACTAAACCATCATGTCAAGCATCAATTGTAAAATCATACTCAGTCTGACACAGACACAGAAAAGCACAAAGTAAAATCCCATTCACTGTTCTGAACTGTACAAAGAGTTCTTGGCAATGCAAATGGGCCCAAAATAACCTCATCAGAGCAGAATAGAGCAGAAGCACTATAAAAACATGATCAGCTGGTAAAAACGGCTGATAATGCTCACTACACACACGGCACACGCGTCTGAGTTCACTAGGTCAACATAGTATCTAAATTTGCAAGAGATAGAGTGTGAGGAGGGGTAAACTGTTGAAACAAAAAGGTAAATGTAATATTTTGTTTGTAATTGTGCTTATTATTCAGCTGTGAACATAAAGCTTCTTGTCCACATCTCATTGTCTTATAAACGACTTTTTCGCCATCTCCAATCCACACAATTTCCAACAAAAATGACACATGCTAGCTTACCTCTCTTTACCAATATGATGAGCAGACAAACTATTCACAAGAGGTAACAATGGTCATTCAGACTTGATTACTCACTTGGGAGTTTAGCAGCAGTAAACTGAAAACATGGGCACCCCCACACACAAACATTTCCAGGGCATCCCCAGGAATTTCTCACATCTCTCACAGAAAAAGAATGCAGTGACATCAGAGGTATTCTCTGCAGAGGGTATTTTTTACAGAGGGAATCAGTCATCATCGTCAATGTACAGAAATTATTCCATAAGTAAGTTTATTACTACTTGATGCCTCTCTTTTTAAGTCTTTTAAACATACAATACACACACACATACAGCTTGCACAGACACGAGTCTGCATCTGCAAGCAAGAGTAACAAAGCACTGAGATGTGAAGTGTAAATGAGGACAATCAAACAAAGAAGGGATGGATGGAAATGTAGCATCTCTACAGCATGTGGAGGCCATACCAGGGTATAATTATGAGAAAGAGAGAGGGAGGGAGATAAAGTGGGAGAATAAAAAAGAATAAGAGAGTCAAAAATGGAAACCTGCATATGTAAACACTGCTTCAAAGTAATTTTATAAGTAATTTATAAGAATCATTGTTCATCAACGCACTTGAGATGAGATCATTCTGATCAGTAATGCTTACTGCTTGAGAATAAACATCTTAATAGTTAATTGTCTAATGTAGAGCAACAAAATCCCTAAACACAGAATATCACAATTTGTGGAAGCAAGTCTAGTAATGGACAGAAACCACCAAGTCTTTCCATTGAAATATGACTGTTCCCTGGAGTAAACCCATCGCTAAACCCCCGAGTAAACATATTAGCCCACAACAGAGTAAACCCATGGGCATTCTCCAGGATAAACCCCTGACCTCTTTCCAGTGCAAAATCCTGGTATGGCTGTTCTCCAGGATAAGCCTATAACCTCCAGATTAAATTCACTACATGGCTGTTCATCTGAATAAATCCATTACCCCTCCTGGGTAAACTGATGGTATGGCCTGTGGTTCCCTGGGTAGAGTTCTGTAAATGTGGGGACAACAGGACTCAAGCAGAGGAGAACAAAAGCTCACCCAGAACACTCCAAATAAACTAACCAAATGAAGAGACAAACGGAAAAAAATTATTAACATTATTTTAAAGGAAAGAAATACACCAGGAGGGAAAGCAATGCTGCTTTCCAACACCAGCACCAAACAACTCTAAATAATATCTGTAAACAGACAGCACTACTGTTAATTAACATAGTCACCTATGGCTTCGAACTATAATGGAGAGAAAGTGGGGGCGGGGGGTAGACAAAAGGTGAGCGACCCAAGTAGTGGCAAGTCTTAGCATGTCTGCTGTTTAATCTGTCCATGTGTGTCTGAGTCATACCTATGATTAAGTGAGTGTACTCTAACTACTACTTTTAGATCTTATACTGACGTGCATGCACATACAACCAACTGTATTATGCACCATGTATGATTGCACCATATTATACTGGACCTCATACTGACAGCGTTATCTTAGCTCTAAACTCAGGAACTGAATAGGCTTTAGTTCTTTAAAAAAAATCTAAAAATTGAAATTTGGCTTTAAGACATATATAAAAAGGAAAGAAAGGAAGCTGCTTGTGATGCCATTTGGTTAATCCCAGCAGCACTTGGATTTTTTTGTTGTTGTTTTTGGCTTATTTGTTTCCATGATTATTAAAGCCAGAATGTACTGGATATTTTGTTTTTTAATCCATAGATAAGCATGTTGTTTTCCATCCATGCCTGCAGCATTGCAGTGGATGCTTGGGGTGAAAGAAGCCATTTGCGGTCTGTTACGCATGCCTGTTCAGAGCCATAGCAGTGATAACTGTACAGACGCTGACATCTTATTGAATAAGGATAATGCTATTGCAGCAGCAGGTTGGAGTCTCCTTGTGAGTATGCGTATAACAAGGAGTGGGTGTGCACACACGCATCTGTCTGTCTGAGCACGTGTCCGTCTGCCTGTCCGTGAGCGTGTGCGCGCACGTGTCCGTCTGCCTGTCCGTGAGCGTGTGCGCGCACGTGTCCGTCTGCCTGTCCGTGAGCATGTCTCTCTGTCCACAAATGCGTCTCTGTCTGCCTGTCTGTGAGTGTATGTGTGTGTCCGTCTGCCTCTCTGTGAGCGTGCACATGTCCAACTGTCTGCACGTGACCGTATGTGTCCGTGTGCGTGCGTGAGTGTGTGTGTGTCCCCGTCACCCTGTCAAGTATTCAGGACAAGTGTGAAAACGCTCTAAGTGTATATTTAAAATATACTTCCGTATCACTATTTTCTTGCCCTAGGAGGCGGGCAAGCCACATCCCACCAGTACTTGCCTGCTTTTCAGGACTCCAGTCCAGCCTCCTTTACTTCAGCATGTGCCTTAACCCCCCCCCCCCTTCTCTCTCAACACATGGGCTACAATCACAATAGATTAGTTCTGAAAATGCTTCTGCATGGATTTGAGAACATAACTATACAGCTAATCAGTAGTGGAGCTTGGGAAAACTGATTAACCAACAGAAATGACAAATAAGATTCTAGATAACTGGATGATGCAAGAGGCCTTAGTCCCCTATATTAAGTCCCCTGACAATTTTGTTCATATACAAGACAAAGTACATAATCATTAATATATTCAAACCAGTATATTTATTATACTATAGAAAGAACTACAGGCTCAAACAACAGTAGATTACCCACAAGCAAGTGATTTAATTCTCTGAACAGACAAAACACGAGCAAAGGCATCATCCACAACCTCCTTAGGAAATATGCAGCCATGCAAATTTTCACACATTTCCATGCTTTTGGGCAATCTACTGTTGCAACAACAGGAATTTCCTTGGTGCTGACTTATCCTACAAAACAGTGGCTGGTATTGTGTTTAACACTTTGGAATCCTCTGGGATGATGCAGAGACCATGTCCATTTTAGGGATCCTTTACTGGTCGCCTATGAACGAGAGAGACATTGAGAACATTCTTGTTAGGATTGGGATGGATGACCATTTGGATAGTGGCTGGATGTGCTACAAGTGAATTTAACATGGCCACTGGAGTACCTAGCACAAGGGGATAAACTGCTGCGCAAACAGTCTACAGTGCAGGAGATATAGTCAGCTTTGCATTGCACACACACACACACACACACACACACACACACACACACACACACACACACACACACACACACACACACACACACACACACACACAGGGGGGGCGCAGGACATTTCGGACAGGGGTTATTCATTAACTGAGCAAAAAAAGTGCTTCTGAATTTGTAGAAGAGGAACCAGTTTATATATGAAAAAATAGATATATAAATCACAACATTAATTCTATGGAGTTCTAAAGTTCCAAGAGTGAAAATGAGTACTTTTCCTTTGAGTTTACTAATTTCCAAACAACTGGCAATGCAAACTGATCTCTCATTAATGGAATGTCTATTAGCATTAAAAGCCTTGCCACTGGAAATGACAAATCCTTAATTTTGATGGTCTGAATGTGTTCAACAAACCGATAGTGTAAGCCATCTTTTGCAAGTTATATAGTAGACAACTCCCACAGTAATGCATGAGGAGGAATGGATGATGACAATTGATCTTTTTGAGCCAGTTATTTTAGTGGCTGTGTTAATAAATGTACATGTATGTAGTACATCTAGAGCAGTTGCAGGCTGCAGTACCGCAGCTATCTGAATGGTCATTTATATCTTGACGAGCATGTCATTGATAACTTTGTCTTGTCTGTAGTGGATTAGTGGAGGATCCTTAAAGGTATGGAATATCTGCATCATTGTGGAGGATTCTGAATAATATATGCCACTGTTTTATTCGTAGGATGATAAATAGGCACCAAAGGAATTCTTGCTATCTTAACAGCCGATTATTTATAGGTCAGTGCGTTCACTCTCTGAAAAGGTAAAATGCGATAAAAGGCATCATGGATTACTTCCTTAGGAAACCCACCATAATCACACATTTCCATACTTTTCTGGAGGAAGTTTTCATTCTCACTGCAAATACATTTAAGTCTAAGTAACTGTGATTAAGGGATAGAGTTTTTCCAAGGCCTTGGAATGTAATGAATTATATTGTAAATAGGAATGCGAGTCTGAAGGTTTAACAAGAATTTGCAAACTGAAACATCCAAAAGGGTTATCCTCATGCCAGGATGTCCATGTATATTCCAAGCGCTGGGTGGAATTTGGAGAAAGAAACAGTTTGAACTCTTCTAATGTGCATGCAGCGATAACAAAAATGACATCAATGTATCAAAGAAATTTTAAAGAGTAGAGGTCCAGTATATTGATTAAAAAAAATACGTTTCTCAATTAATCCAGCACAGAGGTTAGCACAGGACAGTCACATTTTAGTATCCATACTAACTCCTCTAATTTGTGAGTAGTACATGGAGTCAAAGTTGTACAAGTTCAGGGTTAACAAGTTCTGACATTAAGAGAATATCTGCAGAAGGGTTCTTCTCAGGTCTTTAAGAACATGTTTTAAAGCTCTCAAACCATCTTCATTAGAGATCACCATACAAACCTTTAATGTCCACTGAAAAAGCAAGGAGGTGGCAGGAAGCGTTTGTGATTTCAGGCGTTCAAGGATTTGTACAAAGTGTGAAGAGTTTTTAGCATATTAAGGACTAAACAATTGGTTGAAAAATGACATGCAGAAACTGGGATAATATTTCTGTTGGGCAGGAACAAGCAGATACAATAGGACATCCATGATTATTTTATTTAAGAATTTTAGGGAAAAGATAGAAACGGGTACAGTGAGTATTATCTACAATATGATACTGTGCTAAATCAGGCAGATGTCCTACTGAAATGGCATGATTAATAGTGGAAGAAAAAATGGAAGACTAACAGTGGCATGATGTCAGAGCTTTTCGGCCTTAAAAAAAAAAAAAAAAAAAAAAAAAACTTGCACCAGAAAGCTATTTGATTGTTTCCTTCTTGTAAAGGTCTTTTCTCCAAATGACAACAGGTCCACACTTATCAGCTGTATTAAATAAATTTCACTCCTTTTGCTTAAATATTTAAGTGCATAGTATTCTTCCTTCACTAGACAATGTAAAAACACTAAACAATGTAAAAACAAAGCAGGTTTGTTGAAATGTAAATATAAACAAACCTGAGGAGGAAGGGTTAGTTAATGATCTCCCTATCCTAATAAATAAACCTGTACAGAAAGTCCCACTGGTACCATAACTAGGAGATGTCTGCATAGGTGTAGAGTGAAGAGGCATAATGGGCACAGTGAAAATTTAACATACAGATCTGGTTGTCTAAAATGTATAAATTCAGTCCCAAATCCTCCAGAGCAGATAAATGAATAGATGACTAGACTGTCAACCTCTGTCTGCTTACACTGAAAAGCTGGACCAAGCTGGCATTATGTAAACCACTGGCTGTTGCATAAGGTGTCATTAAGACAGAGGACTATAGAAGCATCAAGGGCATGTAATCTGAGCATTTATTCATCTGAAACAGGCACAAAAGCAAGTAGTTATGTGCAGTGACTAGGGTTGCCCTCTGAGATGGATGTGTTGTTAAAACATTAATGTAAAGTTTGTGGATCTCTTAACTTCACTGTCATTGTAATAAAAAAAAAACAAAAAAAAAACAAAAAACACCTTGTGTTTCTCTTCTTTTCTTATAGTTGTACAATATCCAAAATAAGAAAAATATCTCCCAACTTTACTGCCTATATCTTCATGTGTGATAAAACATATACATTTCATTAACTGTCACCTTGAGTTGTTCACTCGCATGTAAATTTCCACACCTACAGAGTAGTAGTAAAGACTACTTTGCAGCCCTGCCAGTTACGCAGTACAATACTGAATGCATGTTGCATGTGAAAGTGAATGAACTGTGTTCATTATAAACATGAATACAAAAACTCTCTCTCTAATTTCTTCATTCTAATGATGTTCATTCCATGTTTAGCCCAAATCCAGACATTAAATGCTTCTGGCTTTATATTTAGTATATTACATTAAAGGTATATTAGGTTTTAAAACATTGAAGAGAATAAAATGCTTGTTGCCTACATAAATTTGTCTTCCAGATTAAAACCACAAAGTGAAGGAACATGAATGCTTGCATGTTTCAGCACTATGAATAAAGTGCTTAACTGTGATTGGAAACATTGTTTGCCATTCTTAACATTAGTATTTAGATAGATAGCATTTAAATAAAACTATACGTATATTTGTCACACAAAGGTAGTCACAGCTATCGTTGCTTCTTAATTGCTTCTTAATTATAATAATTAAGCAGAAATTAAGTAATTAATTATTAATTGACTGCCGTAGCACAAAAATAACCTCCATGGTAAAGCAGTGATGTTTTAAAGGTATTCTGAGGGATATATGGTGATTTTTCCTACAACCACTGCTACAGCTACGCTTGCTTAAGTTGGATCTCTTGAAATCAATTACTAGCGGCTGCCTAATCACTTGTTTTCAGTTGACCAATATAAATCACAGCATTGGTCAATGTAAACACGCTAATTATAAAATGACAATTTTTCATGAGTGTATAATGCATAGAACATAAAGGCCGTTGAGTAATGTGTTGTTCTTGTTAATCTTTTAGTTTTTCTATGAAAATTTAAAGGACATTAAATGGATTTTAACTATAAATCCTTTACTTGCAACGTACAGCTCCTAACTAGCAACATAGACAGCTCTGACTACAGGCAATGCAAAATTAATCACATACTGCAGTTAATGATGTTGAATAACAGCCACAGACAATCAGATCTGTAAAAGGCAAACTAATAGAGTGTTGAAGAGATCATCCTAACAATAACAAAGGCAAGCTGTTGATTTCGTTGTTTTATCATGAGTTTGGCAGTTAACGCATAAAAAAAAAAAAAAAAAAAAAAAGATTTGCGCTTGGTCATGATTCATAAAATACAGCAAAAACAGTAAAAATAAGAGATGGACCACTCCTGGATCCTAGGTCAGGTATATTTTGCAGGCACAGTTAACTGAAATGGAAAGCTGTAATCAATTACAACCTGTGAACGAACTGACAATATGCACTCTAATTTTGCAATGATGCAACAACAAAATGACAGCACCCAGCTAGTTAGGGCACAGCAGAACTCTAATCTGTGCTCTCTGGCTAGTGCTTCGCTAGCTCTGTTGGACTGCTCACAGAATCCAACTAAAGTTGAACAGCAACTAAACATTCAGAGTTGAACAAGACTTTCCAGCTCTGATATTCAAAAGAATATGCAAGTAGAAATTTGAACTGGACTTCTGGCTCCAGTGGACAAATTATGTTGGCCTAAAATTATTGATACATTACATAAAAGTTAAAAACATCAGATTCTTTTTACACTTTTGGGAGCATTTATCAGACCCAATACCAAGAACACTACAATTTCTCCATCAGTTATTCAAGATTCCACCACATTATTATGTCCATAACAGCCAACCTGCAGACCAGATATACACAACACATTAAACAAATTCAGAAAACAGATCTGTTTTCTGTAAACACCCTCATGTCAATACTGGTAGAAGACATGAAACAGATCCTAAGACGACGGCAAATGCAAAAAAAAATATATATATACAGCCCTAGACCAAGAACCATGCGTTTACGCCATTTCAGGTGTTCCACGTTGCTTCCATCCTCCAGACAGCAAGCACACTGGTAGGTATTATCCAACCGCGTCGATTAGTACCATCGTCTTATAGCTGATCTCAAAAGCTTACTAAAGCTGGTTTAGCAACCTAAACCATCTTTCGGTCTAAGGTGATCCCCCGTGCGAACCAAGGAAACTTGCCTTTTGACGATGCAGTCTCGTTATGCACTGCGGCTCCATTATGACAGTCGCCAGGGTTGTAAAACATCGACATCTGGCGTAGTCGATTTCACACCGTGATCTCGGATACTGTAGAAGGCCCAGGACTCAAGCACTGACAGACTCTATCTATCCCGAGTACGGACTGTGTCAACGGTACATCTGCCTACAGGACGCCCACACAATGCAAAACATACGCACAGTAAAAAGGATACGCAGTGACACACGAACACACAGGAATACTCCCGCTTCTCTATGGTAGAGGTAACTTTCCAATACCTACAATAATAAGTCGGTGCTCCCCCCGCCCCCAGAAATAAAACACGCAAGCAGCAAAACAGCCCTCAACCAAAGAGCTGAGACAAGCAAACACTTGCACCACTCACATATCAAAACGGGCCGATGGTCCAACACGACTGTCCAGCAATCTTAATACCTACTTCAAGTCGAAAGTTAGCTAGCGTTATCCAAGTCGTTAATAATCTTATTGAGGGCTGCATCTGGTGAATTACAAGATGACAAGCTCGGTTGAACACATGGGTCAGCAGTCCTAGATACTTCAGAAACTGTATCTTATCTTAGCTAGCTAGCATAACGATTTACCTGCCAGCAGGTTTACCATATCTAGATAGCTAACCTACTTAGCTAGCAACCATCCTTAATATAAAATAAAATATAATGTAACTTTAGACTCTATTCCACTCCACCGGTTAGTCTAATGCGCTTGCTCCTGATGGCATCGTCATATGACAAACGACTTCTAAGTCACATCCAAAGGTCCAGGGAATCTGGTCGGTGGGTACGCAAGAAGTCAGTTAGTTAACGTTTGCTAATTTTACTGGTTTGGCTAGCTATCCAAATAATATCCCTTGCGGTACTCTCTTTTATATACGAAGACTATAATTATTAGTTAAGCGCGAAAACCTCACAGCAGTTAAGATCGAAAAGCCCGCAAAAACAGATAGCACTTAGCTAACGCTAGCTAATCAACTTAGATACAAGCCATTTCGCGTTAGCTAGCTAGCTAGCTACACAACACAGCCAGAAGGCCCAATCGCAACCTAGCCGAAGGACTTGCTAGAAGGAGAGCGCTTTCAGCAATGGTGCTACAACTGCAGAAAAATATCACGGAATATGACATTGACAACTTAAAAATGCTGACCCTAAATATTGCAGAGGCATTATTCTTACCTTTGCTTTTGTGACAAGGTGTGTGGCTAGTTTAACGACGGCAAAATTCCCCTTGCCGATGGTCCGCTCGATTTCATAGTAGCCCACTCGGGCTGGCCTGCTGACCGAAGAGTGGCCGGGGTTAGTGATACACCCTGCCGTTTGGGCAGGTCGACTTTGGTGGTTGATCCCAGGGGATGTTTGTGCTCTATTCTGGGTGCCAATGCCTGCGGCCGGTCGGGCAGAGTGCGTAATCCCGGTCGCAGCAGACCCAGAAGCTCCTCCACTTGACACGGCCGCCATCTTCTTGCCTCTCTGCGGGAACAACAAGCAGCCTTGCGCAGCGCGGACACGCCCCCGCCGTGCGTCACATTACGTAGACTGCCCCTCCGCAGCGCCCTCTCTAGGCTGTAACTATAGCAACTGTTAGCGTAACAATGACTTCATCTCCTTTCGAACGCGTATTCTGGTCGCCAAAGCAACCGAATTGCGCATCCCTACGGTGTGCCGTGTGAGTGGATTGTGAGTAGGTGGATTGTAAACTACAGCTGGGGAAGACATTTTGTTAGCCACACTAGTTTCGTTTACATTTACCACTATTTTTCCGAGAGAATCAATGCGCAAAAAAGAGGAAAAATCTTATCTATGCTCGAATAGGCAGAGAAAAGCAATTGCCATGACAACAAGAAAGTCCTTGCATCCGCGGCTAAACTAACCCCCCCACCCTTCTCCGGAGAGTACTTCTATGCAAAAACAATAGCATGAACACACTGAAAATCATTATTTTAGTGCACTGCTTGCATAGATGCTATCAATACACAATAAAATCAGTTAAGAAACAAAGCTATCAAGGGGTTAGCCGTCCCAGTGTGGCATTGAGTCCTATAACCTGGAATTCTCAATTCAAAGTGAATAGTCATTAGTACACAGGAAATACTGTGTCGTAACCTGGAGTGGGAGCCCATTTTTCCACTTAAAGATCAGTATTATTGCATGCAAAGTATCACAGAGCTGAAAAGGCCAGCTAAGGTAAACATCAGACAGAAAAGTCACTGCCAGACATTTTATAATAGTGGAATATGTCACCTTCAATGACAGTGTCAATATTTTATTGTCAGAACAACACGTACACGCAGTGATATTTTGTTTTTGGCATTCAACAGACAGCTGTATAGATTCTAAGGTATATTTGTGCCTACAGTAGAACTTTATGACAGCAGCAGTTAGTCATGTTTAATGGCACTAGGAGTGTGGTGTGTGACAGTAGCAGTTGGTGGTACCACATACAGTAAGATATGACCTCTTTGTTGGTAGTCATTGTTGGTGTTGTAGGACAGTATGAGAAGTCAATGAGGGTGTTGGCAATGTAATTGCAGGAGTTCTGTATAATGTGAAATGTTTTGTGCAAAACTATACGCACCATTGTTAATCTCAGAATGAATCCACTGTAGAAGGCAAAAAGAGATCCAATAGGCCTATATGTTATGGAACTGGTAGGGTGTAGTCCATGGTTGGCCCATACTCTCTCTCTCTTTCTTTCTTTCTTTCTTTCTTTCTTTCTTTCTCTCTCTCTCTCTCTCTCTCTCTCTCTCTCTCTCTCTCTCTCTCTCTCTCTCACACACACACACACACACAGGTGTTATGACTATTTATATAAGACCATCTCACAGTCTGTACGCATTAATTAGGACTTTTAAACCCGAAAACTGGGGCCCGCATACATTCTCCCTCTCTCTCTCCAAATTCCAGGTGATTAACTGTAGGGTACTATAGTAAGAAATGTAGAGGTCTTTCATCAGCTGTGCACATCGAATGTAATTCACTATAATTTTAAATCACAATCTTTTATATATACATTTTGCTTGCACAGCTGATGATGAACCTCTGTTCAAAATGTCCTGTTTCTCTGGAAACGTTGTGTACTTCACTACAATTTTGAATCTCTTTCTCTCTCCATCTCTTACATGTGCGCGCGCACACACACACACACACACACACACACACACACACACACACACACAAAAGAATCTAACATTCAAAAAATGGTTCTGCGGCAGGTGTTATGACAGTATTATATAAGACCATCTTGCAGTCTGTACACATTATTTAGGACTTTCAAATCCCAGTACTGGGGCCCACATACACCGAACATTCTCTCTCTCTCACACACACACACACACACACACACACACACACACACACACACACACACACAAAAGCATATGACTAACATTCAAAAAAAGGTTCTTCAGCAGGTGTTATGACAGTATTTATATAAGACCATTTTACAGTCTGTACACATTATTTAGGACTTTCAAATCCCAGAACTGGGGCCCAGATACACTGAACATTTTCCCTCTCTCTATCCAAATTCCGGGTGATTAACCGTAGGGTACTGTAGTAAGAAATGTAGTGGTCCTTCATCAGCTTCATCAACCATTTCACTGCGAGTTATACTGTGTATGACTATGTATGTGACAAATAAACCAAACTTGAAACTTGAAACTTGAGCTGTGCACATCAAATATAATTCACTACAATTCTGAATCATGATCTTTTATATATACACTTTGCTTGCACAGCCGATGCAAAATGTCCTCTGTTCAAAATGTCCTGTTTCTCTGGAAACCTTGTGTACTTCATTACAATTTTGAATCTCTCTTTCTCTCTCTCTCTCTCTCTCTCACACACACACACAAAGCACGTGTGTGCTGCAGAGAACTGGTTTTCCCTGCACTGGCTAATGACATTGAATCAGGCCTCTTTTTCACAAGGAAAACACAAAAGAGTCAATCCTCCAAGTTTTAGAATCTCTGATATGGAACCACTGTTAACTGCTAGGTTGTTGGCTGTTGTTAAATGTGAAAAGAATGCAATCGTAGGCATTTTTAGACTGTTAGACACCGTTTTGTGTTAAGGGCACGTTTTCTGTGCTACATTTCTACCATATCAGTTTGTTTAGTACTGACGTAAATAAAAGAGGTGGGACATCCCGCACCAGTTGATTCATCCGGAAGTCAATGTGCATGCGCTCTCGTGCTAACTTGGATCAAGATCCCATTCCACAGAAAATTACTCTAGTTAAATGTGCACATATTACACATGCGAGACAAAGAGGGGCATCGCCTAAAATGAGAGCATGGTTTCCTGAATTAAGATCACATTGCCGCTGAATGCAAAGCCAAAAAGGCCTAAGCGACTTACAGGTAGGGAAAACGTCAGTCATAGCTAAGAAACGCATCCTTCACAAGAGAGAAGAGTTTGCTCTCAAAATGTTGTCAAACAGTCTGATATCGGATCATTCACATTTGTGTTACTACATTTGTTACAATTTACCCTAGGGTTTTCTGCTTTTTTGTTTAGTCTTATATGTAAGGCTAATTCGGTAGTTTATTTGTCATAAACTCATTCGACCCATCCAGTCTAGTCACAAAGCCGTGCCCTTTGGACAGGATGAGCGATGAAGAGCCAAACCTGGCTGCGATGCTCGAGCCTGTAAAGGATGCGCAGGGTGACGGACGCTGGATGTCACAGGTGAGGCGATGACGTTCGTTTCCCTAATACACGCTAGCTCACGTGTCGTCTGCTAAGTGACACTCGCGCCGAACAGTGTAGGAAGGATCTTTGTGGTGTGTTTTTTCGATGTGGCGTGACGGAGATGGCCTTTTTGTTCAGACAGTCCTGTGTATTTGCCAAGCTCTCTTTACTTCTGCCTGTTTGCTTATATTTCATTTATTTAATATGGCAGGAGATTTCACACATGCCATTTATCAGGCAAAACGACTAGGCTATACAAAACCCTATATAGCACTATCATTTAACCTTCTGGAAGATAGTGCATTCTCTTTCATTAGAGGTAATGTTTATAAAGTTGGTGTGTGTGTGTGTGTGTGTTTCAGCACAACTGTTTTGTACAGGAGTGTAAGGATGCTGAGCCAGACGTGCTTTTGTTGGAGACTCAATGGTGCAACATATGCAGCAACAGGAGGTAGAGTCATAGCCTTTCTGCTGAACTCTGTCAAAAATGCAATTAAACGTACTTCTAGAATCCCTTTGAAACAATAGTGGGTGGGTGGCATTGTAAGTATTATAGGTCAATAAAAAAAATGAATGAAAGAGTTTGAGGTTGTCACTGTGTGTGTGTGTGTGTGTGTGTGTGTGTTTTGCATGCTACAGGTATGGCGAGAGTTCTTCTCCCCTCTACATGCCCTGAACTTTGGCATCGCTGGAGACACAACCTGTAACGTACTGTGGAGACTGCAGAATGGAGAGCTGCAGAACATCAGACCCACGGTGAGAGAGCCGGCGAGAGGCTGGGGGTGGAAATATGGAGAGCAGGGAGAGACTATACACAGTGATATTAAAAAATCCACTGGCAGTGTTTTCTCTCGCGCTCAGTGAAAATGTGAAGAATCTAGAAAAAACCCTAAGTTTAATTCCATTGCTACTGTTCAGATGTTCATGAAAGCCTTGATTAACAGAATCAGATGTAAAAGATTAGGGTTTGAACCAAACTGTGCAGTGTGGTACATCTCCAGGATTTGAGTTGGACACCCTTGCTTAAGAGAGTTTTCGCAAAGGTAGGCTCCACCAGAAGTTGGGAGAATTCCTGAGCCTTTGCATTGCTAAAGCATACATTCAGGACCAAGTTTCCAAATATTCTGCAATTCTACTCTTGGACCATAGCATGGGTGGGGATCATTCATGTTCAGTCAAAAATAGAGTTGGGTATCATTTTGAAAATTTCTTACAACTGTTAATTAGATGTGTTAGAATATCAAAACATAACATCTTTCAAGACCACCCTTGTATTTCAATGGCATAACATTTTTTTCTGCATGTGTAGTTTGTATAGTTGGGGAAACCCTGCAGAGCCTCTTCGTGTGTTTGCCAAGTTTTTAGCAATAACAAAATAAGAAAAAATTGTAAAAATGTATCATGGCAAAGTAAGAAAGGTGGGTAGTTGGCTGTTAGTGATGTATTAATTCAGCGTTGCCATATGTTTCAGTAAATTTAATGTACTACCAGACTGGCCCCTTAACTGTTCTAAGACACCTGGTATTGATATGCTAACGAGTGTGGACAGACTCTGAAGAAACTGGTCAGTGGTGGGGTCACTCACCATGCAGTCACTGGTCACTCAGCTTTGAAACCAAAATGATGAAAGAGCCATTGTAATCTTAATATTTGCACCAGGCCGGCAACATATTTTTCAGTAAATCTTGCAGCCAAGAATCGATAAGACTCACAAATAAATATAAGTGCTAATGCATATTTGTGTGTTTGCGCTGTGTGTGTGTGTGTGTGTTCTAAGCAGTATGATGTCACCCCCAGGTGGTGGTGGTGTGGGTTGGTACCAATAATTACCAGCACACAGCTGAGCAGGAGGTGATGGCCATCGTCCAGGTCCTCGTCAATCAGCTACCCCGCACCAAGGTAATTGTGCTGGTGAGGAAATGTGTGTGTGCGCCCACCCCCTTGCATGTGAATCTCAGTTAAATAGTCTTCATTATAATACACAATTTTAGTCCCTAAACTAAAATTAAGACCATCCTGTCCTCATGATGGTAAAAGAGTGTGTGTGTCTTCATTTCTAGGATGGAGCAAAAACTTTTTGTTTTTGGCAGACCTTTCAGGCATGCCTAGAAGAAATATTTTGGCTCGCTCACCCATAAGATAGCTAGCTATATATCTAGCTGAGTGAGTGGTAGGCACTCTCCCACTAAATATTTTAACTTGAAAAGTAGCTATAGGGGTGGATTGAATCCAAAAATGTTTGGCATTAGAACTAGTTAATGGATTTGATGGAGATAGTGTAGGTTCAAATTGTAATTTGCTGGCTTGTAATGTGGGATGTTAATGGTGCTTACTGCAGTTTAGTAATGTATCATGTTATGCTTGGCACGATATAAAATTTTTTTGTTTGTTTGTTTGTTTCTCAGAATTTGTAAATTTTAAACTGATTATTATTACCAGGCCAACATGCATATTCAATCTCTAGCTATCTGTGTAGCATTAATGATCCAGTTTTTCAGACACTGCAGTCAAGCACTAGTGGAAAAATCTGCATTATAATCTTATACGAGTGACTATAATGTGCATAAATAAAATATTCAAGGGGCTTAATTTCATAATTTGTTGTTTTACTTTAGCCATAAGTAACAATCTCAAAGTACAAAGTGGACTAATAATTTGGCATTCTACGCAACAGATTAATTTGCAAAATAATAGGCCTCTAGAAACCAAGGAATGTTTTTGGCAGTGTCTGGAATTAAGAGTATTTTTGAACTAACCTATTTGTGGTAGCTAAGGATACTTTTCTGAACAGACAGCTAAAACATTTTTAAGTCGCTGTGGTTAAGAGCATCTGCTAAATGCCATAAATGTACATTTTTCTCAGCTGTAAGAAGGCCACTCAACTCCTAGGCCTCCGATGGAGATTTACAAGTGTTTCAGATGTCTCTGTTGACACTTATAACTCGATGACTGCAACTGATGACTGTGAAGAAACTAGGCTTACCTAGGTGTCTTGTTTTTGGATGATCATTTTCTTAACATAACCAAGCAGATTCCAAATGTTTCCAACTGCAAAGCATTGTAAACATCCAGTACACATCAAGTACCTCAATACATCAGACAGCATTTCTGCCTTTCATCTCCATATTACCTCTCTTTCTCTGTTCCTCCCTCCTCTCTCTTTCTTCCACTCAGGGATTGCTGCCCCATGGCAAGAGGCAGAACCCATTGTGGGAGAAAAATGCAGACGTCAATCGGCTCCTGCGCACAGCCATTTCCAGGCTCAGCCCAGCCCAATTCTTTGACCTCAGCTCAGAGTTTGTGCACTTGAACGGCACTGTCTCATCCCGTGACATGTCGGACTACCTGCACTGCGTCTGGCTACCAGACTGTGGCCAAACCACTCCATGACCTGCTGCTGCAGATTCTGGAGGAGACACCAGAAGAGAAACATAAGATGGTAGATAAAAATAGGAAAAGGAAAATTAATGCTCTAAAAGAGTGATGAGACAAATTACAAAATGGGGTATTTAACACAAATGGGGGGGGGGGGGGGTGAGTGATGCCCTTGGACTTCCTGTGTAGTGCACTATGTAAAGTGTACAAATCCATTTTAATGTGAAAAGCCTTTATAGTATGCACATGCAGTAGGAAGGAGTTTGGGATTCAGCACATCAATCCAATATTCAGTGCTGCACAGAGAGACTTTTATTGGGGCATAGTCTCTCTGTTGGGAAGTTGGGAAACTGCACCAATTACATCTCATTACAGTATATCTTTCTTTCACTCTCACTGTCAGTGCTTATACTAAATAAACAAATGCAAAGCTTCCACTACAGTCAGTCAGTTGCTCAAAGCCAAGCTAAGGATGTGGAAAAGGCAAATATTGGAGTACAAAAATGTGATAAAATGGGAGACAACTTGTTCTTGACCTCAAGCCACCTGTGCACAGAATCCAATAGTGGAGCCCCTGGATATATTGGAATAGGCTCTGCCCTTTTCCAGAACTCTATTGCTTAGCACTGAAAGGTTTCATCTGGCACGCATTGGACACTCATCACAGCAGTAAGACTAGTGTTCACTATCTGTCTAGTAAAACTGACTATATATAATATGCAAGTCATTACATTTACTTATTGTAAAGACTTTTTGTAATCCTTAATTCAGTACACAGATGTCTGGTGTAATACTCTACATACACATACAGAGCTTTAGTCCTGTTATTTTAGTTTTATGGTTGTGTGCATAGGTTAGATCTTGCACACAGTTGGGCAATTTGTGTGTATATGTTAGAACTTCCACAGTTTTGGCTTTGTGAGATAATCTCTGCCCAGTCTAATCCGTAGTGAAATGCTGGAATATAAACCTGAAGACAGCAGTGTATATGATGGTTACGACAGTGTCCTCTCACTTTTAAATTCACTGTGATACCATATGTCACTATTAATCACAAAGATCATTTGAAAGATGTAGGCTACACTCTCGATGTGTATTGCAATTTAAAATATGAATATATGTTTACAGTTGTGAACTGGGCTATTTGGATACATCCTTTAAAAGTAAATCCCTGCCCACTTGTCTCTGGCCTTTAGAGTCCAAACTAAGGCTAGAGGGAGACGTCATAAGGCATGTTGTTGTATGTGTACTGTGCGAGGGCGCTCGTGAGTGACACGGATCCAACTCATCTGTTACTGCTAAGAAATCGACTAACTGGTTTAGCTAACGTCCGAATGTACATTTCGGGATCAAGATGAACAGAACAACTGTTGATCCGTGTGTTTTTTTTCGTTAGGAAATGGTGGAGAATATCTGATCATGTGCCGTCATTGTGTCATGAGGAAACTAAGATAGGTAGGAGAGAACGGCGCTTAGCTAACCTAGCTAGCTAGCATTAGGTTAGCTAACCTTGCGTCGTGAGTGGCTAGATAAACGTTAAAGAAAGCAAGGACGAAACAATGCGAAATCGATGTCAACTAATGAAACAGTGGAAGGTTTACTTTGCCATTGTCAAGACTACCGGTTTCCAACAGCAGATGGAATTTTTTACTGCATTGCCAGAGCTGAGAAGCTTTCGTCTAAGATATCTTGTCTGTTAGCTAGCTAGCGAGAGCTAAAAATAAAGACTTCTCCCAAGATGCTTTCTAGAACGTTAACCTAGTTAAGGGGTTAACCATACCCTACATCGCCTGAGATCATGTTTGTCTTCTGAGAACACGGCCGTTTGATAATAGGAAACTAAGGTCTGTTGCCAGCTAGCTTGCCACACAACGGTGACTTTTTCACTTTTGCCAAGCACGTTTAAAGGTATCGGGTGCAAGCAAGTGTAGCTAATAGTTGATCTTTAAGATGAAACGGCTAGCTATCTAGTAGCGCTGGTTTGAAATCAAATCGCTGTTTGCTTTTTTTGTTCTGATTTGTCAAGTAGCCAGCTTGCTGTATTGCTGCTTATCACTAAGAAAATTGCCTTCCGCTCAGTTTTGTTAATCAGTGAATGAGACAGGATGTCGAACTGCTGGAGATCTAGACGCGGAACGGTTTTTAGCTGTGGTTTTGAACCAGGCTTGTTTTCATGTTTTGGAGTATTGTTATTAACAACGCATGTTCTTTATGGTGAAGCAAATACGAATACGAGTGTGGTAGTCCAAAAAGATGCACAATTTGATATCACCTACTTGGACACGGTGACGAGCGAGAACCAAACCATCTATGCATTCAATCACACTGTCTCCAAAAATAAGGTAGGATTAGCGCACTATATGGAGTTCGCGTTAACAACAATGCATATCATTTCCTCTTTATCTAGTGACCACTTTAAACGTGCATCTTTGTTTAACGTCTAGCGTTTTTCTATTAAAACAGTTTAGCAGTGCTTATTACTGGTAGACTTGTCTGTTCCACGATTCTCTGTTCTCTCTCAGACAGAAGGAGTACGTGTGTCAGTTGAATTGTTGTCGGAGAGACCAAACGGTCCAGTTCTGTTCGTGGTCCGGCAGAAACAAGCCGTACTCTCCTTCCAGGTTCCGCTCATTCTAAGAGGCCTGTAAGTACAATATTTGTGTAGCAACCCGCAGCCTGGTGAGCATTCATATTCCACTACCTTTGCCTTGATTAAAGGTTGACTTTGAAAATGTTTATCTTACAAGTTACTACCTACATACCATCTCTCCAGTAGTCAAAATTACACATGTATACAGAATTAGTCTTGTATCAGATGGACCCTGGGTAAGGAAGGGCAAGGTTTCTGAAACGCAAGAATGTATGTTCTTTGATAGAAAGCTGGAAGCTGCAGTCATTTGTTTGACAAATCTCATTGTTTTAGATTTGTGGGTGTGTGGTAAGCCTGGCCACATTGACATCAACCTGACGTGATATGAACAGGATGTGGTAGGTGTAAGGGTGAAATAGCAGGAAGGTCAGAATGGTCATTACATAGATTTCCTGCTGTAGGCTGCAGAGTTGAGCAGCAGTTGCTGTCCAGTGCAACACCAAGCACATGTCCACATGTACAGCTAGGGAAGCTTTCAGTTCTGTCTAAGCTTCTGGTTACAATCACGACCTCCAACCCTAGTGCAGTGGTGTGTGCAGTGCTATGTGCCTAGTGTTGTGAGTTTTTTAGTCTGTTCTTCACATCAGAAAGTAATTTTAGTTCCTCAGCGCTGCTCCTAAGTTTTACTAAGAATAAATTCAGGCAGCCAGTTTCTTGGTGTATTGGACAAAATGCCCAAGTTACAACTGAAATAGATGTGTAGTAAGAAATTCAGAACTGCTGTAGAGGGAAGCTTTCTGGGATTCTTTTTCTGCAGTGAATCATTCTGTAGTTAACAACTTTGGTCTGCCTTGAGGTTAGGTAGTTGACGGAATATATTTTTAACCAACTATTTATGCTTAACAAATATGTATAAAAAAGGTGTTCTTCTGTCCTAGCCTCCTTTTTGTTTTCCTCTGCTTTCCCTTTTCTCTCTCCCCCCCAACGTGTGTGTGTGTGTGTGTGTGTGTGTGTGTGTGTGCTCACTCGCTTTCTCTCTCTGCAGTTATCAGAGAAAGTACCAATATACGCAAGTGGGTCGTACCCTGTGCCAGCCCCCTACACTCGCTTTGTCCGAGATGCAGTTTTTCTATGTGGACGTGTCTACGCTATCTACCTCTGGTGTTCACTACCAGCTGCGGGTCAGCCGGGTGGAGAGCTTCACACTGCAGTGAGCCTCATCTGTGTCAACTTTATCTGTCAGAAGATATATCAAAACCAATACTGACATTAGAACCTCAAGCTTACTTATGCATATATTATTTACCCAACAAGCAATAAGGCTGTCATCATTTACTGTATCAACATTTATTTTAACCACATTTACTTCTTACTTATTTATTATTCTATAATCAGTTATTTAATAACCAATGGAATTTTTAATTTTTAATTTTTTTTTTGTTCATTAAAAAAAAACCATACTGGTACTGCTTTTATTTCAAATCCATTGTACTTAACTGTTAACTGTTCCATCTAGTGTGTTCATCACCACTTTTATGAGCGGAATTAACAATGCTACGCTCATTATGTGAATGATACACATGAATGTATCTACAGCCATTAACCACTGTTATCATATTACACATGGTCATTAGTGTTCTTTTGCTCTTTACCATGGACTCTACTAATAGATCATCAGTGAGTTTTATGGAGCTTGGTTGTCTTGGATGTCACTGTGATTTCTTTCTACTTATACAGTTTAGCTGATTCCTAACTAATCATATTTAGGAAGGTCTAATCTGTATGATTTTTATCCTCAATATACTTCTTATTTCTTTTTCTTTTTTTGTTTTGCGTTCTAGGACAGATAAGAAATTCACCTTTAATGCTACTCCATCCCAACCCCAGGTTTGTGAACAAACACACGCACAAACTTTGCTGTACTGCGTCAGGGCTTAAGGTCTGTTCCAAGACCAGAGCTTAACATTTCACTGAATATTAAAATCAGAAAGACTGTTGGTTTTAGGGCCTAGGGGTTGAGCTCATTTTAAAGTTCAGTGTGGAAGTAACCGTGTGTGTGTGTGTGTGTGTGTGTGTGTGTGTGTGTGTGTGTGTGTGTGTGTGTGTGTGTGTGTGTGTGTTTATATATATGTGTGTGCACATGAAAGAGAGACCAATGGAGGGAGTTTTAGAAAATTGGCAGATAGGCTTTGACTTTAAAAGCCATTTAACCAACCACATTCTGTCAGAAAGGAAAACCTTATGAAACATCCATCATGCTAACATTTCTCTACTTAGACCAATTGCTAGATGCACTGGACCCCAACATGATCACACATTCAGCCGATAGGGATAATACACTAAGGGAAGAGCCCGCACAGCTAGTCAGTTTTTGTACTGATGTAAGACCCACAGTCATTTCCTTTGTGGGGTGTGTGAGTGTGTGAGAGAGAGAGAGAATGGGACAAAGTGAGAGGTAGTAAGAGTTCAGTTTTTTAATAGTCATGACCTCTTTTGGTAGAAAGTATGTCTAATAGATTGCTGTACCTCATGCAAGCAGTTGTGAAACTGACAGCTATTACACTGTGTTAGTTTACTGCAGTATGTCTTGCACTTCATTGAGTTGTCAGTCAGAACAGCATAATCACCTTTGGTGGAATGGATTGTAGTGCAGTACTGCTGTCAAAGCCGTACTAGGGCTGGTAAATACACCTGGCCATGTGTTCTCTTATTGCACTGGAGAAGCTGCCTACTGCAGAAGGACTATGAGCAATGATAGCCAGGGGCATCTGTTGAGTCACATGATCAGAACTGAGACCACTTTCCCAAAAACATTGTAATATTAAGATTGTACTAAATGAGAGAGTGCTTAGTGTGATACACACTCTATTGTTTTAACAGTGATCTTAGTGTAACAAAGCTTTTGGGAAACTCCGCCCTGGGAAGTTGGCATCTCCTCTGAGAATTTGTCCTTTCCAGTGGTGTTTGAGAGAGTGGTGTTTATTAATTCATATACTTGTTACTTTATTATTCTAGTAATTTTTATATATCCTTGTACCTTTATTGTGTCTTCTAATGTTCTCTGTATGTAGCTGTTCAGTGATTTTTGGTTTATTTTCTTCCCTGCATTTTATTTTATTTTTTCAGTTTTTTAAGTATGTATTTCCTGATGGCGAGGACACAGTCATTGTGAAAGTGAACTCTCAGAAGAATTTCCCCTGCTCTGTCATGTCCATTCAGGATATTCAGGTTTAAAACGCATGTTCCATGCATGCGCACACAAAAATGCACACACAAACATGCCTAATCCTTGCTGACTGTAATGGACTGAGTTTGCATGCTGGGCTGTGTCTACAGAGGGCAGGCACTCAGCTGTACAACAGGAGGTAACAGCAGCTTCTGTTACCCTTTGTAGACTGGACACACAGACACCCCCACACACGATCGATTTGTTGCAGGCATAGTATAATGTGGGCTGTCCCCTTTCTACCTCCAGTGCCCTGTATATGATCTGGACAACAATGTGGCCTTCATTGGGATGTACCAGACCATGACTAAGACAGGAGCCATTACAGTGCAGGTGATAAACTTGTACTTGGTTTCCCTTCACCATCCGCAGCCTTATTTCTGTAATGCTGTATTTGTTACTACACATCATGTAACACAGAGAATATTACTCAACCCTGAATTACTTCATTTTGGTAGTAAAACTTGTTTTAGTGTCTCGTTAAAGCTCCTGTGCCCACATCAGCGAGGAAGGAGGGTCAGTTTATTTAGCAGTGTTCACATCTCTCATTTTCAGATCCCCTTTGAATAAGAAGTAAATATTTGGGACATCTTGTAGTTTGGGGTGATCATTTGCTGCTAGTGTCACCTCAGTTGCAGTCTAAGGTGGTCTGTGTAGGCCTGCTAAGAACACACAGACAGAGCTTGGTCCATTTAAAGAACTATGCCTGTTTACTTTCATGTCCAGAGAAAAGATTTCCCCAGCAATAGTTTCTATGTGGTTGTTGTGGTGAAGACAGAGGATGAGGCATGCGGTGGGCCTCTCAAGTTCTACTCCCTCTTACCTGGTGAGCCAATCACAGTCTACAGTTTTGGTATCACATCAAGTAACCCACTCTGATACCACCATGACCAAATAATCCACCATCAGTAGTATTGCAATACATCCCCTTTACTATCTATTATTTGCTATTTGCTACTTTGCAACCCTGTGATTCAACTTACTACCTTTTCAGTATGCTGTTCTAGGATCAGATTTGATCTTTTATGGTACAGAGAGGCTTCCTTTTCTCTTTCTCAGATGAACTGTTGGATGCTGGGAATCGCAGTAAGACTCTGGATGTGGTTGTCTCTCCTGCCATCAACTGTAAGTTAGATAAGGTTAATCAGTTCATGAATTAATTGAGCAATTAAAGATACATTATCTAACCCTACCCCTCACTGCTCTTTCTCTTATGCTGTAGCAAACGTTTATATCATGGGTGTGCTGTTTTGTCTCGGCATCTTCCTGTCCTTCTACATACTCACCTTCCTGGTAGCCTGCATAGAGAACAAGAGGTGTGCACATGGTTGTTGTGGTTTTTAATCTAATTAAATTTAGATTAAGTAATCTTGTATCTTGTATCTTAAGAAGATTCCAGGGAATAATTGCAGCAGATTGTAGTTAAAGATGCAGAGGTAGTAAAAATGACAGCGTACTACACAAGGTTTCCAGAGAAAAAGGATGTTTGGACAGAGTTCCTTTATCAGCCGTGCAAGCAAAGTGCGTGTGATGTTCTAGGAGGTGAAACCAGTTGGTCCAGTGTCCATATATTCATATATACACTGTCTCTATCTCTCCTCTGTCTCTCTCTTGCATGCTTTGTTTTTTTAGGTTGCACAGAAAGAGGGCTGGACTTTTGAAGGCAGCTGACATGTCACCAGCTGAGACAGGTAACCTAGCAACCGGTCACTACAGATCAAACCAGTGTCTCAGAGGGCTTGTTAGGGGAAGTGTGGAAAGACATGTCATTGGCACAGTAATTGCTGTGAATCTCCAGTGTGTTTAATCAGACCCTGATCATCAGATTCTGCATTTACAACAACCATTTGAGAATACAAATAATCTGGGAATAAAGGATTTTGGAAAAAAAACTGCAGTTTGAGATTGATTGATTAGTCTGGATCTTGAAAATGTTTCTGATATGCAAGCTGGTCTGCAAACACAGTCTTCTTCACAGTTTCCTTATTGCCTCTAAGAAAATATTGCCAAAGCAAATAAACAGCAAATAATAACAGCCCCACCAGTGAGCTCAAATTCAGAAAATGTGATGGTAGATCATGATGTTGGTGGTGCATGTTGCAGTAATAATAATTTGCCATACACCTACTAATGAGGTTACCTTCATCTTGTGTATTTGCCAAGATTAATTGATTTTGATATTTTTCGCCCCCAGCACCTCTCTTAGGTAAGAAGCGTGTGTCCACTGATGTTTGTAAATCTCACTCATTAACACAAGCATGAGAGAAATTTCATAAATGTGTGTGTACAACATTTTCAACATGAATGAACTCTGTCTGCCATCAATGCTAAAACCCCAGCTAACCCTCATTAACTGTACTACTCTGCTTTAAAAGGTGTTTTTTAAATGACTTTGTACTCTTGATTACCACTAGCAAAGGTTGGTGAAATTCATAATATAGTTGTAATCATTGTATTGATGTCTCATGTAGATGCTTTACACTTAGGTATTACATTGTTTGTGTTTTACATATTCCTCAGAGTACCTATTTAAAAGTGCCTTTGCTTGCATACATAATTTACTGAATTATTACATAACTGTGAGTTTGTGTGTGTGTGTCGTTTTGTAGGCAAAGGTCTGTCTCCAGCCTCTCCGTATGAATACGGCTCTTTTGGTGAGTTGTTAGGGTGTGTGTGTGTGTGTGTGTGGGGGGGGGTTATATTAAGGTCATGGCTTTGTTTTACCTTTAGTAACCATATTATTTTCTTTTTCCTAAATACTTAATCCCTACTGTTCTGTTTTAATTACTTGCCCTCATTCCAGCTGATAATGGCAGCACAATGAGCTCAGAACCTGTTACTGACAGTATGGCATCAGCTGAAACCAACGATGGATACATGGGTACAGATACTCACACATACACAAAAAACTTTAAAACATATCACTCGAGGAGTGACTCCCACATCCACAGACAGCTACAAATTTATACCCAACACCAAGAAAAGTATCTCTTAGTTGGTTGTTTGTCATTCAGAAAAGGAGACTCTCAAGCAATGACCAGTCACCACATACCATATAACCATCTGCTATAGTGACACGCCCACTCAATAAACCAATAAATAGATAAAGCAATTGCATTCCCTCACTGCGAATGATCATTACCCTAAGATATTGGAAATGTGTGATGAATTAAACTGTTAGTTTAATGTCTGGAACTTTTCTACACTTTCAATGAAAACAAAGCATTAAATAAAAGCATATGTCCAGCGAATGTTGGGTGCAGATAAAATTTGGAATGAACCATAATTGTTTGCTAGTAACCAGTCAGTGAAGAGAGGATAACTCCACATGAGTGAATTTAAAATGAAGAAAATGTGATTTGTGATAATCTTTAAAACAATGGCATTTGTTCCATTTGAGTTAAATCCTAACCTTAGAAACTGAAAATTTGTCTCAGTAATAAAAGAATATCTTTTGCTCTGTCTCTCTCAGAGCGACCCTTAGATGTTGTGGGTCGCTGTCGGCAAGAGTCTCTAAGCTCTGTGGAAGAAGATGACTACGATACACTGGCTGATATCGACTCTGACAAAAACATTGTCCGCACCAAGGTGAGGGAGCCACAGAACCCACGGTTCACCATAGTGCGGCTTCAAAAGCATACAAATTACAAACAAATAAAAAAATGCCTTTCATTTTGAGTGGTTAAATTGTGTGTGTGCGTGTGCGTGTGCGTGTGCGTGTGCGTGTGCGTGTGAGAGAGAGAGACTCCTCACTTGCTATTTAATTCCTACAGAAGTATCTGTGTGTCTCTGACCTGGCTCGAAAAGACAAGCGTGTCCTAAATAAGAAATACCAGATTTACTTCTGGTAATAAACCTTATTATTAGTGTCATTATTATGTTATTATACAGAATAACCACACTTGAATGCATGTATTCAATGGGCTTATATTCTTGTACTTATGTTGACTGCATATGTGCACATGTGTGTGCTCTCCCTTGCAGGAACATTGCCACTATTGCTGTGTTCTACGCCCTGCCTGTGATCCAGCTGGTCATCACATATCAGACGGTGTGTGCACTCTGCAGCACATTACCCCATGCAAGAGAGAGGAGTAGCACTTCCTCAGTCCTCTATGTATTACACTCTCTGATCATCTGAAGGCACTAGGGATGAAGGGTCATACTGTACAAGAGCAGGTTTTCCTCTCTTTATGAGGAATGGTATACAGCATGGTAATTAGAATAAATGTAGCCTCAGAGTCCAGACACAATGTTCTGATGCAGAAGAATGCTGCCTCACCTACTCTGTCATGACAAAAATGGTGGCATTCACACCATTTATTTGTGTTAATCTGTTTGTTTGTGTCAATAGGTTGTCAATGTGACAGGTAACCAAGACATCTGCTACTACAACTTCCTGTGCGCCCATCCTCTAGGGGCGCTGAGGTGTGTGTGCACATCTGGGTGTGTGAAAGAAATGTGCTAGTTTAACATCTGTAACATGTTTTATGATGAGCAATGAATCAGCTGCTTTCCTATGAAAGTGATGTTAACCCGTGTGTGCGCGCTTGTGTGTACATAGTTCCTTTAATAACATCCTGAGTAACCTTGGTTATGTGATGCTGGGACTGCTCTTCCTGCTCATCGTTCTGCAGCGGGACATCCTGCACAATCGTGCACTCATGCGCAATGACACTCCCGCTCTTGTAAGACACATTATATATACACACACACCATACACAGCCACTCCTCCCTTACACAAGCAAGGGAATTTATTTATTATATACACACTACCTCTGCTCTCACACACATTGTGCTCCCCCATCTCTCTCTCTCTAGGAGTGTGGTATCCCTAAGCACTTTGGCCTCTTCTATGCGATGGGCACTGCTCTGATGATGGAGGGGCTACTAAGCGCCTGCTACCACGTTTGCCCCAACTACACCAACTTCCAGTTCGGTACAACACGTTGCTTGTGTGTGTATTGGTGTAAGACAGAGAGAGACTGGTTTTACAGTAAATATTGAATGTAACTGTATACTTGGCGTTGGTGTTAACACACACCACTACATCAACACGCACAGGGAAACGGCCTCAGTTTAGAGCCTTTAGTTCCAGAGGTTAACTGACAGCTACTTATAGGAATGTGAGATGAGAGCAGTTCCAGCATGACTCCTCCAGGGGTGATCTGATGACCGAGTGAGGTCCCCCATGTTCTGCTAATGCCACTGAGGTGCTGGTACCTGCTGGAGATCCATGTTGAGGGCTGTTTGATTGTGGCCACTTCTCTGCGTCTCTGTGGTAGATACGAGCTTCATGTATATGATCGCGGGCCTGTGCATGCTCAAACTCTACCAGAAGAGGCACCCGGACATCAACGCCAGTGCCTACTCCGCATATGCCTGTCTTGCCGCAGTCATCTTCTTCTCTGTGCTAGGAGTGGTGAGGATACACACACACACACACACACACACACACACACACACACTCACTTTATTGTTTATAGGAAAATTTACAAACCAATCCTATTCTTCAGTATTTTGAGAAAATGTCTCTTCTCATTTATCCAATGGTGTGTTTAGACTTGCACTGTTAGTCAAATATTAATATATACAGGCCAGGATGACAAGCTGAGAAGATCAGGTTGTTTAATTATCCTGTGAAGGTGTGAGAAAGTACTCATTATGGAGAGAAAGCTGCAGTCAGAGAGCCTGCACATATTTACACTCTCTCTCTCTCTCTCTCTCTCTTTCTCAGGTCTTTGGGAAGGGTAACACAGCATTTTGGGTTGTATTCTCAGTCATTCATATTGTGGCCACGATGCTGCTGAGCACCCAGCTCTACTACGTTGGCCGCTGGAGGCTGGGTGAGGGCATGAATGCATGTGCATCCACTTACAGACAAAGGGCTAAGTTTGGCAAATGCATCACAAAAGGTTGACAAGCAATTCAGTTACTGAACAGCACTGCTTAACTATGGGTGCATGTGATGCATTAAATTCCTTGGTGGGTGTGCGTATGTGTGGGCATGTTTCAGACTCTGGGATCTTACGCAGGATTCTGTATGTGATCTACACTGATTGTATACGGCAATGCAGTGGGCCCATGTATATAGTAAGTAAAAAGCCCAAAAATAACAGAGACCATATAAACAATTCCTCTGATTCTCTCTACCCCAGGCTATCACTAAGCTCTCTCACACACACACACACACACACACACACACACACACACACACACACACACACACACACACACACACACAGTTCTAATCTGATTTGTCTTCTGTAAGGATCGTATGGTGCTGCTTGTGATGGGCAACATTGTTAACTGGTCACTGTAAGTGTTCGCTCTCTGACACACACGGTAAATCTGTAATCTGGATATCAATAAACTGATATTAAATGTAACCATAATTTAATTAATTTATTTATTTTTCCTTCAGTTATTTGCTTATGTGGTGTAAACATGCATTTCAGTGGTTTTAGGGGTGTGTGTGTGTGTGTGCACAGGGCTGCATATGGTCTCATTAAAAGGCCCAATGACTTTGCCTCGTACCTGCTGGCCATTGCCATCTGTAACCTGCTATTATACTTTGCCTTCTACATTATCATGAAGGTACTGTCTGTCTGTCTGTCTGTCTGTCTGTCTGTCTGTCTGTCTGTCTGTCTGTCTGTCTGTCTGTCTGTCTGTCTGTCTGTCTGTCTGTCTGTCTGTCTGTCTGTCTGTCTGTCTGTCTGTCTGTCTGTCTGTCTGTCTGTCTGTCTGTCTGTCTGTCTGTCTGATACACACTAGCTAATATTTTGGAAAAACCTGTACTCCTTAATGCTGTAACAACCATTTATCTTACTTTGTGTCAATTTGTGGCTCACTATATATGTTGACTGGGGAATCTCTTGACACTTGTTTGTTGCAAAAACATGAAGTCCATAGAATTTCAAAGCATAAGGTGTTAATTACAGATTCATGTTGCAGGTTCTATATCCAGTAAAAGAAAATACATTAAAATGGATATAAGGCAAACTGAAATCGCTAGAGCCCAGAGGAAGAAGCCAACAACTGCAAGGTTAAAAGCTTTGTGCTCCTGGTCAGCCATACCTTCTGACCCTTCCTCCTCCTATTTTAAAGACCTTTTGACCTGTAGTGGGTGCATTCTCACAAAAGAGAAATGCCAAAGAAAGCATTATAAAAAATTATCAAATAGAGGTCCCCTAAAAATGCACTTACCTTATCGATCATGCGCTCACAAAAACCTGTGGTGTAAAAACCAACCAGTGAGTAGCAGTTCTGAGGTGGAAATACTTGTTGCTTTAAAAATGTTAGAGGAGATTGGCCAGACTTGTTGGAGTGACTGTTACAGTAACTCAAATGACCACTCTGGTGACTTGTTACAGTAATTAAAACCACTCTTTAGCAGAAATCTTCTCACAGCCAGACACACAGGCCACAACAGCAGAAACAGGTTCATCTTTTGTCAAGCTGTGAACAGGAAACTGAGGGCACAGCGAATTTAAGATGGCTGAAACTGGACAGTGGAAGATCAGAAAAACATTACCTGGTCTGATAAATATTTGCTGCAACAAGCAATTATGTGATGTATTTGTGTTAACATTGAAGCATTCCTTTTACATTTTGGTCAAGCACTGGAATTAAGCATTGATGCTATTCTGAGAATGAATGGGGGTCAGTATTGGTATGGAGTTTTTTTTAGAATGTGGCTGGTGAGTGAATTTATTTATATATAGTTTTCATTTACATTACTATTAAGTTGCTCACACATACTATTGATGTTTCTTTGTGTCTGTGTGAGTTCAGTTGCGGAGTGGTGAGCGGGTCCTCTTTTTGGCACTGGTGTGTATTCTCTTTACGGCCGTGGTTTGGGGCTTTGCCCTCTTCTTTTTCTTCCAGGGCCTCAGTACCTGGCAAGTGAGTGGTTCTCTCTCTCTCTCTCTCTCTCTCTCTCTCTCTCTCTCTCTCTCTCTCTCTCTCTCTCTCTCTCTCTCTCTCTCTCTCTCTCTCTCTCTCTCTCTCTCTCTCTCTCTCTCTCTTCTCTCTCTCTCTCTCTCTTTCTCTCTCTCTCTCTCTCTCGGGAGCTTGCTCTCATGCACACAATCACATGCACATATGTACAGGAGAGATCCCCAACCTCAAATACCTAAGTAAGCATGCATTTAGGACTGGTTGTAGACTAGCTGTAGCTGTAAACCCATTCTTGAGCTTTTCCCTTCTCTGGATCTGCAATGATGGAACTATGTCAGTGAGGCAACACTGAGGAATGGCGGTAGTTTAAGGCTAATTGGAGTGGACCCATTTAGTGTAATCAAGGCCCATCTGTTCTGAATAGTAATAAGAGATTTTTACACATTTACAAGTAGTCATGACCACCCCCTACTGCCTGTGCCATATTCAGACAGCTTTATTGGCATGAACTGTAATTATATCAACTAATATATTATAAATTAAAAGAATTATTAATGTTAAAAAGATAAAGCTTCATATATACACCTACACTCTCAGAACATAGTGAGCTTTACTGGTATGTCTAATTTGGTCATAGTATTGCCCCAGCTCCTCTTTGCCCCTTTCTCTGCATCTTTCTTTAGAAGACTCCAGCTGAGTCCCGGGAGCACAATCGTGACTGCATCCTCCTCTCATTCTTTGATGATCACGACATCTGGCACTTCCTGTCATCGATTGCCATGTTTGGCTCTTTCCTGGTGCGTCTTTGGTGAACATGCATACGGATACGTTCAGTGTAGTTTCAACTCAGTGAGGCTGTAAACAAGGACCCTCCTTTTTTTTGAAAAAAGGATTAGTCTTTGGCCCTGTTCAAACCTAGTATTAACAAGCATCTCAAGTGATACAATCACAAGTGAAAAGCCAAAACGCATAGCCATTTACACCTGGTATTTTAAACACGTCCCAAATAATTACTTGTAATCTGACTTTTTGCTCTGTTGACCTCATTCCAACCACAGGCATCTTCAATATCCGAGAACCTAGTGATGGAGAACTGCTGTACAGCAGGATCTCCACACTGTCTTGTAGAGATTACATATTTTCCAGCTAAGGGATGATCTAATCAGTCAGGTTGTCCTTTTCTGCTTATCAGGAAACACTGAGACACATTTGCATCAATATTACATATGTATTCCAGAATGCCTCCGGAGGTGGTTCAGCTCACAATGTGATCAGATCATAATACATCCCCAAAACACATTGGACTCTGCTTACATTTGTACTTCGTTCTGTTTACTCACCATCAAAGCTCCCAGTTGCATTTTTAATACAAGAGGTGTACACAGCTTACATGGGTGAACAGTCATTCTTCCATGCAAGCTGACTTTTCTGTGCATACTCATTTAAAAGACCAAAACACATTACTTAACATCCTTCTTTTTCTTTTATTATAGTATTTCCATAACCACGGATGAACCCTACGTGCATTTAGGAACTCCTCTCTTTAGAGTGAAAACATTTGATTTGAGCATTCCCTCGAGATGCTAGGTTTTAATGTTTGACAACCTGCTCTGAAACAGTCTTATTTTCTGCTCTTGTCATTGCTTTCAGGTACTCCTGACAATGGATGATGACCTGGATACCATCCAGAGAGAGAAAATCTACGTCTTCTAACTTCTCCTGCTTAATGATTGGACAATACTGTAGCCTTTTTCCAAATAAGAGGCCCTGCTGCCCTGGTCAGGCTCAGGCTCCCTGTAGAGTGATACTGCTAGGACACTGAATGTGCCAATCAGATTATCCTGGTTCACTTTGCACTTGCTGGAGCTACTCTTGATCTACTTGTCAGTGTTGTAATGATTGAGCTCTGTCTCTGTGACATGCTTTTGGAATGCTGGCAAAGACGATGTTCAGTGCTTCTGTAATTCAAATGAGGAAAACTAAACCTGCCATGCATATGTGAAAGCATTTTGTACTTACTGATTGTTTTGTGTTTTTTTTTTTTTCTTCACTATTTTGTCTAAGGATTCATGTACTTTAGTGAACCTGTGGCTTCCCATCTTTTGATTTTCAGGACTGTGTGGTGTGATTGCAGAGGGAATGCCGTAGTTCATAATAGGATACTTCACTAGGCCTTTGTGATCATGATGGTGTACTGCGCTTTGCACAGATGTAAAATGAAAAGTGAAATACTAGTTTTTAATAACTGATGGTTGAGGTTACTGAATAAAGCATTTGTATGTATTCTCAGTACTGTAAATAGGTGTGTTAGGATATCCTGTACATCAGTAAAAGAACAATTACAGCAGGTCTCCACTTTATTTACTTTTCCATGATGAGCAAAATGGACATTTTACTCGGCATTTTTTATTATTTTTTTGCTTAACTCCTGCTGGAGTTTACTTTAAAAGCATGCAAGGTTCAGGGTAATGGAGTAGAAGTACTCTGTGTAATCACAGGAATGACACTACACACTGGCAAAAAATGACACCATCAAACCACAAGACAATTGATATAAAACACCAGATTTATTCAGGTTTTACAAAAATACATGCAAAAATTCCAAACTACACAAAGGGATATACAGGCTAAGCATTGGCTGGTCCCCAAGTGTCACATATGTAAACAATATTGCTCTGAAGCATAACACCAACACCCCTAGAAAGCTGTGACTCATGGCTTACATAACCTCTGCTGGTGATTTTTGCTTTCAGGTAGGGCAACTAAGATTATGGACTATAATATAACAGTAGGATTGCTCTGATGTCTTGAATATTATGTTATCAGTTTCATGAGGTTTTTGTGGTATTGAGTGGAAACCACAGTGCAAAACCTCCCCAGTTCCTGTTTATGTAAAGGCTCCTGTGATTACAGGTTGGAAGTTTTCAACTGTTTTACAGTCTGACAAGCTTCTAACATAAATGACTAAAAAAGCAGACTGGTTCTTCTACATTTATGTTTTGATGATCATAGAGAAAAGGGAGCAAGACTGGAGAGAGTCAGTCTCAGTTCTGAAAACATTTCAGCTTGTAAAAACAGGATCAGTTTTTTTCTAGCCTTCAGCTCTTCTCTCTCATACTCCCATTGCCACACGAAGTGCCAGTTGATTGTTTATCGAGTCTATAACTGTCTTTTCTTTATTTCCTGTTTGCTGTTGTGGATATCAGCTCCTACACCTAATGGTGGTAACCTGAGTTCATACATTAAGGGGGACAGTCCAACTCGCACTTTTTTTTTTTTCCCCCCCATACAATTCATGCAACTCACTTGGTTAAGCACGCACACGTGTGCGTGCACACAGACTCCTCTGTGCTTAATGGGCCTCATTAGTGTTATATATTATGTGCTTAGTCTCTGTGAATGTTTATATCCGTTTTCTCTCATTTTCATAGGCATGCATGAATTTTGCATATGCTTTTATTGGAATGCACTGGACATATATGGACATGACTTTTTATCCATTTTCAGTAATGGTACACCTTAATCTGATTGTTATCATCCAGGCTCAGCTGGACCAAACCATTCATCGAAGGGGGAGTTCGGTAGCGTGTGAAAAGAGGCCTAAGGAGCAGTTCAGGAAAATACAAGTGTGCATGCAAATATGACACATTCTTTTTCTGTACTGGTTGTTTGTGTATTTATACCTATATGAGCCAGTCTGCCAAGAAAGAAAGACAGACAAAGAGTGTGTGTGTGTGTCTAAGTAAGTGAGTATCAAAGGATACATGTTGGGGTCTTTGCGTCGTGTTTCCAGCCACCTTTTGTTGCCTTCGATCAGTCCCTGCAGCCTCTGGCCATCTAGCTCAGAGGACTGGACAGAGGAGAGACTACACACACACACAGGAAAAGCGCTGTATGAGCTCATCAATTTCCTTTCAAAATGAGCAACGGCCCTGGCACTGTATGTCAGACAGAATGAGTGAGTGAATGAGCATGCACAGGTGTGTATGTGTGTACTCACCTTGCTGGAGTGTATCCACAATATGCTCTGGGAGCACTCATGGCATAGGGGGTACTGGTATCCATGGAAACTCCTAAAACCAGAGCAGTCTTTACAGCAAATAGTGCCGCTGCCTCAAAACAGTTTAGATTTCTAAAGACAATTTGATTCACCAGGTTTTTATGCTGCACCACAAAAACCTTGGACTGTAAATCATTGTCATTATCCCAGCACAGAAAATAATTTGAGGTTGGGTTATCAACTGTCTGAATAAGTGGCTTTAGCTCCAGCAGTAAGTGGTTTGTGTTTGAGTGGGAGGCTGAAGAGTTGCATTTGGTTTTATGAGTAATGAAGAAACTAAGCATTAGTATTGATCATTGCTGCCAATCCCACTGAGGTCGCCAAGCTTCACTAGTCATCAATAGAGAATATCTGGGTTGTACCCGTGTCTACGTACCAGAGAAGAGTTTGTTCCAGTGGGTGTTTACCAGATCAGACCCATGCCTTTTTGTGACTCCATTAATAGTATGTGAGAAAGAGTGAGAGAAACCGTTCTGATTGGCTGCTGAGGAGGAGGTGGGGCTTGGTGGCCATGCCCAGGAGGGGGGGGGAGGATAGGAGGAGGATCGGGGTTGCTGAGAGAGGGGCTGGAATGGAAGTGTCCTCTGGGTGAGAGATCCCAATGCACCCAGCACTGTGTTCAGCTGGCCAGAGATCTGCTGTAGTGACTCCGCTAACTGCTGCACTTTCACTGGAAGTGTAGGAGCTAAGATAGAAAGAGTCAAGTACAAACAAAGAGTGGGTGGTACAGAGAGTGAGAGGGACAGAATGGGAAGGGCAAAGAGTTGGGTAGCGCAGTAAGGAAGAAAGGAGTTAGATAAAACAAAAATAAATGAACAAAGGAAAAAGGCTTTAAAGTGGACAGGCTGCTTACTGATGTATGTGTGTGTATGTATGTAGCGTCCTTCTCACCTGTCCCTTGTTGGCCATACACACTGCTTGTCTCTGAATCTGTGACATGAAATGTGACTTTGCGATCTCCTACCAACCTTTCGTCTTCATCACACGACAGCTAAGATAGCAAAATATTGTAAAAGTCATATATATTAATGTGTAACTAGTTTGCAAGTGTCTATGTCAACTGTGTGTGTACAGTCGTGGCCAAAGGTTTCGAGACTGACAAATTTTCGTTTTCACAAAGTTTACTGCCTCAGTTTTTTTTTTAGATCCTTTTGTCAGATGTTTATATGGTATAGTCAAGTACAATTAGAACCATTTAATAAGTTAAAAAAAAAAAGTTTTATTTTTTATTGATAAATACATCCAATTTAAGCAAAGATTTAATATTTACTTAATATTTACAGTGCTGACCCCTCTTTTTTTTAAGCCTTCTGCAATTCGCCTAGGCATGCTGGATATCAGCATCTGGGCAAAATCTTGACTGATGGCAACCCATTCTTACCTAATCAGTGCTGGGAGTTTAATCAGTTTCTGTGTTTTTGCTTGTCCACCTTCTTTTTGAGGACTGACCACAAGCTCTCCATAGGATTGAGATCTGGGGAGTTTTGTGGCCAGGAACGCAACATTTCAGTGTTTGGTTCACCAAGCCACATGGTTATTACTTTTGCCTTGTGACATTTTTGCCTTGTCATGCTGGAAAAAACTTTGCTCATCACCAAACTGCTCCTGGATCATTGGGAGAAGTTGCTCTTGGAGGATGTTGTGATACCATTCCTTATTCATGGAAGGGTTCTTAGGCAAAATTTTGAGCAAAGCCACTCCCTTGGATGAGATGGAACCCCACACATGAATGGTCTCAGGATGCCTCACTGTTGGTATGACACAGGACTCATTGTAGCCCTCACCTTTTCTTCTCTGCACAATCATTTGTCCAGATGTTCCAAACAGTCTGAAGAGAGCTTCATCATAGAAATTAACTTTACCCCAGTCCTCTGTAGTCCAATCCTTACACTTCCTGTAGAATGTCAGTCTGTCCTTTATGTTTTTCTTGGAGAGAATTGGCTTCTTTGCTGCCTTTCATGACACCAGGCCATCCTCCAAAAGCCTTGGCCTCACTAGGTGTGCAGATGCACTCACATCTGCCTGCTGCCAGTCCTGTGGAAGCTCTGCACTGGTGCTGACCCAATCCTGGAGCTGAATCCTGTTTAGGAGATGGTCCTGACACTTGGACTTTCTTGGATGCCCTGAACCCTTCTTCACAGCAACAGCACCACTCGCCTTGAAGTTCTTGATAATCTGATAAATGGTTTATTTAGGCACAATTATACAAGCAGCAACATCCTTGCCTGTGAAGCCCTTTTTGATGCAAAGCAATGATGACTGCATGCGCTTCCTTGGAGATAACCATGGTTAACAGAAGAAAACTTCAAGCAGCAGCACCCTTTTAAAACAACCAGTCTGCTCTTCTAATCAGCATGACAAAGTAATATCAGCTGCTTTGTCCTCATTAACACTTTCTCCCGAGCTAACAAGATGATCACAGAAATGATGATAGCAGGCCATATTGTAGCAGGGCAGAGATGCAGTGGCTTGAATGCAGTAATTTTCATGATTAAGTTAATTTTCATGGCAAGGAATAACTTTGCCATTAATTGCAATTCATCTGATTACTCTTCATAATCTTGAGGTAATGCAAATTGCCACCATAAAAACTAAAGCAGCAAACTTTGTGAAAACCAAAATTTGTGTCAGTCTCAAAACCTTTGGCCACGACTATACTGTGCATGTGTACTGTGTGTGTACACGTTTTGTGGATAGAGTATGAGCTTGTCTTTGTGTGGGCAGTTGGTTTTGTGTGTGTGTGTGTGTGTGTGTGTGTGTGTGTGTGTGTGTGTGTGTGTGTGAGAGAGACACCTCCTCTGCCAGTGAATGTTCCAGCTGGCTAAGTCTCTCCTCCTTCTTTTGCAGTAGTGTGTGCCCCTTCTGCACCGTCTCCCTCAGATCCTCGAGATCACTCACCTCCTATCCGGCACCACAGGACAGGGGAGGACGTGAGAAAGCTGCATAATATTTATTGTGTCACTTGTCAGAATCGATATCTTACCTGACTACATGACTCTAAATGCTGTAACACCCAGCATGCATGCACAGACCTGGCAGAAATGGTGAGCAGAGCCTCCTGGTGTA
>NC_137513.1:14737500-15152500 GCF_041902795.1 Electrophorus electricus
TCTTCTTATAATGCATTCCCTTTTAGTCTAAAACACAATCTCTTGCCCTGAAACAGTGTTTACAAAGCTGTTTCGTAGTGTGAAAAAGGTAAAGAACAGACTTTCTATGTAAAGATTCTTCTTATAATGCATTCCCTTGTAGTCTAAAATACAATCTCTTGCCCTGACACAGTGTTTAAGTTGAATACAAAGCTGTTTCATAGTGTGAAAAAGGTAAAGAAGTTTCAAAGTAAAGATTCTTCTTATAATGCATTCCCTTTTAGTCTAAAACACAATCTCTTGCCCTGAAACAGTGTTTAAGGTGAATACAAAGCTGTTTCGTAGTGTGAAAAAGGTAAAGAACAGAGTTTCAAAGTAAAGATTCTTCTTATAATGCATTCCCTTTTAGTCTAAAACACAATCTCTTGCCCTGAAACAGTGTTTAAGGTGAATACAAAGCTGTTTCGTAGTGTGAAAAAGGTAAAGAACAGAGTTTCAAAGTAAAGATTCTTCTTATAATGCATTCCTTTTTAGTCTAAAACACAATCTCTTGCCCTAAAACAGTGTTTACGGTGAATACAATGCTGTTTCGTAGTGTGAAAAGGGTAAAGAACAGACTTTCTATGTAAAGATTCTTCTTATAATGCATTCCCTTTTAGTCTAAAACACAATCTCTTGCCCTGAAACAGTGTTTAAGCTGAATACAAAGCTGTTTCATAGTGTGAAAAAGGTAAAGAACAGTTTCAAAGTAAAGATTCTTCTTATAATGCATTCCCTTTTAGTCTAAAACACAATCTCTTGCCCTGAAACAGTGTTTAAGGTGAATACAAAGCTGTTTCGTAGTGTGAAAAAGGTAAAGAACAGACTTTCTATGTAAAGATTCTTCTTATAATGCATTCCCTTTTAGTCTAAAACACAATCTCTTGCCCTGAAACAGTGTTTAAGGTGAATACAAAGCTGTTTCATAGTGTGAAAAAGGTAAAGAACAGTTTCAAAGTAAAGATTCTTCTTATAATGCATTCCCTTTTAGTCTAAAACACAATCTCTTGCCCTGAAACAGTGTTTAAGTTGAATACAAAGCTGTTTCATAGTGTGAAAAAGGTAAAGAACAGAGTTTCAAAGTAAAGATTCTTCTTATAATGCATTCCCTTTTAGTCTAAAACACAATCTCTTGCCCTGACACAGTGTTTAAGTTGAATACAAAGCTGTTTCATAGTGTGAAAAAGGTAAAGAACAGAGTTTCAAAGTAAAGATTCTTCTTATAATGCATTCTCTTTTAGTCTAAAACACAATCTCTTGCCCTGACACAGTGTTTAAGTTGAATACAAAGCTGTTTCATAGTGTGAAAAAGGTAAAGAACAGAGTTTCAAAGTAAAGATTCTTCTTATAATGCATTCCCTTTTAGTCTAAAACACAATCTCTTGCCCTGAAACAGTGTTTAAGGTGAATACAAAGCTGTTTCGTAGTGTGAAAAAGGTAAACAGAGTTTCTATGTAAAGATTCTTCTTATAATGCATTCCCTTTTAGTCTAAAACACAATCTCTTGCCCTGAAACAGTGTTTAAGGTGAATACAAAGCTGTTTCGTAGTGTGAAAAAGGTAAAGAACAGAGTTTCAAAGTAAAGATTCTTCTTATAATGCATTCCGTTTTAGTCTAAAACACAATCTCTTGCCCTGATACAGTGTTTAAGGTGAATACAAAGCTGTTTCATAGTGTGAAAAAGGTAAAGAACAGAGTTTCAAAGTAAAGATTCTTCTTATAATGCATTCCCTTTTAGTCTAAAACACAATCTCTTGCCCTGAAACAGTGTTTAAGGTGAATACAAAGCTGTTTCATAGTGTGAAAAAGGTAAAGAACAGTTTCAAAGTAAAGATTCTTCTTATAATGCATTCCCTTTTAGTCTAAAACACAATCTCTTGCCCTGAAACAGTGTTTAAGTTGAATACAAAGCTGTTTCATAGTGTGAAAAAGGTAAAGAACAGAGTTTCAAAGTAAAGATTCTTCTTATAATGCATTCCCTTTTAGTCTAAAACACAATCTCTTGCCCTGACACAGTGTTTAAGTTGAATACAAAGCTGTTTCATAGTGTGAAAAAGGTAAAGAACAGAGTTTCAAAGTAAAGATTCTTCTTATAATGCATTCCCTTTTAGTCTAAAACACAATCTCTTGCCCTGACACAGTGTTTAAGTTGAATACAAAGCTGTTTCATAGTGTGAAAAAGGTAAAGAACAGAGTTTCAAAGTAAAGATTCTTCTTATAATGCATTCCCTTTTAGTCTAAAACACAATCTCTTGCCCTGAAACAGTGTTTAAGGTGAATACAAAGCTGTTTCGTAGTGTGAAAAAGGTAAACAGAGTTTCTATGTAAAGATTCTTCTTATAATGAATTCCCTTTTAGTCTAAAACACAATCTCTTGCCCTGAAACAGTGTTTAAGGTGAATACAAAGCTGTTTCATAGTGTGAAAAAGGTAAAGAACAGTTTCAAAGTAAAGATTCTTCTTATAATGCATTCCCTTTTAGTCTAAAACACAATCTCTTGCCCTGAAACAGTGTTTAAGTTGAATACAAAGCTGTTTCATAGTGTGAAAAAGGTAAAGAACAGAGTTTCAAAGTAAAGATTCTTCTTATAATGCATTCCCTTTTAGTCTAAAACACAATCTCTTGCCCTGACACAGTGTTTAAGTTGAATACAAAGCTGTTTCATAGTGTGAAAAAGGTAAAGAACAGAGTTTCAAAGTAAAGATTCTTCTTATAATGCATTCCCTTTTAGTCTAAAACACAATCTCTTGCCCTGACACAGTGTTTAAGTTGAATACAAAGCTGTTTCATAGTGTGAAAAAGGTAAAGAACAGAGTTTCAAAGTAAAGATTCTTCTTATAATGCATTCCCTTTTAGTCTAAAACACAATCTCTTGCCCTGAAACAGTGTTTAAGGTGAATACAAAGCTGTTTCGTAGTGTGAAAAAGGTAAACAGAGTTTCTATGTAAAGATTCTTCTTATAATGCATTCCCTTTTAGTCTAAAACACAATCTCTTGCCCTGAAACAGTGTTTAAGGTGAATACAAAGCTGTTTCGTAGTGTGAAAAAGGTAAAGAACAGAGTTTCAAAGTAAAGATTCTTCTTATAATGCATTCCCTTTTAGTCTAAAACACAATCTCTTGCCCTGAAACAGTGTTTAAGGTGAATACAAAGCTGTTTCGTAGTGTGAAAAAGGTAAACAGAGTTTCTATGTAAAGATTCTTCTTATAATGCATTCCCTTTTAGTCTAAAACACAATCTCTTGCCCTGAAACAGTGTTTAAGGTGAATACAAAGCTGTTTCGTAGTGTGAAAAAGGTAAAGAACAGAGTTTCAAAGTAAAGATTCTTCTTATAATGCATTCCCTTTTAGTCTAAAACACAATCTCTTGCCCTGATACAGTGTTTAAGGTGAATACAAAGCTGTTTCATAGTGTGAAAAAGGTAAAGAACAGAGTTTCTATGTAAAGATTCTTCTTATAATGCATTGCCTTTTAGTGTAAAACACAATCTCTTGCCCTAAAACAGTGTTTAAGCTGAATACAAAGCTGTTTCGTAGTGTGAAAAAGGTAAAGAACAGAGTTTCAAAGTAAAGATTCTTCTTATAATGCATTCCCTTTTAGTCTAAAACACAATCTCTTGCCCTGAAACAGTGTTTAAGGTGAATACAAAGCTGTTTCATAGTGTGAAAAAGGTAAAGAACAGTTTCAAAGTAAAGATTCTTCTTATAATGCATTCCCTTTTAGTCTAAAATACAATCTCTTGCCCTCACACAGTGTTTAAGTTGAATACAAAGCTGTTTCATAGTGTGAAAAAGGTAAAGAACAGTTTCAAAGTAAAGATTCTTCTTATAATGCATTCCCTTTTAGTCTAAAACTCAATCTCTTGCCCTCACACAGTGTTTAAGGTGAATACAAAGCGGTTTCGTAGTGTGAAAAAGGTAAAGAACAGAGTTTCTATGTAAAGATTCTTCTTATAATGCATTCCCTTTTAGTCTAAAACACAATCTCTTGCCCTGAAACAGTGTTTAAGGTGAATACAAAGCTGTTTCGTAGTGTGAAAAAGGTAAAGAACAGAGTTTCAAAGTAAAGATTCTTCTTATAATGAATTCCCTTTTAGTCTAAAACACAATCTCTTGCCCTGAAACAGTGTTTAAGGTGAATACAAAGCTGTTTCGTAGTGTGAAAAAGGTAAAGAACAGACTTTCTATGTAAAGATTCTTCTTATAATGCATTCCCTTTTAGTCTAAAACACAATCTCTTGCCCTGAAACAGTGTTTAAGGTGAATACAAAGCTGTTTCATAGTGTGAAAAAGGTAAAGAACAGTTTCAAAGTAAAGATTCTTCTTATAATGCATTCCCTTTTAGTCTAAAACACAATCTCTTGCCCTGAAACAGTGTTTAAGGTGAATACAAAGCTGTTTCGTAGTGTGAAAAAGGTAAAGAACAGACTTTCTATGTAAAGATTCTTCTTATAATGCATTCCCTTTTAGTCTAAAACACAATCTCTTGCCCTGAAACAGTGTTTACAAAGCTGTTTCGTAGTGTGAAAAAGGTAAACAGAGTTTCTATGTAAAGATTCTTCTTATAATGCATTCCCTTTTAGTCTAAAACACAATCTCTTGCCCTGAAACAGTGTTTAAGGTGAATACAAAGCTGTTTCGTAGTGTGAAAAAGGTAAAGAACAGAGTTTCAAAGTAAAGATTCTTCTTATAATGCATTCCCTTTTAGTCTAAAACACAATCTCTTGCCCTGATACAGTGTTTAAGGTGAATACAAAGCTGTTTCATAGTGTGAAAAAGGTAAAGAACAGACTTTCTATGTAAAGATTCTTCTTTTAATGCATTCCCTTTTAGTCTAAAACACAATCTCTTGCCCTGAAACAGTGTTTAAGGTGAATACAAAGCTGTTTCATAGTGTGAAAAAGGTAAAGAACAGTTTCAAAGTAAAGATTCTTCTTATAATGAATTCCCTTTTAGTCTAAAACACAATCTCTTGCCCTGACACAGTGTTTAAGTTGAATACAAAGCTGTTTCATAGTGTGAAAAAGGTAAAGAACAGTTTCAAAGTAAAGATTCTTCTTATAATGCATTCCCTTTTAGTCTAAAACACAATCTCTTGCCCTGAAACAGTGTTTACAAAGCTGTTTCGTAGTGTGAAAAAGGTAAAGAACAGACTTTCTATGTAAAGATTCTTCTTATAATGCATTCCCTTTTAGTCTAAAACACAATCTCTTGCCCTGAAACAGTGTTTAAGGTGAATACAAAGCTGTTTCATAGTGTGAAAAAGGTAAAGAACAGTTTCAAAGTAAAGATTCTTCTTATAATGCATTCCCTTTTAGTCTAAAACACAATCTCTTGCCCTGACACAGTGTTTAAGTTGAATACAAAGCTGTTTCATAGTGTGAAAAAGGTAAAGAACAGAGTTTCAAAGTAAAGATTCTTCTTATAATGCATTCCCTTTTACTCTAAAATACAATCTCTTGCCCTGACACAGTGTTTAAGTTGAATACAAAGCTGTTTCATAGTGTGAAAAAGGTAAAGAACAGTTTCAAAGTAAAGATTCTTCTTATAATGCATTCCCTTTTAGTCTAAAACACAATCTCTTGCCCTGAAACAGTGTTTAAGGTGAATACAAAGCTGTTTCGTAGTGTGAAAAAGGTAAAGAACAGAGTTTCAAAGTAAAGATTCTTATAATGCATTCCCTTTTAGTCTAAAACACAATCTCTTGCCCTCACACAGTGTTTAAGGTGAATGCAAAGCAGTTTCGTAGTGTGAAAAAGGTAAAGAACAGAGTTTCTATGTAAAGATTCTTCTTATAATGCATTCCCTTTTAGTCTAAAACACAATCTCTTGCCCTGAAACAGTGTTTAAGGTGAATACAAAGCTGTTTCGTAGTGTGAAAAAGGTAAAGAACAGAGTTTCAAAGTAAAGATTCTTCTTATAATGAATTCCCTTTTAGTCTAAAACACAATCTCTTGCCCTGAAACAGTGTTTAAGGTGAATACAAAGCTGTTTCGTAGTGTGAAAAAGGTAAAGAACAGACTTTCTATGTAAAGATTCTTCTTATAATGCATTCCCTTTTAGTCTAAAACACAATCTCTTGCCCTGAAACAGTGTTTAAGGTGAATACAAAGCTGTTTCATAGTGTGAAAAAGGTAAAGAACAGTTTCAAAGTAAAGATTCTTCTTATAATGCATTCCCTTTTAGTCTAAAACACAATCTCTTGCCCTGAAACAGTGTTTAAGGTGAATACAAAGCTGTTTCGTAGTGTGAAAAAGGTAAAGAACAGACTTTCTATGTAAAGATTCTTCTTATAATGCATTCCCTTTTAGTCTAAAACACAATCTCTTGCCCTGAAACAGTGTTTACAAAGCTGTTTCGTAGTGTGAAAAAGGTAAACAGAGTTTCTATGTAAAGATTCTTCTTATAATGCATTCCCTTTTAGTCTAAAACACAATCTCTTGCCCTGAAACAGTGTTTAAGGTGAATACAAAGCTGTTTCGTAGTGTGAAAAAGGTAAAGAACAGAGTTTCAAAGTAAAGATTCTTCTTATAATGCATTCCCTTTTAGTCTAAAACACAATCTCTTGCCCTGATACAGTGTTTAAGGTGAATACAAAGCTGTTTCATAGTGTGAAAAAGGTAAAGAACAGAGTTTCAAAGTAAAGATTCTTCTTATAATGCATTCCCTTTTAGTCTAAAACACAATCTCTTGCCCTGAAACAGTGTTTAAGGTGAATACAAAGCTGTTTCAGTGTGAAAAAGGTAAAGAACAGAGTTTCAAAGTAAAGATTCTTCTTATAATGCATTCCCTTTTAGTCTAAAACACAATCTCTTGCCCTGAAACAGTGTTTAAGTTGAATACAATGCTGTTTCATAGTGTGAAAAAGGTAAAGAACAGTTTCAAAGTAAAGATTCTTCTTATAATGAATTCCCTTTTAGTCTAAAACACAATCTCTTGCCCTGAAACAGTGTTTAAGGTGAATACAAAGCTGTTTCATAGTGTGAAAAAGGTAAAGAACAGACTTTCTATGTAAAGATTCTTCTTTTAATGCATTCCCTTTTAGTCTAAAACACAATCTCTTGCCCTGAAACAGTGTTTAAGGTGAATACAAAGCTGTTTCATAGTGTGAAAAAGGTAAAGAACAGTTTCAAAGTAAAGATTCTTCTTATAATGAATTCCCTTTTAGTCTAAAACACAATCTCTTGCCCTGACACAGTGTTTAAGTTGAATACAAAGCTGTTTCATAGTGTGAAAAAGGTAAAGAACAGTTTCAAAGTAAAGATTCTTCTTATAATGCATTCCCTTTTAGTCTAAAACACAATCTCTTGCCCTGAAACAGTGTTTACAAAGCTGTTTCGTAGTGTGAAAAAGGTAAAGAACAGACTTTCTATGTAAAGATTCTTCTTATAATGCATTCCCTTTTAGTCTAAAACACAATCTCTTGCCCTGAAACAGTGTTTAAGGTGAATACAAAGCTGTTTCGTAGTGTGAAAAAGGTAAAGAACAGAGTTTCAAAGTAAAGATTCTTCTTATAATGCATTCCCTTTTAGTCTAAAACACAATCTCTTGCCCTGATACAGTGTTTAAGGTGAATACAAAGCTGTTTCATAGTGTGAAAAAGGTAAAGAACAGAGTTTCAAAGTAAAGATTCTTCTTATAATGCATTCCCTTTTACTCTAAAATACAATCTCTTGCCCTGACACAGTGTTTAAGTTGAATACAAAGCTGTTTCATAGTGTGAAAAAGGTAAAGAACAGTTTCAAAGTAAAGATTCTTCTTATAATGCATTCCCTTTTAGTCTAAAACACAATCTCTTGCCCTGAAACAGTGTTTAAGGTGAATACAAAGCTGTTTCGTAGTGTGAAAAAGGTAAAGAACAGAGTTTCAAAGTAAAGATTCTTATAATGCATTCCCTTTTAGTCTAAAACACAATCTCTTGCCCTGAAACAGTGTTTAAGGTGAATACAAAGCTGTTTCGTAGTGTGAAAAAGGTAAAGAACAGACTTTCTATGTAAAGATTCTTCTTATAATGCATTCCCTTTTAGTCTAAAACACAATCTCTTGCCCTGAAACAGTGTTTAAGGTGAATACAAAGCTGTTTCATAGTGTGAAAAAGGTAAAGAACAGTCTCAAAGTAAAGATTCTTCTTATAATGCATTCCCTTTTAGTCTAAAACACAATCTCTTGCACTGAAACAGTGTTTAAGGTGAATACAAAGCTGTTTCGTAGTGTGAAAAAGGTAAAGAACAGAGTTTCAAAGTAAAGATTCTTCTTATAATGCATTCCTTTTTAGTCTAAAACACAATCAACTTGCCCTGAAACAGTGTTTAAGGTGAATACAAAGCTGTTTCGTAGTGTGAAAAGGGTAAAGAACAGACTTTCTATGTAAAGATTCTTCTTATAATGCATTCCCTTTTAGTCTAAAACACAATCTCTTGCCCTGAAACAGTGTTTAAGGTGAATACAAAGCTGTTTCGTAGTGTGAAAAAGGTAAAGAACAGAGTTTCAAAGTAACGATTCTTCTTATAATGCATTCCCTTTTAGTCTAAAACACAATCTCTTGCCCTGATACAGTGTTTAAGGTGAATACAAAGCTGTTTCATAATGTGAAAAAGGTAAAGAACAGAGTTTCAAAGTAAAGATTCTTCTTATAATGCATTCCCTTTTAGTCTAAAACACAATCTCTTGCCCTGAAACAGTGTTTAAGTTGAATACAAAGCTGTTTCATAGTGTGAAAAAGGTAAAGAACAGAGTTTCAAAGTAAAGATTCTTCTTATAATGCATTCCCTTTTAGTCTAAAACACAATCTCTTGCCCTGAAACAGTGTTTAAGGTGAATACAAAGCTGTTTCAGTGTGAAAAAGGTAAAGAACAGAGTTTCAAAGTAAAGATTCTTCTTATAATGCATTCCCTTTTAGTCTAAAACACAATCTCTTGCCCTGAAACAGTGTTTAAGTTGAATACAAAGCTGTTTCATAGTGTGAAAAAGGTAAAGAACAGTTTCAAAGTAAAGATTCTTCTTATAATGAATTCCCTTTTAGTCTAAAACACAATCTCTTGCCCTGAAACAGTGTTTAAGGTGAATACAAAGCTGTTTCATAGTGTGAAAAAGGTAAAGAACAGTTTCAAAGTAAAGATTCTTCTTATAATGCATTCCCTTTTAGTCTAAAACACAATCTCTTGCCCTGAAACAGTGTTTAAGGTGAATACAAAGCTGTTTCGTAGTGTGAAAAAGGTAAAGAACAGAGTTTCAAAGTAAAGATTCTTCTTATAATGCATTCCCTTTTAGTCTAAAACACAATCTCTTGCCCTGATACAGTGTTTAAGGTGAATACAAAGCTGTTTCATAGTGTGAAAAAGGTAAAGAACAGAGTTTCAAAGTAAAGATTCTTCTTATAATGCATTCCCTTTTAGTCTAAAACACAATCTCTTGCCCTGAAACAGTGTTTAAGTTGAATACAAAGCTGTTTCATAGTGTGAAAAAGGTAAAGAACAGAGTTTCAAAGTAAAGATTCTTCTTATAATGCATTCCCTTTTAGTCTAAAACACAATCTCTTGCCCTGAAACAGTCTTTAAGGTGAATACAAAGCTGTTTCAGTGTGAAAAAGGTAAAGAACAGAGTTTCAAAGTAAAGATTCTTCTTATAATGCATTCCCTTTTAGTCTAAAACACAATCTCTTGCCCTGAAACAGTGTTTAAGTTGAATACAAAGCTGTTTCATAGTGTGAAAAAGGTAAAGAACAGTTTCAAAGTAAAGATTCTTCTTATAATGAATTCCCTTTTAGTCTAAAACACAATCTCTTGCCCTGAAACAGTGTTTAAGGTGAATACAAAGCTGTTTCGTAGTGTGAAAAAGGTAAAGAACAGACTTTCTATGTAAAGATTCTTCTTATAATGCATTCCCTTTTAGTCTAAAACACAATCTCTTGCCCTGAAACAGTGTTTAAGGTGAATACAAAGCTGTTTCATAGTGTGAAAAAGGTAAAGAACAGTTTCAAAGTAAAGATTCTTCTTATAATGCATTCCCTTTTAGTCTAAAACACAATCTCTTGCCCTGAAACAGTGTTTAACGTGAATACAAAGCTGTTTCATAGTGTGAAAAAGGTAAAGAACAGAGTTTCTATGTAAAGATTCTTCTTATAATGCATTCTCTTTTAGTGTAAAACACAATCTCTTGCCCTAAAACAGTGTTTAAGCTGAATACAAAGCTGTTTCGTAGTGTGAAAAAGGTAAAGAACAGAGTTTCAAAGTAAAGATTCTTCTTATAATGCATTCCCTTTTAGTCTAAAACACAATCTCTTGCCCTGAAACATTGTTTACAAAGCTGTTTCGTAGTGTGAAAAAGGTAAAGAACAGACTTTCTATGTAATGATTCTTCTTATAATGCATTCCCTTTTAGTCTAAAACACAATCTCTTGCCCTGAAACAGTGTTTAAGGTGAATACAAAGCTGTTTCATAGTGTGAAAAAGGTAAAGAACAGTTTCAAAGTAAAGATTCTTCTTATAATGCATTCCCTTTTAGTCTAAAACACAATCTCTTGCCCTGAAACAGTCTTTAAGGTGAATACAAAGCTGTTTCAGTGTGAAAAAGGTAAAGAACAGAGTTTCAAAGTAAAGATTCTTCTTATAATGCATTCCCTTTTAGTCTAAAACACAATCTCTTGCCCTGAAACAGTGTTTAAGTTGAATACAAAGCTGTTTCATAGTGTGAAAAAGGTAAAGAACAGTTTCAAAGTAAAGATTCTTCTTATAATGAATTCCCTTTTAGTCTAAAACACAATCTCTTGCCCTGAAACAGTGTTTAAGGTGAATACAAAGCTGTTTCGTAGTGTGAAAAAGGTAAAGAACAGAGTTTCAAAGTAAAGATTCTTCTTATAATGCATTCCCTTTTAGTCTAAAACACAATCTCTTGCCCTGAAACAGTGTTTAAGGTGAATACAAAGCTGTTTCATAGTGTGAAAAAGGTAAAGAACAGTTTCAAAGTAAAGATTCTTCTTATAATGCATTCCCTTTTAGTCTAAAACACAATCTCTTGCCCTGAAACAGTGTTTAAGGTGAATACAAAGCTGTTTCATAGTGTGAAAAAGGTAAAGAACAGAGTTTCTATGTAAAGATTCTTCTTATAATGCATTCTCTTTTAGTGTAAAACACAATCTCTTGCCCTAAAACAGTGTTTAAGCTGAATACAAAGCTGTTTCGTAGTGTGAAAAAGGTAAAGAACAGAGTTTCAAAGTAAATATTCTTCTTATAATGCATTCCCTTTTAGTCTAAAACACAATCTCTTGCCCTGAAACATTGTTTACAAAGCTGTTTCGTAGTGTGAAAAAGGTAAAGAACAGACTTTCTATGTAATGATTCTTCTTATAATGCATTCCCTTTTAGTCTAAAACACAATCTCTTGCCCTGAAACAGTGTTTAAGGTGAATACAAAGCTGTTTCATAGTGTGAAAAAGGTAAAGAACAGTTTCAAAGTAAAGATTCTTCTTATAATGCATTCCCTTTTAGTCTAAAACACAATCTCTTGCCCTGACACAGTGTTTAAGTTGAATACAAAGCTGTTTCATAGTGTGAAAAAGGTAAAGAACAGAGTTTCAAAGTAAAGATTCTTCTTATAATGCATTCCCTTTTAGTCTAAAATACAATCTCTTGCCCTCACACAGTGTTTAAGTTGAATACAAAGCTGTTTCATAGTGTGAAAAAGGTAAAGAACAGTTTCAAAGTAAAGATTCTTCTTATAATGCATTCCCTTTTAGTCTAAAACACAATCTCTTGCCCTGAAACAGTGTTTAAGGTGAATACAAAGCTGTTTCGTAGTGTGAAAAAGGTAAAGAACAGAGTTTCAAAGTAAAGATTCTTCTTATAATGCATTCCCTTTTAGTCTAAAACACAATCTCTTGCCCTGAAACAGTGTTTAAGGTGAATACAAAGCTGTTTCGTAGTGTGAAAAAGGTAAAGAACAGACTTTCTATGTAAAGATTCTTCTTATAATGCATTCCCTTTTAGTCTAAAACACAATCTCTTGCCCTGAAACAGTGTTTAAGGTGAATACAAAGCTGTTTCATAGTGTGAAAAAGGTAAAGAACAGTTTCAAAGTAAAGATTCTTCTTATAATGCATTCCCTTTTAGTCTAAAACACAATCTCTTGCCCTGAAACAGTGTTTAAGGTGAATACAAAGCTGTTTCGTAGTGTGAAAAAGGTAAACAGAGTTTCTATGTAAAGATTCTTCTTATAATGCATTCCCTTTTAGTCTAAAACACAATCTCTTGCCCTGAAACAGTGTTTAAGGTGAATACAAAGCGGTTTCGTAGTGTGAAAAAGGTAAAGAACAGAGTTTCTATGTAAAGATTCTTCTTATAATGCATTCCCTTTTAGTCTAAAACACAATCTCTTGCCCTGAAACAGTGTTTAAGGTGAATACAAAGCTGTTTCGTAGTGTGAAAAAGGTAAAGAACAGAGTTTCAAAGTAAAGATTCTTCTTATAATGAATTCCCTTTTAGTCTAAAACACAATCTCTTGCCCTGAAACAGTGTTTAAGGTGAATACAAAGCTGTTTCGTAGTGTGAAAAAGGTAAAGAACAGACTTTCTATGTAAAGATTCTTCTTATAATGCATTCCCTTTTAGTCTAAAACACAATCTCTTGCCCTGAAACAGTGTTTAAGGTGAATACAAAGCTGTTTCATAGTGTGAAAAAGGTAAAGAACAGTTTCAAAGTAAAGATTCTTCTTATAATGCATTCCCTTTTAGTCTAAAACACAATCTCTTGCCCTGAAACAGTGTTTAAGGTGAATACAAAGCTGTTTCGTAGTGTGAAAAAGGTAAAGAACAGAGTTTCAAAGTAAAGATTCTTCTTATAATGCATTCCCTTTTAGTCTAAAACACAATCTCTTGCCCTGAAACATTGTTTACAAAGCTGTTTCGTAGTGTGAAAAAGGTAAAGAACAGACTTTCTATGTAATGATTCTTCTTATAATGCATTCCCTTTTAGTCTAAAACACAATCTCTTGCCCTGAAACAGTGTTTAAGGTGAATACAAAGCTGTTTCATAGTGTGAAAAAGGTAAAGAACAGTTTCAAAGTAAAGATTCTTCTTATAATGCATTCCCTTTTAGTCTAAAACACAATCTCTTGCCCTGACACAGTGTTTAAGTTGAATACAAAGCTGTTTCATAGTGTGAAAAAGGTAAAGAACAGAGTTTCAAAGTAAAGATTCTTCTTATAATGCATTCCCTTTTAGTCTAAAATACAATCTCTTGCCCTCACACAGTGTTTAAGTTGAATACAAAGCTGTTTCATAGTGTGAAAAAGGTAAAGAACAGTTTCAAAGTAAAGATTCTTCTTATAATGCATTCCCTTTTAGTCTAAAACACAATCTCTTGCCCTGAAACAGTGTTTAAGGTGAATACAAAGCTGTTTCGTAGTGTGAAAAAGGTAAAGAACAGAGTTTCAAAGTAAAGATTCTTCTTATAATGCATTCCCTTTTAGTCTAAAACACAATCTCTTGCCCTGAAACAGTGTTTAAGGTGAATACAAAGCTGTTTCGTAGTGTGAAAAAGGTAAAGAACAGACTTTCTATGTAAAGATTCTTCTTATAATGCATTCCCTTTTAGTCTAAAACACAATCTCTTGCCCTGAAACAGTGTTTAAGGTGAATACAAAGCTGTTTCATAGTGTGAAAAAGGTAAAGAACAGTTTCAAAGTAAAGATTCTTCTTATAATGCATTCCCTTTTAGTCTAAAACACAATCTCTTGCCCTGAAACAGTGTTTAAGGTGAATACAAAGCTGTTTCGTAGTGTGAAAAAGGTAAACAGAGTTTCTATGTAAAGATTCTTCTTATAATGCATTCCCTTTTAGTCTAAAACACAATCTCTTGCCCTGAAACAGTGTTTAAGGTGAATACAAAGCTGTTTCGTAGTGTGAAAAAGGTAAAGAACATAGTTTCAAAGTAAAGATTCTTCTTATAATGCATTCCCTTTTAGTCTAAAACACAATCTCTTGCCCTGAAACAGTGTTTAAGGTGAATACAAAGCGGTTTCGTAGTGTGAAAAAGGTAAAGAACAGAGTTTCTATGTAAAGATTCTTCTTATAATGCATTCCCTTTTAGTCTAAAACACAATCTCTTGCCCTGAAACAGTGTTTAAGGTGAATACAAAGCTGTTTCGTAGTGTGAAAAAGGTAAAGAACAGAGTTTCAAAGTAAAGATTCTTCTTATAATGAATTCCCTTTTAGTCTAAAACACAATCTCTTGCCCTGAAACAGTGTTTAAGGTGAATACAAAGCTGTTTCGTAGTGTGAAAAAGGTAAAGAACAGACTTTCTATGTAAAGATTCTTCTTATAATGCATTCCCTTAAAGTCTAAAACACAATCTCTTGCCCTGAAACAGTGTTTAAGGTGAATACAAAGCTGTTTCATAGTGTGAAAAAGGTAAAGAACAGTTTCAAAGTAAAGATTCTTCTTATAATGCATTCCCTTTTAGTCTAAAACACAATCTCTTGCCCTGAAACAGTGTTTAAGGTGAATACAAAGCTGTTTCGTAGTGTGAAAAAGGTAAAGAACAGACTTTCTATGTAAAGATTCTTCTTATAATGCATTCCCTTTTAGTCTAAAACACAATCTCTTGCCCTGAAACAGTGTTTACAAAGCTGTTTCGTAGTGTGAAAAAGGTAAACAGAGTTTCTATGTAAAGATTCTTCTTATAATGCATTCCCTTTTAGTCTAAAACACAATCTCTTGCCCTGAAACAGTGTTTAAGGTGAATACAAAGCTGTTTCGTAGTGTGAAAAAGGTAAAGAACAGAGTTTCAAAGTAAAGATTCTTCTTATAATGCATTCCCTTTTAGTCTAAAACACAATCTCTTGCCCTGATACAGTGTTTAAGGTGAATACAAAGCTGTTTCATAGTGTGAAAAAGGTAAAGAACAGAGTTTCAAAGTAAAGATTCTTCTTATAATGCATTCCCTTTTAGTCTAAAACACAATCTCTTGCCCTGAAACAGTGTTTAAGGTGAATACAAAGCTGTTTCAGTGTGAAAAAGGTAAAGAACAGAGTTTCAAAGTAAAGATTCTTCTTATAATGCATTCCCTTTTAGTCTAAAACACAATCTCTTGCCCTGAAACAGTGTTTAAGTTGAATACAATGCTGTTTCATAGTGTGAAAAAGGTAAAGAACAGTTTCAAAGTAAAGATTCTTCTTATAATGAATTCCCTTTTAGTCTAAAACACAATCTCTTGCCCTGAAACAGTGTTTAAGGTGAATACAAAGCTGTTTCATAGTGTGAAAAAGGTAAAGAACAGACTTTCTATGTAAAGATTCTTCTTTTAATGCATTCCCTTTTAGTCTAAAACACAATCTCTTGCCCTGAAACAGTGTTTAAGGTGAATACAAAGCTGTTTCATAGTGTGAAAAAGGTAAAGAACAGTTTCAAAGTAAAGATTCTTCTTATAATGAATTCCCTTTTAGTCTAAAACACAATCTCTTGCCCTGACACAGTGTTTAAGTTGAATACAAAGCTGTTTCATAGTGTGAAAAAGGTAAAGAACAGTTTCAAAGTAAAGATTCTTCTTATAATGCATTCCCTTTTAGTCTAAAACACAATCTCTTGCCCTGAAACAGTGTTTACAAAGCTGTTTCGTAGTGTGAAAAAGGTAAAGAACAGACTTTCAATGTAAAGATTCTTCTTATAATGCATTCCCTTTTAGTCTAAAACACAATCTCTTGCCCTGAAACAGTGTTTAAGGTGAATACAAAGCTGTTTCATAGTGTGAAAAAGGTAAAGAACAGTTTCAAAGTAAAGATTCTTCTTATAATGCATTCCCTTTTAGTCTAAAACACAATCTCTTGCCCTGACACAGTGTTTAAGTTGAATACAAAGCTGTTTCATAGTGTGAAAAAGGTAAAGAACAGAGTTTCAAAGTAAAGATTCTTCTTATAATGCATTCCCTTTTACTCTAAAATACAATCTCTTGCCCTGACACAGTGTTTAAGTTGAATACAAAGCTGTTTCATAGTGTGAAAAAGGTAAAGAACAGTTTCAAAGTAAAGATTCTTCTTATAATGCATTCCCTTTTAGTCTAAAACACAATCTCTTGCCCTGAAACAGTGTTTAAGGTGAATACAAAGCTGTTTCGTAGTGTGAAAAAGGTAAAGAACAGAGTTTCAAAGTAAAGATTCTTATAATGCATTCCCTTTTAGTCTAAAACACAATCTCTTGCCCTGAAACAGTGTTTAAGGTGAATACAAAGCTGTTTCGTAGTGTGAAAAAGGTAAAGAACAGAGTTTCAAAGTAAAGATTCTTCTTATAATGCATTCCTTTTTAGTCTAAAACACAATCAACTTGCCCTGAAACAGTGTTTAAGGTGAATACAAAGCTGTTTCGTAGTGTGAAAAGGGTAAAGAACAGACTTTCTATGTAAAGATTCTTCTTATAATGCATTCCATTTTAGTCTAAAACACAATCTCTTGCCCTGAAACAGTGTTTAAGGTGAATACAAAGCTGTTTCGTAGTGTGAAAAAGGTAAAGAACAGAGTTTCAAAGTAAAGATTCTTCTTATAATGCATTCCCTTTTAGTCTAAAACACAATCTCTTGCCCTGATACAGTGTTTAAGGTGAATACAAAGCTGTTTCATAATGTGAAAAAGGTAAAGAACAGAGTTTCAAAGTAAAGATTCTTCTTATAATGCATTCCCTTTTAGTCTAAAACACAATCTCTTGCCCTGAAACAGTGTTTAAGTTGAATACAAAGCTGTTTCATAGTGTGAAAAAGGTAAAGAACAGAGTTTCAAAGTAAAGATTCTTCTTATAATGCATTCCCTTTTAGTCTAAAACACAATCTCTTGCCCTGAAACAGTGTTTAAGGTGAATACAAAGCTGTTTCAGTGTGAAAAAGGTAAAGAACAGAGTTTCAAAGTAAAGATTCTTCTTATAATGCATTCCCTTTTAGTCTAAAACACAATCTCTTGCCCTGAAACAGTGTTTAAGTTGAATACAAAGCTGTTTCATAGTGTGAAAAAGGTAAAGAACAGTTTCAAAGTAAAGATTCTTCTTATAATGAATTCCCTTTTAGTCTAAAACACAATCTCTTGCCCTGAAACAGTGTTTAAGGTGAATACAAAGCTGTTTCATAGTGTGAAAAAGGTAAAGAACAGTTTCAAAGTAAAGATTCTTCTTATAATGCATTCCCTTTTAGTCTAAAACACAATCTCTTGCCCTGAAACAGTGTTTAAGGTGAATACAAAGCTGTTTCGTAGTGTGAAAAAGGTAAAGAACAGAGTTTCAAAGTAAAGATTCTTCTTATAATGCATTCCCTTTTAGTCTAAAACACAATCTCTTGCCCTGATACAGTGTTTAAGGTGAATACAAAGCTGTTTCATAGTGTGAAAAAGGTAAAGAACAGAGTTTCAAAGTAAAGATTCTTCTTATAATGCATTCCCTTTTAGTCTAAAACACAATCTCTTGCCCTGAAACAGTGTTTAAGTTGAATACAAAGCTGTTTCATAGTGTGAAAAAGGTAAAGAACAGAGTTTCAAAGTAAAGATTCTTCTTATAATGCATTCCCTTTTAGTCTAAAACACAATCTCTTGCCCTGAAACAGTCTTTAAGGTGAATACAAAGCTGTTTCAGTGTGAAAAAGGTAAAGAACAGAGTTTCAAAGTAAAGATTCTTCTTATAATGCATTCCCTTTTAGTCTAAAACACAATCTCTTGCCCTGAAACAGTGTTTAAGTTGAATACAAAGCTGTTTCATAGTGTGAAAAAGGTAAAGAACAGTTTCAAAGTAAAGATTCTTCTTATAATGAATTCCCTTTTAGTCTAAAACACAATCTCTTGCCCTGAAACAGTGTTTAAGGTGAATACAAAGCTGTTTCGTAGTGTGAAAAAGGTAAAGAACAGACTTTCTATGTAAAGATTCTTCTTATAATGCATTCCCTTTTAGTCTAAAACACAATCTCTTGCCCTGAAACAGTGTTTAAGGTGAATACAAAGCTGTTTCGTAGTGTGAAAAAGGTAAAGAACAGTTTCAAAGTAAAGATTCTTCTTATAATGCATTCCCTTTTAGTCTAAAACACAATCTCTTGCCCTGAAACAGTGTTTAAGGTGAATACAAAGCTGTTTCATAGTGTGAAAAAGGTAAAGAACAGAGTTTCTATGTAAAGATTCTTCTTATAATGCATTCTCTTTTAGTGTAAAACACAATCTCTTGCCCTAAAACAGTGTTTAAGCTGAATACAAAGCTGTTTCGTAGTGTGAAAAAGGTAAAGAACAGAGTTTCAAAGTAAAGATTCTTCTTATAATGCATTCCCTTTTAGTCTAAAACACAATCTCTTGCCCTGAAACATTGTTTACAAAGCTGTTTCGTAGTGTGAAAAAGGTAAAGAACAGACTTTCTATGTAATGATTCTTCTTATAATGCATTCCCTTTTAGTCTAAAACACAATCTCTTGCCCTGAAACAGTGTTTAAGGTGAATACAAAGCTGTTTCATAGTGTGAAAAAGGTAAAGAACAGTTTCAAAGTAAAGATTCTTCTTATAATGCATTCCCTTTTAGTCTAAAACACAATCTCTTGCCCTGACACAGTGTTTAAGTTGAATACAAAGCTGTTTCATAGTGTGAAAAAGGTAAAGAACAGAGTTTCAAAGTAAAGATTCTTCTTATAATGCATTCCCTTTTAGTCTAAAATACAATCTCTTGCCCTCACACAGTGTTTAAGTTGAATACAAAGCTGTTTCATAGTGTGAAAAAGGTAAAGAACAGTTTCAAAGTAAAGATTCTTCTTATAATGCATTCCCTTTTAGTCTAAAACACAATCTCTTGCCCTGAAACAGTGTTTAAGGTGAATACAAAGCTGTTTCGTAGTGTGAAAAAGGTAAAGAACAGAGTTTCAAAGTAAAGATTCTTCTTATAATGCATTCCCTTTTAGTCTAAAACACAATCTCTTGCCCTGAAACAGTGTTTAAGGTGAATACAAAGCTGTTTCGTAGTGTGAAAAAGGTAAAGAACAGACTTTCTATGTAAAGATTCTTCTTATAATGCATTCCCTTTTAGTCTAAAACACAATCTCTTGCCCTGAAACAGTGTTTAAGGTGAATACAAAGCTGTTTCATAGTGTGAAAAAGGTAAAGAACAGTTTCAAAGTAAAGATTCTTCTTATAATGCATTCCCTTTTAGTCTAAAACACAATCTCTTGCCCTGAAACAGTGTTTAAGGTGAATACAAAGCTGTTTCGTAGTGTGAAAAAGGTAAACAGAGTTTCTATGTAAAGATTCTTCTTATAATGCATTCCCTTTTAGTCTAAAACACAATCTCTTGCCCTGAAACAGTGTTTAAGGTGAATACAAAGCTGTTTCGTAGTGTGAAAAAGGTAAAGAACATAGTTTCAAAGTAAAGATTCTTCTTATAATGCATTCCCTTTTAGTCTAAAACACAATCTCTTGCCCTGATACAGTGTTTAAGGTGAATACAAAGCTGTTTCATAGTGTAAAAAAGGTAAATAACAGAGTTTCAAAGTAAAGATTCTTCTTATAATGCATTCCCTTTTAGTCTAAAACACAATCTCTTGCCCTGAAACAGTGTTTAAGGTGAATACAAAGCTGTTTCATAGTGTGAAAAAGGTAAAGAACAGACTTTCTATGTAAAGATTCTTCTTATAATGCATTCCCTTTTAGTCTAAAACACAATCTCTTGCCCTGAAACAGTGTTTAAGCTGAATACAAAGCTGTTTCATAGTGTGAAAAAGGTAAAGAACAGTTTCAAAGTAAAGATTCTTCTTATAATGCATTCCCTTTTAGTCTAAAACACAATCTCTTGCCCTGAAACAGTGTTTAAGGTGAATACAAAGCTGTTTCGTAGTGTGAAAAAGGTAAAGAACAGAGTTTCAAAGTAAAGATTCTTCTTATAATGCATTCCCTTTTAGGCTAAAACACAATCTCTTGCCCTGAAACAGTGTTTAAGGTGAATACAAAGCTGTTTCGTAGTGTGAAAAAGGTAAAGAACAGACTTTCTATGTAAAGATTCTTCTTATAATGCATTCCCTTTTAGTCTAAAACACAATCTCTTGCCCTGAAACAGTGTTTAATGTGAATACAAAGCTGTTTCATAGTGTGAAAAAGGTAAAGAACAGTTTCAAAGTAAAGATTCTTCTTATAATGCATTCCCTTTTAGTCTAAAACACAATCTCTTGCCCTGAAACAGTGTTTAAGTTGAATACAAAGCTGTTTCATAGTGTGAAAAAGGTAAAGAACAGAGTTTCAAAGTAAAGATTCTTCTTATAATGCATTCCCTTTTAGTCTAAAACACAATCTCTTGCCCTGACACAGTGTTTAAGTTGAATACAAAGCTGTTTCATAGTGTGAAAAAGGTAAAGAACAGAGTTTCAAAGTAAAGATTCTTCTTATAATGCATTCCCTTTTAGTCTAAAACACAATCTCTTGCCCTGACACAGTGTTTAAGTTGAATACAAAGCTGTTTCATAGTGTGAAAAAGGTAAAGAACAGAGTTTCAAAGTAAAGATTCTTCTTATAATGCATTCCCTTTTAGTCTAAAACACAATCTCTTGCCCTGAAACAGTGTTTAAGGTGAATACAAAGCTGTTTCGTAGTGTGAAAAAGGTAAACAGAGTTTCTATGTAAAGATTCTTCTTATAATGCATTCCCTTTTAGTCTAAAACACAATCTCTTGCCCTGAAACAGTGTTTAAGGTGAATACAAAGCTGTTTCGTAGTGTGAAAAAGGTAAAGAACAGAGTTTCAAAGTAAAGATTCTTCTTATAATGCATTCCCTTTTAGTCTAAAACACAATCTCTTGCCCTGATACAGTGTTTAAGGTGAATACAAAGCTGTTTCATAGTGTGAAAAAGGTAAAGAACAGAGTTTCAAAGTAAAGATTCTTCTTATAATGCATTCCCTTTTAGTCTAAAACACAATCTCTTGCCCTGAAACAGTGTTTAAGGTGAATACAAAGCTGTTTCATAGTGTGAAAAAGGTAAAGAACAGTTTCAAAGTAAAGATTCTTCTTATAATGCATTCCCTTTTAGTCTAAAACACAATCTCTTGCCCTGAAACAGTGTTTAAGTTGAATACAAAGCTGTTTCATAGTGTGAAAAAGGTAAAGAACAGAGTTTCAAAGTAAAGATTCTTCTTATAATGCATTCCCTTTTAGTCTAAAACACAATCTCTTGCCCTGACACAGTGTTTAAGTTGAATACAAAGCTGTTTCATAGTGTGAAAAAGGTAAAGAACAGAGTTTCAAAGTAAAGATTCTTCTTATAATGCTTTCCCTTTTAGTCTAAAACACAATCTCTTGCCCTGACACAGTGTTTAAGTTGAATACAAAGCTGTTTCATAGTGTGAAAAAGGTAAAGAACAGAGTTTCAAAGTAAAGATTCTTCTTATAATGCATTCCCTTTTAGTCTAAAACAATCTCTTGCCCTGAAACAGTGTTTAAGGTGAATACAAAGCTGTTTCGTAGTGTGAAAAAGGTAAACAGAGTTTCTATGTAAAGATTCTTCTTATAATGCATTCCCTTTTAGTCTAAAACACAATCTCTTGCCCTGAAACAGTGTTTAAGGTGAATACAAAGCTGTTTCGTAGTGCGAAAAAGGTAAAGAACAGAGTTTCAAAGTAAAGATTCTTCTTATAATGCATTCCCTTTTAGTCTAAAACACAATCTCTTGCCCTGATACAGTGTTTAAGGTGAATACAAAGCTGTTTCATAGTGTGAAAAAGGTAAAGAACAGAGTTTCAAAGTAAAGATTCTTCTTATAATGCATTCCCTTTTAGTCTAAAACACAATCTCTTGCCCTGAAACAGTGTTTAAGGTGAATACAAAGCTGTTTCATAGTGTGAAAAAGGTAAAGAACAGACTTTCTATGTAAAGATTCTTCTTATAATGCATTCCCTTTTAGTCTAAAACACAATCTCTTGCCCTGAAACAGTGTTTAAGCTGAATACAAAGCTGTTTCATAGTGTGAAAAAGGTAAAGAACAGTTTCAAAGTAAAGATTCTTCTTATAATGCATTCCCTTTTAGTCTAAAACACAATCTCTTGCCCTGAAACAGTGTTTAAGGTGAATACAAAGCTGTTTCGTAGTGTGAAAAAGGTAAAGAACAGAGTTTCAAAGTAAAGATTCTTCTTATAATGCATTCCCTTTTAGGCTAAAACACAATCTCTTGCCCTGAAACAGTGTTTAAGGTGAATACAAAGCTGTTTCGTAGTGTGAAAAAGGTAAAGAACAGACTTTCTATGTAAAGATTCTTCTTATAATGCATTCCCTTTTAGTCTAAAACACAATCTCTTGCCCTGAAACAGTGTTTAATGTGAATACAAAGCTGTTTCATAGTGTGAAAAAGGTAAAGAACAGTTTCAAAGTAAAGATTCTTCTTATAATGCATTCCCTTTTAGTCTAAAACACAATCTCTTGCCCTGAAACAGTGTTTAAGTTGAATACAAAGCTGTTTCATAGTGTGAAAAAGGTAAAGAACAGAGTTTCAAAGTAAAGATTCTTCTTATAATGCATTCCCTTTTAGTCTAAAACACAATCTCTTGCCCTGACACAGTGTTTAAGTTGAATACAAAGCTGTTTCATAGTGTGAAAAAGGTAAAGAACAGAGTTTCAAAGTAAAGATTCTTCTTATAATGCATTCCCTTTTAGTCTAAAACACAATCTCTTGCCCTGACACAGTGTTTAAGTTGAATACAAAGCTGTTTCATAGTGTGAAAAAGGTAAAGAACAGAGTTTCAAAGTAAAGATTCTTCTTATAATGCATTCCCTTTTAGTCTAAAACACAATCTCTTGCCCTGAAACAGTGTTTAAGGTGAATACAAAGCTGTTTCGTAGTGTGAAAAAGGTAAACAGAGTTTCTATGTAAAGATTCTTCTTATAATGCATTCCCTTTTAGTCTAAAACACAATCTCTTGCCCTGAAACAGTGTTTAAGGTGAATACAAAGCTGTTTCGTAGTGTGAAAAAGGTAAAGAACAGAGTTTCAAAGTAAAGATTCTTCTTATAATGCATTCCCTTTTAGTCTAAAACACAATCTCTTGCCCTGATACAGTGTTTAAGGTGAATACAAAGCTGTTTCATAGTGTGAAAAAGGTAAAGAACAGAGTTTCAAAGTAAAGATTCTTCTTATAATGCATTCCCTTTTAGTCTAAAACACAATCTCTTGCCCTGAAACAGTGTTTAAGGTGAATACAAAGCTGTTTCATAGTGTGAAAAAGGTAAAGAACAGTTTCAAAGTAAAGATTCTTCTTATAATGCATTCCCTTTTAGTCTAAAACACAATCTCTTGCCCTGAAACAGTGTTTAAGTTGAATACAAAGCTGTTTCATAGTGTGAAAAAGGTAAAGAACAGAGTTTCAAAGTAAAGATTCTTCTTATAATGCATTCCCTTTTAGTCTAAAACACAATCTCTTGCCCTGACACAGTGTTTAAGTTGAATACAAAGCTGTTTCATAGTGTGAAAAAGGTAAAGAACAGAGTTTCAAAGTAAAGATTCTTCTTATAATGCATTCCCTTTTAGTCTAAAACACAATCTCTTGCCCTGACACAGTGTTTAAGTTGAATACAAAGCTGTTTCATAGTGTGAAAAAGGTAAAGAACAGAGTTTCAAAGTAAAGATTCTTCTTATAATGCATTCCCTTTTAGTCTAAAACACAATCTCTTGCCCTGAAACAGTGTTTAAGGTGAATACAAAGCTGTTTCGTAGTGTGAAAAAGGTAAACAGAGTTTCTATGTAAAGATTCTTCTTATAATGCATTCCCTTTTAGTCTAAAACACAATCTCTTGCCCTGAAACAGTGTTTAAGGTGAATACAAAGCTGTTTCGTAGTGTGAAAAAGGTAAAGAACAGAGTTTCAAAGTAAAGATTCTTCTTATAATGCATTCCCTTTTAGTCTAAAACACAATCTCTTGCCCTGATACAGTGTTTAAGGTGAATACAAAGCTGTTTCATAGTGTGAAAAAGGTAAAGAACAGAGTTTCAAAGTAAAGATTCTTCTTATAATGCATTCCCTTTTAGTCTAAAACACAATCTCTTGCCCTGAAACAGTGTTTAAGTTGAATACAAAGCTGTTTCGTAGTGTGAAAAAGGTAAAGAACAGAGTTTCAAAGTAAAGATTCTTCTTATAATGCATTCCCTTTTAGTCTAAAACACAATCTCTTGCCCTGAAACAGTGTTTAAGGTGAATACAAAGCTGTTTCAGTGTGAAAAAGGTAAAGAACAGAGTTTCAAAGTAAAGATTCTTCTTATAATGCATTCCCTTTTAGTCTAAAACACAATCTCTTGCCCTGAAACAGTGTTTAAGTTGAATACAAAGCTGTTTCATAGTGTGAAAAAGGTAAAGAACAGTTTCAAAGTAAAGATTCTTCTTATAATGAATTCCCTTTTAGTCTAAAACACAATCTCTTGCCCTGAAACAGTGTTTAATTTGAATACAAAGCTGTTTCATAGTGTGAAAAAGGTAAAGAACAGACTTTCTATGTAAAGATTCTTCTTTTAATGCATTCCCTTTTAGTCTAAAACACAATCTCTTGCCCTGAAACAGTGTTTAAGGTGAATACAAAGCTGTTTCATAGTGTGAAAAAGGTAAAGAACAGTTTCAAAGTAAAGATTCTTCTTATAATGTATTCCCTTTTAGTCTAAAACACAATCTCTTGCCCTGAAACAGTGTTTAAGGTGAATACAAAGCTGTTTCGTAGTGTGAAAAAGGTAAACAGAGTTTCTATGTAAAGATTCTTCTTATAATGCATTCCCTTTTAGTCTAAAACACAATCTCTTGCCCTGAAACAGTGTTTAAGGTGAATACAAAGCTGTTTCATAGTGTGAAAAAGGTAAAGAACAGTTTCAAAGTAAAGATTCTTCTTATAATGCATTCCCTTTTAGTCTAAAACACAATCTCTTGCCCTGAAACAGTGTTTAAGTTGAATACAAAGCTGTTTCATAGTGTGAAAAAGGTAAAGAACAGAGTTTCAAAGTAAAGATTCTTCTTATAATGCATTCCCTTTTAGTCTAAAACACAATCTCTTGCCCTGACACAGTGTTTAAGTTGAATACAAAGCTGTTTCATAGTGTGAAAAAGGTAAAGAACAGAGTTTCAAAGTAAAGATTCTTCTTATAATGCATTCCCTTTTAGTCTAAAACACAATCTCTTGCCCTGACACAGTGTTTAAGTTGAATACAAAGCTGTTTCATAGTGTGAAAAAGGTAAAGAACAGAGTTTCAAAGTAAAGATTCTTCTTATAATGCATTCCCTTTTAGTCTAAAACACAATCTCTTGCCCTGAAACAGTGTTTAAGGTGAATACAAAGCTGTTTCGTAGTGTGAAAAAGGTAAACAGAGTTTCTATGTAAAGATTCTTCTTATAATGCATTCCCTTTTAGTCTAAAACACAATCTCTTGCCCTGAAACAGTGTTTAAGGTGAATACAAAGCTGTTTCAGTGTGAAAAAGGTAAAGAACAGAGTTTCAAAGTAAAGATTCTTCTTATAATGCATTCCCTTTTAGTCTAAAACACAATCTCTTGCCCTGAAACAGTGTTTAAGTTGAATACAAAGCTGTTTCATAGTGTGAAAAAGGTAAAGAACAGTTTCAAAGTAAAGATTCTTCTTATAATGAATTCCCTTTTAGTCTAAAACACAATCTCTTGCCCTGAAACAGTGTTTAAGGTGAATACAAAGCTGTTTCATAGTGTGAAAAAGGTAAAGAACAGACTTTCTATGTAAAGATTCTTCTTTTAATGCATTCCCTTTTAGTCTAAAACACAATCTCTTGCCCTGAAACAGTGTTTAAGGTGAATACAAAGCTGTTTCATAGTGTGAAAAAGGTAAAGAACAGTTTCAAAGTAAAGATTCTTCTTATAATGTATTCCCTTTTAGTCTAAAACACAATCTCTTGCCCTGAAACAGTGTTTAAGGTGAATACAAAGCTGTTTCATAGTGTGAAAAAGGTAAAGAACAGAGTTTCTATGTAAAGATTCTTCTTATAATGCATTCCCTTTTAGTGTAAAACACAATCTCTTGCCCTGAAACAGTGTTTAAGGTGAATACAAAGCTGTTTCATAGTGTGAAAAAGGTAAAGAACAGTTTCAAAGTAAAGATTCTTCTTATAATGCATTCCGTTTTAGTCTAAAATACAATCTCTTGCCCTCACACAGTGTTTAAGTTGAATACAAAGCTGTTTCATAGTGTGAAAAAGGTAAAGAACAGTTTCAAAGTAAAGATTCTTCTTATAATGCATTCCCTTTTAGTCTAAAACACAATCTCTTGCCCTGAAACAGTGTTTAAGGTGAATACAAAGCTGTTTCGTAGTGTGAAAAAGGTAAAGAACAGAGTTTCAAAGTAAAGATTCTTCTTATAATGAATTCCCTTTTAGTCTAAAACACAATCTCTTGCCCTGAAACAGTGTTTAAGGTGAATACAAAGCTGTTTCGTAGTGTGAAAAAGGTAAAGAACAGACTTTCTATGTAAAGATTCTTCTTATAATGCATTCCCTTTTAGTCTAAAACACAATCTCTTGCCCTGAAACAGTGTTTAAGGTGAATACAAAGCTGTTTCATAGTGTGAAAAAGGTAAAGAACAGTTTCAAAGTAAAGATTCTTCTTATAATGCATTCCCTTTTAGTCTAAAACACAATCTCTTGCCCTGAAACAGTGTTTAAGGTGAATACAAAGCTGTTTCGTAGTGTGAAAAAGGTAAAGAACAGACTTTCTATGTAAAGATTCTTCTTATAATGCATTCCCTTTTAGTCTAAAACACAATCTCTTGCCCTGAAACAGTGTTTACAAAGCTGTTTCGTAGTGTGAAAAAGGTAAACAGAGTTTCTATGTAAAGATTCTTCTTATAATGCATTCCCTTTTAGTCTAAAACACAATCTCTTGCCCTGAAACAGTGTTTAAGGTGAATACAAAGCTGTTTCGTAGTGTGAAAAAGGTAAAGAACAGAGTTTCAAAGTAAAGATTCTTCTTATAATGCATTCCCTTTTAGTCTAAAACACAATCTCTTGCCCTGATACAGTGTTTAAGGTGAATACAAAGCTGTTTCATAGTGTGAAAAAGGTAAAGAACAGAATTTCAAAGTAAAGATTCTTCTTATAATGCATTCCCTTTTAGTCTAAAACACAATCTCTTGCCCTGAAACAGTGTTTAAGGTGAATACAAAGCTGTTTCATAGTGTGAAAAAGGTAAAGAACAGAGTTTCTATGTAAAGATTCTTCTTATAATGCATTCCCTTTTAGTGTAAAACACAATCTCTTGCCCTAAAACAGTGTTTAAGCTGAATACAAAGCTGTTTCGTAGTGTGAAAAAGGTAAAGAACAGAGTTTCAAAGTAAAGATTCTTCTTATAATGCATTCCCTTTTAGTCTAAAACACAATCTCTTGCCCTGAAACAGTGTTTAAGGTGAATACAAAGCTGTTTCATAGTGTGAAAAAGGTAAAGAACAGTTTCAAAGTAAAGATTCTTCTTATAATGCATTCCCTTTTAGTCTAAAACACAATCTCTTGCCCTGAAACAGTGTTTAAGGTGAATACAAAGCTGTTTCATAGTGTGAAAAAGGTAAAGAACAGTTTCAAAGTAAAGATTCTTCTTATAATGCATTCCCTTTTAGTCTAAAACACAATCTCTTGCCCTGAAACAGTGTTTAAGGTGAATACAAAGCTGTTTCGTAGTGTGAAAAAGGTAAAGAACAGACTTTCTATGTAAAGATTCTTCTTATAATGCATTCCCTTTTAGTCTAAAACACAATCTCTTGCCCTGAAACAGTGTTTACAAAGCTGTTTCGTAGTGTGAAAAAGGTAAACAGAGTTTCTATGTAAAGATTCTTCTTATAATGCATTCCCTTTTAGTCTAAAACACAATCTCTTGCCCTGAAACAGTGTTTAAGGTGAATACAAAGCTGTTTCGTAGTGTGAAAAAGGTAAAGAACAGAGTTTCAAAGTAAAGATTCTTCTTATAATGCATTCCCTTTTAGTCTAAAACACAATCTCTTGCCCTGATACAGTGTTTAAGGTGAATACAAAGCTGTTTCATAGTGTGAAAAAGGTAAAGAACAGAATTTCAAAGTAAAGATTCTTCTTATAATGCATTCCCTTTTAGTCTAAAACACAATCTCTTGCCCTGAAACAGTGTTTAAGGTGAATACAAAGCTGTTTCATAGTGTGAAAAAGGTAAAGAACAGAGTTTCTATGTAAAGATTCTTCTTATAATGCATTCCCTTTTAGTGTAAAACACAATCTCTTGCCCTAAAACAGTGTTTAAGCTGAATACAAAGCTGTTTCGTAGTGTGAAAAAGGTAAAGAACAGAGTTTCAAAGTAAAGATTCTTCTTATAATGCATTCCCTTTTAGTCTAAAACACAATCTCTTGCCCTGAAACAGTGTTTAAGGTGAATACAAAGCTGTTTCATAGTGTGAAAAAGGTAAAGAACAGTTTCAAAGTAAAGATTCTTCTTATAATGCATTCCCTTTTAGTCTAAAATACAATCTCTTGCCCTCACACAGTGTTTAAGTTGAATACAAAGCTGTTTCATAGTGTGAAAAAGGTAAAGAACAGTTTCAAAGTAAAGATTCTTCTTATAATGCATTCCCTTTTAGTCTAAAACACAATCTCTTGCCCTCACACAGTGTTTAAGGTGAATACAAAGCGATTTCGTAGTGTGAAAAAGGTAAAGAACAGAGTTTCTATGTAAAGATTCTTCTTATAATGCATTCCCTTTTAGTCTAAAACACAATCTCTTGCCCTGAAACAGTGTTTAAGGTGAATACAAAGCTGTTTCGTAGTGTGAAAAAGGTAAAGAACAGAGTTTCAAAGTAAAGATTCTTCTTATAATGAATTCCCTTTTAGTCTAAAACACAATCTCTTGCCCTGAAACAGTGTTTAAGGTGAATACAAAGCTGTTTCGTAGTGTGAAAAAGGTAAAGAACAGACTTTCTATGTAAAGATTCTTCTTATAATGCATTCCCTTTTAGTCTAAAACACAATCTCTTGCCCTGAAACAGTGTTTAAGGTGAATACAAAGCTGTTTCATAGTGTGAAAAAGGTAAAGAACAGTTTCAAAGTAAAGATTCTTCTTATAATGCATTCCCTTTTAGTCTAAAACACAATCTCTTGCCCTGAAACAGTGTTTAAGGTGAATACAAAGCTGTTTCGTAGTGTGAAAAAGGTAAAGAACAGACTTTCTATGTAAAGATTCTTCTTATAATGCATTCCCTTTTAGTCTAAAACACAATCTCTTGCCCTGAAACAGTGTTTACAAAGCTGTTTCGTAGTGTGAAAAAGGTAAACAGAGTTTCTATGTAAAGATTCTTCTTATAATGCATTCCCTTTTAGTCTAAAACACAATCTCTTGCCCTGAAACAGTGTTTAAGGTGAATACAAAGCTGTTTCGTAGTGTGAAAAAGGTAAAGAACAGAGTTTCAAAGTAAAGATTCTTCTTATAATGCATTCCCTTTTAGTCTAAAACACAATCTCTTGCCCTGATACAGTGTTTAAGGTGAATACAAAGCTGTTTCATAGTGTGAAAAACGTAAAGAACAGAGTTTCAAAGTAAAGATTCTTCTTATAATGCATTCCCTTTTAGTCTAAAACACAATCTCTTGCCCTGAAACAGTGTTTAAGGTGAATACAAAGCTGTTTCAGTGTGAAAAAGGTAAAGAACAGAGTTTCAAAGTAAAGATTCTTCTTATAATGCATTCCCTTTTAGTCTAAAACACAATCTCTTGCCCTGAAACAGTGTTTAAGGTGAATACAAAGCTGTTTCGTAGTGTGAAAAAGGTAAAGAACAGACTTTCTATGTAAAGATTCTTCTTATAATGCATTCCCTTTTAGTCTAAAACACAATCTCTTGCCCTGAAACAGTGTTTAAGGTGAATACAAAGCTGTTTCATAGTGTGAAAAAGGTAAAGAACAGTTTCAAAGTAAAGATTCTTCTTATAATGCATTCCCTTTTAGTCTAAAACACAATCTCTTGCCCTGAAACAGTGTTTAAGGTGAATACAAAGCTGTTTCGTAGTGTGAAAAAGGTAAAGAACAGACTTTCTATGTAAAGATTCTTCTTATAATGCATTCCCTTTTAGTCTAAAACACAATCTCTTGCCCTGAAACAGTGTTTACAAAGCTGTTTCGTAGTGTGAAAAAGGTAAACAGAGTTTCTATGTAAAGATTCTTCTTATAATGCATTCCCTTTTAGTCTAAAACACAATCTCTTGCCCTGAAACAGTGTTTAAGGTGAATACAAAGCTGTTTCGTAGTGTGAAAAAGGTAAAGAACAGAGTTTCAAAGTAAAGATTCTTCTTATAATGCATTCCCTTTTAGTCTAAAACACAATCTCTTGCCCTGATACAGTGTTTAAGGTGAATACAAAGCTGTTTCATAGTGTGAAAAAGGTAAAGAACAGAATTTCAAAGTAAAGATTCTTCTTATAATGCATTCCCTTTTAGTCTAAAACACAATCTCTTGCCCTGAAACAGTGTTTAAGGTGAATACAAAGCTGTTTCATAGTGTGAAAAAGGTAAAGAACAGAGTTTCTATGTAAAGATTCTTCTTATAATGCATTCCCTTTTAGTGTAAAACACAATCTCTTGCCCTAAAACAGTGTTTAAGCTGAATACAAAGCTGTTTCGTAGTGTGAAAAAGGTAAAGAACAGAGTTTCAAAGTAAAGATTCTTCTTATAATGCATTCCCTTTTATTCTAAAACACAATCTCTTGCCCTGAAACAGTGTTTAAGGTGAATACAAAGCTGTTTCATAGTGTGAAAAAGGTAAAGAACAGTTTCAAAGTAAAGATTCTTCTTATAATGCATTCCCTTTTAGTCTAAAATACAATCTCTTGCCCTCACACAGTGTTTAAGTTGAATACAAAGCTGTTTCATAGTGTGAAAAAGGTAAAGAACAGTTTCAAAGTAAAGATTCTTCTTATAATGCATTCCCTTTTAGTCTAAAACACAATCTCTTGCCCTCACACAGTGTTTAAGGTGAATACAAAGCGGTTTCGTAGTGTGAAAAAGGTAAAGAACAGACTTTCTATGTAAAGATTCTTCTTATAATGCATTCCCTTTTAGTCTAAAACACAATCTCTTGCCCTGAAACAGTGTTTACAAAGCTGTTTCGTAGTGTGAAAAAGGTAAACAGAGTTTCTATGTAAAGATTCTTCTTATAATGCATTCCCTTTTAGTCTAAAACACAATCTCTTGCCCTGAAACAGTGTTTAAGGTGAATACAAAGCTGTTTCGTAGTGTGAAAAAGGTAAAGAACAGAGTTTCAAAGTAAAGATTCTTCTTATAATGCATTCCCTTTTAGTCTAAAACACAATCTCTTGCCCTGATACAGTGTTTAAGGTGAATACAAAGCTGTTTCATAGTGTGAAAAACGTAAAGAACAGAGTTTCAAAGTAAAGATTCTTCTTATAATGCATTCCCTTTTAGTCTAAAACACAATCTCTTGCCCTGAAACAGTGTTTAAGGTGAATACAAAGCTGTTTCGTAGTGTGAAAAAGGTAAAGAACAGACTTTCTATGTAAAGATTCTTCTTATAATGCATTCCCTTTTAGTCTAAAACACAATCTCTTGCCCTGAAACAGTGTTTAAGGTGAATACAAAGCTGTTTCATAGTGTGAAAAAGGTAAAGAACAGTTTCAAAGTAAAGATTCTTCTTATAATGCATTCCCTTTTAGTCTAAAACACAATCTCTTGCCCTGAAACAGTGTTTAAGGTGAATACAAAGCTGTTTCGTAGTGTGAAAAAGGTAAAGAACAGACTTTCTATGTAAAGATTCTTCTTATAATGCATTCCCTTTTAGTCTAAAACACAATCTCTTGCCCTGAAACAGTGTTTAAGGTGAATACAAAGCTGTTTCGTAGTGTGAAAAAGGTAAAGAACAGAGTTTCAAAGTAAAGATTCTTCTTATAATGCATTCCCTTTTAGTCTAAAACACAATCTCTTGCCCTGATACAGTGTTTAAGGTGAATACAAAGCTGTTTCATAGTGTGAAAAAGGTAAAGAACAGAATTTCAAAGTAAAGATTCTTCTTATAATGCATTCCCTTTTAGTCTAAAACACAATCTCTTGCCCTGAAACAGTGTTTAAGGTGAATACAAAGCTGTTTCATAGTGTGAAAAAGGTAAAGAACAGAGTTTCTATGTAAAGATTCTTCTTATAATGCATTCCCTTTTAGTGTAAAACACAATCTCTTGCCCTAAAACAGTGTTTAAGCTGAATACAAAGCTGTTTCGTAGTGTGAAAAAGGTAAAGAACAGAGTTTCAAAGTAAAGATTCTTCTTATAATGCATTCCCTTTTAGTCTAAAACACAATCTCTTGCCCTGAAACAGTGTTTAAGGTGAATACAAAGCTGTTTCATAGTGTGAAAAAGGTAAAGAACAGTTTCAAAGTAAAGATTCTTCTTATAATGCATTCCCTTTTAGTCTAAAATACAATCTCTTGCCCTCACACAGTGTTTAAGTTGAATACAAAGCTGTTTCATAGTGTGAAAAAGGTAAAGAACAGTTTCAAAGTAAAGATTCTTCTTATAATGCATTCCCTTTTAGTCTAAAACACAATCTCTTGCCCTCACACAGTGTTTAAGGTGAATGCAAAGCGGTTTCGTAGTGTGAAAAAGGTAAAGAACAGAGTTTCTATGTAAAGATTCTTCTTATAATGCATTCCCTTTTAGTCTAAAACACAATCTCTTGCCCTGAAACAGTGTTTAAGGTGAATACAAAGCTGTTTCGTAGTGTGAAAAAGGTAAAGAACAGAGTTTCAAAGTAAAGATTCTTCTTATAATGAATTCCCTTTTAGTCTAAAACACAATCTCTTGCCCTGAAACAGTGTTTAAGGTGAATACAAAGCTGTTTCGTAGTGTGAAAAAGGTAAAGAACAGACTTTCTATGTAAAGATTCTTCTTATAATGCATTCCCTTTTAGTCTAAAACACAATCTCTTGCCCTGAAACAGTGTTTAAGGTGAATACAAAGCTGTTTCATAGTGTGAAAAAGGTAAAGAACAGTTTCAAAGTAAAGATTCTTCTTATAATGCATTCCCTTTTAGTCTAAAACACAATCTCTTGCCCTGAAACAGTGTTTAAGGTGAATACAAAGCTGTTTCGTAGTGTGAAAAAGGTAAAGAACAGACTTTCTATGTAAAGATTCTTCTTATAATGCATTCCCTTTTAGTCTAAAACACAATCTCTTGCCCTGAAACAGTGTTTACAAAGCTGTTTCGTAGTGTGAAAAAGGTAAACAGAGTTTCTATGTAAAGATTCTTCTTATAATGCATTCCCTTTTAGTCTAAAACACAATCTCTTGCCCTGAAACAGTGTTTAAGGTGAATACAAAGCTGTTTCGTAGTGTGAAAAAGGTAAAGAACAGAGTTTCAAAGTAAAGATTCTTCTTATAATGCATTCCCTTTTAGTCTAAAACACAATCTCTTGCCCTGATACAGTGTTTAAGGTGAATACAAAGCTGTTTCATAGTGTGAAAAACGTAAAGAACAGAGTTTCAAAGTAAAGATTCTTCTTATAATGCATTCCCTTTTAGTCTAAAACACAATCTCTTGCCCTGAAACAGTGTTTAAGGTGAATACAAAGCTGTTTCAGTGTGAAAAAGGTAAAGAACAGAGTTTCAAAGTAAAGATTCTTCTTATAATGCATTCCCTTTTAGTCTAAAACACAATCTCTTGCCCTGAAACAGTGTTTAAGTTGAATACAAAGCTGTTTCATAGTGTGAAAAAGGTAAAGAACAGTTTCAAAGTAAAGATTCTTCTTATAATGAATTCCCTTTTAGTCTAAAACACAATCTCTTGCCCTGAAACAGTGTTTAAGGTGAATACAAAGCTGTTTCATAGTGTGAAAAAGGTAAAGAACAGACTTTTTATGTAAAGATTCTTCTTTTAATGCATTCCCTTTTAGTCTAAAACACAATCTCTTGCCCTGAAACAGTGTTTAAGGTGAATACAAAGCTGTTTCATAGTGTGAAAAAGGTAAAGAACAGTTTCAAAGTAAAGATTCTTCTTATAATGCATTCCCTTTTAGTCTAAAACACAATCTCTTGCCCTTAAACAGTGTTTAAGGTGAATACAAAGCTATTTCGTAGTGTGAAAAAGGTAAAGAACAGACTTTCTATGTAAAGATTCTTCTTATAATGCATTCCCTTTTAGTCTAAAACACAATCTCTTGCCCTGAAACAGTGTTTACAAAGCTGTTTCGTAGTGTGAAAAAGGTAAAGAACAGACTTTCTATGTAAAGATTCTTCTTATAATGCATTCCCTTTTAGTCTAAAACACAATCTCTTGCCCTGAAACAGTGTTTAAGGTGAATACAAAGCTGTTTCATAGTGTGAAAAAGGTAAAGAACAGTTTCAAAGTAAAGATTCTTCTTATAATGCATTCCCTTTTAGTCTAAAACACAATCTCTTGCCCTGAAACAGTGTTTAAGGTGAATACAAAGCTGTTTCATAGTGTGAAAAAGGTAAAGAACAGTTTCAAAGTAAAGATTCTTCTTATAATGCATTCCCTTTTAGTCTAAAACACAATCTCTTGCCCTGAAACAGTGTTTAAGGTGAATACAAAGCTGTTTCGTAGTGTGAAAAAGGTAAAGAACAGAGTTTCAAAGTAAAGATTCTTCTTATAATGCATTCCTTTTTAGTCTAAAACACAATCTCTTGCCCTAAAACAGTGTTTACGGTGAATACAAAGCTGTTTCGTAGTGTGAAAAGGGTAAAGAACAGACATTCTATGTAAAGATTCTTCTTATAATGCATTCCCTTTTAGTCTAAAACACAATCTCTTGCCCTGAAACAGTGTTTAAGGTGAATACAAAGCTGTTTCATAGTGTGAAAAAGGTAAAGAAGAGTTTCAAAGTAAAGATTCTTCTTATAATGCATTCCCTTTTAGTCTAAAACATAATCTCTTGCCCTGAAACAGTGTTTAAGGTGAATACAAAGCTGTTTCGTAGTGTGAAAAAGGTAAAGAACAGAGTTTCAAAGTAAAGATTCTTCTTATAATGCATTCCCTTTTAGGCTAAAACACAATCTCTTGCCCTGAAACAGTGTTTAAGGTGAATACAAAGCTGTTTCGTAGTGTGAAAAAGGTAAAGAACAGACTTTCTATGTAAAGATTCTTCTTATAATGCATTCCCTTTTAGTCTAAAACACAATCTCTTGCCCTGAAACAGTGTTTAAGGTGAATACAAAGCTGTTTCATAGTGTGAAAAAGGTAAAGAACAGTTTCAAAGTAAAGATTCTTCTTATAATGCATTCCCTTTTAGTCTAAAACACAATCTCTTGCCCTGAAACAGTGTTTAAGTTGAATACAAAGCTGTTTCATAGTGTGAAAAAGGTAAAGAACAGAGTTTCAAAGTAAAGATTCTTCTTATAATGCATTCCCTTTTAGTCTAAAACACAATCTCTTGCCCTGACACAGTGTTTAAGTTGAATACAAAGCTGTTTCATAGTGTGAAAAAGGTAAAGAACAGAGTTTCAAAGTAAAGATTCTTCTTATAATGCATTCCCTTTTAGTCTAAAACACAATCTCTTGCCCTGACACAGTGTTTAAGTTGAATACAAAGCTGTTTCATAGTGTGAAAAAGGTAAAGAACAGAGTTTCAAAGTAAAGATTCTTCTTATAATGCATTCCCTTTTAGTCTAAAACACAATCTCTTGCCCTGAAACAGTGTTTAAGGTGAATACAAAGCTGTTTCGTAGTGTGAAAAAGGTAAACAGAGTTTCTATGTAAAGATTCTTCTTATAATGCATTCCCTTTTAGTCTAAAACACAATCTCTTGCCCTGAAACAGTGTTTAAGGTGAATACAAAGCTGTTTCATAGTGTGAAAAAGGTAAAGAACAGAGTTTCAAAGTAAAGATTCTTCTTATAATGCATTCCCTTTTAGTCTAAAACACAATCTCTTGCCCTGATACAGTGTTTAAGGTGAATACAAAGCTGTTTCATAGTGTGAAAAAGGTAAAGAACAGAGTTTCAAAGTAAAGATTCTTCTTATAATGCATTCCCTTTTAGTCTAAAACACAATCTCTTGCCCTGAAACAGTGTTTAAGTTGAATACAAAGCTGTTTCGTAGTGTGAAAAAGGTAAAGAACAGAGTTTCAAAGTAAAGATTCTTCTTATAATGCATTCCCTTTTAGTCTAAAACACAATCTCTTGCCCTGAAACAGTGTTTAAGGTGAATACAAAGCTGTTTCAGTGTGAAAAAGGTAAAGAACAGAGTTTCAAAGTAAAGATTCTTCTTATAATGCATTCCCTTTTAGTCTAAAACACAATCTCTTGCCCTGAAACAGTGTTTAAGTTGAATACAAAGCTGTTTCATAGTGTGAAAAAGGTAAAGAACAGTTTCAAAGTAAAGATTCTTCTTATAATGAATTCCCTTTTAGTCTAAAACACAATCTCTTGCCCTGAAACATTGTTTAAGGTGAATACAAAGCTGTTTCATAGTGTGAAAAAGGTAAAGAACAGACTTTCTATGTAAAGATTCTTCTTTTAATGCATTCCCTTTTAGTCTAAAACACAATCTCTTGCCCTGAAACAGTGTTTAAGGTGAATACAAAGCTGTTTCATAGTGTGAAAAAGGTAAAGAACAGTTTCAAAGTAAAGATTCTTCTTATAATGCATTCCCTTTTAGTCTAAAACACAATCTCTTGCCCTGAAACAGTGTTTAAGGTGAATACAAAGCTGTTTCATAGTGTGAAAAAGGTAAAGAACAGAGTTTCTATGTAAAGATTCTTCTTATAATGCATTCCCTTTTAGTGTAAAACACAATCTCTTGCCCTAAAACAGTGTTTAAGCTGAATACAAAGCTGTTTCGTAGTGTGAAAAAGGTAAAGAACAGAGTTTCAAAGTAAAGATTCTTCTTATAATGCATTCCCTTTTAGTCTAAAACACAATCTCTTGCCCTGAAACAGTGTTTAAGGTGAATACAAAGCTGTTTCATAGTGTGAAAAAGGTAAAGAACAGTTTCAAAGTAAAGATTCTTCTTATAATGCATTCCCTTTTAGTCTAAAATACAATCTCTTGCCCTCACACAGTGTTTAAGTTGAATACAAAGCTGTTTCATAGTGTGAAAAAGGTAAAGAACAGTTTCAAAGTAAAGATTCTTCTTATAATGCATTCCCTTTTAGTCTAAAACACAATCTCTTGCCCTCACACAGTGTTTAAGGTGAATACAAAGCGGTTTCGTAGTGTGAAAAAGGTAAAGAACAGAGTTTCTATGTAAAGATTCTTCTTATAATGCATTCCCTTTTAGTCTAAAACACAATCTCTTGCCCTGAAACAGTGTTTAAGGTGAATACAAAGCTGTTTCGTAGTGTGAAAAAGGTAAAGAACAGAGTTTCAAAGTAAAGATTCTTCTTATAATGAATTCCCTTTTAGTCTAAAACACAATCTCTTGCCCTGAAACAGTGTTTAAGGTGAATACAAAGCTGTTTCGTAGTGTGAAAAAGGTAAAGAACAGACTTTCTATGTAAAGATTCTTCTTATAATGCATTCCCTTTTAGTCTAAAACACAATCTCTTGCCCTGAAACAGTGTTTAAGGTGAATACAAAGCTGTTTCATAGTGTGAAAAAGGTAAAGAACAGTTTCAAAGTAAAGATTCTTCTTATAATGCATTCCCTTTTAGTCTAAAACACAATCTCTTGCCCTGAAACAGTGTTTAAGGTGAATACAAAGCTGTTTCGTAGTGTGAAAAAGTTAAAGAACAGAGTTTCAAAGTAAAGATTCTTCTTATAATGCATTCCTTTTTAGTCTAAAACACAATCATCTTGCCCTGAAACAGTGTTTAAGGTGAATACAAAGCTGTTTCGTAGTGTGAAAAGGGTAAAGAACAGACTTTCTATGTAAAGATTCTTCTTATAATGCATTCCCTTTTAGTGTAAAACACAATCTCTTGCCCTGAAACAGTGTTTAAGGTGAATACAAAGCTGTTTCGTAGTGTGAAAAAGGTAAAGAACAGAGTTTCAAAGTAAAGATTCTTCTTATAATGCATTCCCTTTTAGTCTAAAACATAATCTCTTGCCCTGAAACAGTGTTTAAGGTGAATACAAAGCTGTTTCGTAGTGTGAAAAAGGTAAAGAACAGACTTTCTATGTAAAGATTCTTCTTATAATGCATTCCCTTTTAGTCTAAAACACAATCTCTTGCCCTGAAACAGTGTTTAAGCTGAATACAAAGCTGTTTCATAGTGTGAAAAAGGTAAAGAACAGTTTCAAAGTAAAGATTCTTCTTATAATGCATTCCCTTTTAGTCTAAAACACAATCTCTTGCCCTGAAACAGTGTTTAAGGTGAATACAAAGCTGTTTCGTAGTGTGAAAAAGGTAAAGAACAGAGTTTCAAAGTAAAGATTCTTCTTATAATGCATTCCCTTTTAGGCTAAAACACAATCGCTTGCCCTGAAACAGTGTTTAAGGTGAATACAAAGCTGTTTCATAGTGTGAAAAAGTTAAAGAACAGTTTCAAAGTAAAGATTCTTCTTATAATGCATTCCCTTTTAGTCTAAAACACAATCTCTTGCCCTGAAACAGTGTTTAAGTTGAATACAAAGCTGTTTCATAGTGTGAAAAAGGTAAAGAACAGAGTTTCAAAGTAAAGATTCTTCTTATAATGCATTCCCTTTTAGTCTAAAACACAATCTCTTGCCCTGACACAGTGTTTAATTTGAATACAAAGCTGTTTCATAGTGTGAAAAAGGTAAAGAACAGAGTTTCAAAGTAAAGATTCTTCTTATAATGCATTCCCTTTTAGTCTAAAACACAATCTCTTGCCCTGACACAGTGTTTAAGTTGAATACAAAGCTGTTTCATAGTGTGAAAAAGGTAAAGAACAGAGTTTCAAAGTAAAGATTCTTCTTATAATGCATTCCCTTTTAGTCTAAAACACAATCTCTTGCCCTGAAACAGTGTTTAAGGTGAATACAAAGCTGTTTCGTAGTGTGAAAAAGGTAAACAGAGTTTCTATGTAAAGATTCTTCTTATAATGCATTCCCTTTTAGTCTAAAACACAATCTCTTGCCCTGAAACAGTGTTTAAGGTGAATACAAAGCTGTTTCGTAGTGTGAAAAAGGTAAAGAACAGAGTTTCAAAGTAAAGATTCTTCTTATAATGCATTCCCTTTTAGTCTAAAACACAATCTCTTGCCCTGATACAGTGTTTAAGGTGAATACAAAGCTGTTTCATAGTGTGAAAAAGGTAAAGAACAGAGTTTCAAAGTAAAGATTCTTCTTATAATGCATTCCCTTTTAGTCTAAAACACAATCTCTTGCCCTGAAACAGTGTTTAAGGTGAATACAAAGCTGTTTCGTAGTGTGAAAAAGGTAAAGAACAGAGTTTCAAAGTAAAGATTCTTCTTATAATGCATTCCCTTTTAGGCTAAAACACAATCTCTTGCCCTGAAACAGTGTTTAAGGTGAATACAAAGCTGTTTCGTAGTGTGAAAAAGGTAAAGAACAGACTTTCTATGTAAAGATTCTTCTTATAATGCATTCCCTTTTAGTCTAAAACACAATCTCTTGCCCTGAAACAGTGTTTAAGGTGAATACAAAGCTGTTTCATAGTGTGAAAAAGGTAAAGAACAGTTTCAAAGTAAAGATTCTTCTTATAATGCATTCCCTTTTAGTCTAAAACACAATCTCTTGCCCTGAAACAGTGTTTAAGTTGAATACAAAGCTGTTTCATAGTGTGAAAAAGGTAAAGAACAGAGTTTCAAAGTAAAGATTCTTCTTATAATGCATTCCCTTTTAGTCTAAAACACAATCTCTTGCCCTGAAACAGTGTTTGTTTTAGACTAAAAGGGAATGCATTATAAGAAGAATCTTTACTTTGAAACTCTGTTCTTTACCTTTTTCACACTACGAAACAGCTTTGTATTCAACTTAAACACTGTTTCAGGGCAAGAGATTGTGTTTTAGACTAAAAGGGAATGCATTATAAGAAGAATCTTTACTTTGAAACTCTGTTCTTTACCTTTTTCACACTATGAAACAGCTTTGTATTCAACTTAAACACTGTTTCAGTTGAATACAAAGCTGTTTCATAGTGTGAAAAAGGTAAAGAACAGAGTTTCAAAGTAAAGATTCTTCTTATAATGCATTCCCTTTTAGTCTAAAACACAATCTCTTGCCCTGACACAGTGTTTAAGTTGAATACAAAGCTGTTTCATAGTGTGAAAAAGGTAAAGAACAGAGTTTCAAAGTAAAGATTCTTCTTATAATGCATTCCCTTTTAGTCTAAAACACAATCTCTTGCCCTGACACAGTGTTTAAGTTGAATACAAAGCTGTTTCATAGTGTGAAAAAGGTAAAGAACAGAGTTTCAAAGTAAAGATTCTTCTTATAATGCATTCCCTTTTAGTCTAAAACACAATCTCTTGCCCTGAAACAGTGTTTAAGGTGAATACAAAGCTGTTTCGTAGTGTGAAAAAGGTAAACAGAGTTTCAAAATAAAGATTCTTCTTATAATGCATTCCCTTTTAGTCTAAAACACAATCTCTTGCCCTGATACAGTGTTTAAGGTGAATACAAAGCTGTTTCATAGTGTGAAAAAGGTAAAGAACAGAGTTTCAAAGTAAAGATTCTTCTTATAATGCATTCCCTTTTAGTCTAAAACACAATCTCTTGCCCTGAAACAGTGTTTAAGGTGAATACAAAGCTGTTTCGTAGTGTGAAAAAGGTAAAGAACAGAGTTTCAAAGTAAAGATTCTTCTTATAATGCATTCCCTTTTAGGCTAAAATACAATCTCTTGCCCTGAAACAGTGTTTAAGGTGAATACAAAGCTGTTTCGTAGTGTGAAAAAGGTAAAGAACAGACTTTCTATGTAAAGATTCTTCTTATAATGCATTCCCTTTTAGTCTAAAACACAATCTCTTGCCCTGAAACAGTGTTTAAGGTGAATACAAAGCTGTTTCATAGTGTGAAAAAGGTAAAGAACAGTTTCAAAGTAAAGATTCTTCTTATAATGCATTCCCTTTTAGTCTAAAACACAATCTCTTGCCCTGAAACAGTGTTTAAGTTGAATACAAAGCTGTTTCATAGTGTGAAAAAGGTAAAGAACAGAGTTTCAAAGTAAAGATTCTTCTTATAATGCATTCCCTTTTAGTCTAAAACACAATCTCTTGCCCTGACACAGTGTTTAAGTTGAATACAAAGCTGTTTCATAATGTGAAAAAGGTAAAGAACAGAGTTTCAAAGTAAAGATTCTTCTTATAATGCATTCCCTTTTAGTCTAAAACACAATCTCTTGCCCTGACACAGTGTTTAAGTTGAATACAAAGCTGTTTCATAGTGTGAAAAAGGTAAAGAACAGAGTTTCAAAGTAAAGATTCTTCTTATAATGCATTCCCTTTTAGTCTAAAACACAATCTCTTGCCCTGAAACAGTGTTTAAGGTGAATACAAAGCTGTTTCGTAGTGTGAAAAAGGTAAACAGAGTTTCTATGTAAAGATTCTTCTTATAATGCATTCCCTTTTAGTCTAAAACACAATCTCTTGCCCTGAAACAGTGTTTAAGGTGAATACAAAGCTGTTTCATAGTGTGAAAAAGGTAAAGAACAGAGTTTCAAAGTAAAGATTCTTCTTATAATGCATTCCCTTTTATTCTAAAACACAATCTCTTGCCCTGATACAGTGTTTAAGGTGAATACAAAGCTGTTTCATAGTGTGAAAAAGGTAAAGAACAGAGTTTCAAAGTAAAGATTCTTCTTATAATGCATTCCCTTTTAGTCTAAAACACAATCTCTTGCCCTGAAACAGTGTTTAAGTTGAATACAAAGCTGTTTCGTAGTGTGAAAAAGGTAAAGAACAGAGTTTCAAAGTAAAGATTCTTCTTATAATGCATTCCCTTTTAGTCTAAAACACAATCTCTTGCCCTGAAACAGTGTTTAAGGTGAATACAAAGCTGTTTCGTAGTGTGAAAAAGGTAAACAGAGTTTCTATGTAAAGATTCTTCTTATAATGCATTCCCTTTTAGTCTAAAACACAATCTCTTGCCCTGAAACAGTGTTTAAGGTGAATACAAAGCTGTTTCATAGTGTGAAAAAGGTAAAGAACAGTTTCAAAGTAAAGATTCTTCTTATAATGCATTCCCTTTTAGTCTAAAACACAATCTCTTGCCCTGAAACAGTGTTTAAGTTGAATTCAAAGCTGTTTCATAGTGTGAAAAAGGTAAAGAACAGAGTTTCAAAGTAAAGATTCTTCTTATAATGCATTCCCTTTTAGTCTAAAACACAATCTCTTGCCCTGAAACAGTGTTTAAGGTGAATACAAAGCTGTTTCATAGTGTGAAAAAGGTAAAGAACAGACTTTCTATGTAAAGATTCTTCTTATAATGCATTCCCTTTTAGTCTAAAACACAATCTCTTGCCCTGAAACAGTGTTTAAGGTGAATACAAAGCTGTTTCATAGTGTGAAAAAGGTAAAGAACAGTTTCAAAGTAAAGATTCTTCTAATAATGCATTCCCTTTTAGTCTAAAACACAATCTCTTGCCCTGAAACAGTGTTTAAGGTGAATACAAAGCTGTTTCATAGTGTGAAAAAGGTAAAGAACAGAGTTTCTATGTAAAGATTCTTCTTATAATGCATTCCCTTTTAGTCTAAAACACAATCTCTTGCCCTGACACAGTGTTTAAGGTGAATACAAAGCTGTTTCGTAGTGTGAAAAAGGTAAAGAACAGAGTTTCAAAGTAAAGATTCTTCTTATAATGCATTCCCTTTTAGTCTAAAACACAATCTCTTGCCCTGAAACAGTGTTTACAAAGCTGTTTCGTAGTGTGAAAAAGGTAAAGAACAGACTTTCTATGTAAAGATTCTTCTTATAATGCATTCCCTTTTAGTCTAAAACACAATCTCTTGCCCTGAAACAGTGTTTAAGGTGAATACAAAGCTGTTTCATAGTGTGAAAAAGGTAAAGAACAGTTTCAAAGTAAAGATTCTTCTTATAATGCATTCCTTTTTAGTCTAAAACACAATCTATTGCCCTGAAACAGTGTTTAAGTTGAATACAACGCTGTTTCATAGTGTGAAAAAGGTAAAGAACAGAGTTTCAAAGTAAAGATTCTTCTTATAATGCATTCCCTTTTAGTCTAAAACACAATCTCTTGCCCTGACACAGTGTTTAAGGTGAATACAAAGCTGTTTCGTAGTGTGAAAAAGGTAAAGAACAGAGTTTCAAAGTAAAGATTCTTCTTATAATGCATTCCCTTTTAGTCTAAAACACAATCTCTTGCCCTGAAACAGTGTTTAAGGTGAATACAAAGCTGTTTCATAGTGTGAAAAAGGTAAAGAACAGTTTCAAAGTAAAGATTCTTCTTATAATGCATTCCCTTTTAGTCTAAAACACAATCTCTTGCCCTGAAACAGTGTTTAAGGTGAATACAAAGCTGTTTCATAGTGTGAAAAAGGTAAAGAACAGACTTTCTATGTAAAGATTCTTCTTATAATGCATTCCCTTTTAGTCTAAAACACAATCTCTTGCCCTGAAACAGTGTTTAAGGTGAATACAAAGCTGTTTCATAGTGTGAAAAAGGTAAAGAACAGTTTCAAAGTAAAGATTCTTCTAATAATGCATTCCCTTTTAGTCTAAAACACAATCTCTTGCCCTGACACAGTGTTTAAGTTGAATACAAAGTTGTTTCATAGTGTGAAAAAGGTAAAGAACAGAGTTTCAAAGTAAAGATTCTTCTTATAATGCATTCCCTTTTAGTCTAAAATACAATCTCTTGCCCTGACACAGTGTTTAAGTTGAATACAAAGCTGTTTCATAGTGTGAAAAAGGTAAAGAACAGTTTCAAAGTAAAGATTCTTCTTATAATGCATTCCCTTTTAGTCTAAAACACAATCTCTTGCCCTGAAACAGTGTTTACAAAGCTGTTTCGTAGTGTGAAAAAGGTAAAGAACAGACTTTCTATGTAAAGATTCTTCTTATAATGCATTCCCTTTTAGTCTAAAACACAATCTCTTGCCCTGAAACAGTGTTTAAGGTGAATACAAAGCTGTTTCATAGTGTGAAAAAGGTAAAGAACAGTTTCAAAGTAAAGATTCTTCTTATAATGCATTCCTTTTTAGTCTAAAACACAATCTATTGCCCTGAAACAGTGTTTAAGTTGAATACAACGCTGTTTCATAGTGTGAAAAAGGTAAAGAACAGAGTTTCAAAGTAAAGATTCTTCTTATAATGCATTCCCTTTTAGTCTAAAACACAATCTCTTGCCCTGACAGTGTTTAAGGTGAATACAAAGCTGTTTCGTAGTGTGAAAAAGGTAAAGAACAGAGTTTCAAAGTAAAGATTCTTCTTATAATGCATTCCCTTTTAGTCTAAAACACAATCTCTTGCCCTGAAACAGTGTTTAAGGTGAATACAAAGCTGTTTCATAGTGTGAAAAAGGTAAAGAACAGTCTCAAAGTAAAGATTCTTCTTATAATGCATTCCCTTTTAGTCTAAAACACAATCTCTTGCCCTGAAACAGTGTTTAAGGTGAATACAAAGCTGTTTCGTAGTGTGAAAAAGGTAAAGAACAGAGTTTCAAAGTAAAGATTCTTCTTATAATGCATTCCCTTTTAGTCTAAAACACAATCTCTTGCCCTGAAACATTGTTTACAAAGCTGTTTCGTAGTGTGAAAAAGGGTAAAGAACAGACTTTCTATGTAAAGATTCTTCTTATAATGCATTCCCTTTTAGTCTAAAACACAATCTCTTGCCCTGAAACAGTGTTTAAGTTGAATACAAAGCTGTTTCATAGTGTGAAAAAGGTAAAGAACAGTTTCAAAGTAAAGATTCTTCTTATAATGAATTCCCTTTTAGTCTAAAACACAATCTCTTGCCCTGAAACAGTGTTTAAGGTGAATACAAAGCTGTTTCATAGTGTGAAAAAGGTAAAGAACAGACTTTCTATGTAAAGATTCTTCTTATAATGCATTCCCTTTTAGTCTAAAACACAATCTCTTGCCCTGAAACAGTGTTTAAGGTGAATACAAAGCTGTTTCATAGTGTGAAAAAGGTAAAGAACAGAGTTTCTATGTAAAGATTCTTCTTATAATGCATTCCCTTTTAGTGTAAAACACAATCTCTTGCCCTAAAACAGTGTTTAAGCTGAATACAAAGCTGTTTCGTAGTGTGAAAAAGGTAAAGAACAGAGTTTCAAAGTAAAGATTCTTCTTATAATGCATTCCCTTTTAGTCTAAAACACAATCTCTTGCCCTGAAACATTGTTTACAAAGCTGTTTCGTAGTGTGAAAAAGGTAAAGAACAGACTTTCTATGTAAAGATTCTTCTTATAATGCATTCCCTTTTAGTCTAAAACACAATCTCTTGCCCTGAAACAGTGTTTAAGGTGAATACAAAGCTGTTTCATAGTGTGAAAAAGGTAAAGAACAGTTTCAAAGTAAAGATTCTTCTTATAATGAATTCCCTTTTAGTCTAAAACACAATCTCTTGCCCTGAAACAGTGTTTAAGGTGAATACAAAGCTGTTTCGTAGTGTGAAAAAGGTAAAGAACAGACTTTCTATGTAAAGATTCTTCTTATAATGCATTCCCTTTTAGTCTAAAACACAATCTCTTGCCCTGAAACAGTGTTTAAGGTGAATACAAAGCTGTTTCATAGTGTGAAAAAGGTAAAGAACAGTTTCAAAGTAAAGATTCTTCTTATAATGCATTCCTTTTTAGTCTAAAACACAATCTATTGCCCTGAAACAGTGTTTAAGTTGAATACAAAGCTGTTTCATAGTGTGAAAAAGGTAAAGAACAGAGTTTCAAAGTAAAGATTCTTCTTATAATGCATTCCCTTTAGTCTAAAACACAATCTCTTGCCCTGAAACAGTGTTTAAGGTGAATACAAAGCTGTTTCATAGTGTGAAAAAGGTAAAGAACAGTTTCAAAGTAAAGATTCTTCTTATAATGCATTCCTTTTTAGTCTAAAACACAATCTCTTGCCCTGACACAGTTTTTAAGTTGAATACAAAGTTGTTTCATAGTGTGAAAAAGGTAAAGAACAGAGTTTCAAAGTAAAGATTCTTCTTATAATGCATTCCCTTTTAGTCTAAAATACAATCTCTTGCCCTGACACAGTGTTTAAGTTGAATACAAAGCTGTTTCATAGTGTGAAAAAGGTAAAGAACAGTTTCAAAGTAAAGATTCTTCTTATAATGCATTCCCTTTTAGTCTAAAACACAATCTCTTGCCCTGAAACAGTGTTTACAAAGCTGTTTCGTAGTGTGAAAAAGGTAAAGAACAGACTTTCTATGTAAAGATTCTTCTTATAATGCATTCCCTTTTAGTCTAAAACACAATCTCTTGCCCTGAAACAGTGTTTAAGGTGAATACAAAGCTGTATCATAGTGTGAAAAAGGTAAAGAACAGTTTCAAAGTAAAGATTCTTCTTATAATGCATTCCTTTTTAGTCTAAAACACAATCTATTGCCCTGAAACAGTGTTTAAGTTGAATACAACGCTGTTTCATAGTGTGAAAAAGGTAAAGAACAGAGTTTCAAAGTAAAGATTCTTCTTATAATGCATTCCCTTTTAGTCTAAAACACAATCTCTTGCCCTGACACAGTGTTTAAGGTGAATACAAAGCTGTTTCGTAGTGTGAAAAAGGTAAAGAACAGAGTTTCAAAGTAAAGATTCTTCTTATAATGCATTCCCTTTTAGGCTAAAACACAATCTCTTGCCCTGAAACAGTGTTTAAGGTGAATACAAAGCTGTTTCATAGTGTGAAAAAGGTAAAGAAGTCTCAAAGTAAAGATTCTTCTTATAATGCATTCCCTTTTAGTCTAAAACACAATCTCTTGCCCTGAAACAGTGTTTAAGGTGAATACAAAGCTGTTTCGTAGTGTGAAAAAGGTAAAGAACAGAGTTTCAAAGTAAAGATTCTTCTTATAATGCATTCCCTTTTAGTCTAAAACACAATCTCTTGCCCTGAAACATTGTTTACAAAGCTGTTTCGTAGTGTGAAAAAGGGTAAAGAACAGACTTTCTATGTAAAGATTCTTCTTATAATGCATTCCCTTTTAGTCTAAAACACAATCTCTTGCCCTGAAACAGTGTTTAAGTTGAATACAAAGCTGTTTCATAGTGTGAAAAAGGTAAAGAACAGTTTCAAAGTAAAGATTCTTCTTATAATGAATTCCCTTTTAGTCTAAAACACAATCTCTTGCCCTGAAACAGTGTTTAAGGTGAATACAAAGCTGTTTCATAGTGTGAAAAAGGTAAAGAACAGACTTTCTATGTAAAGATTCTTCTTATAATGCATTCCCTTTTAGTCTAAAACACAATCTCTTGCCCTGAAACAGTGTTTAAGGTGAATACAAAGCTGTTTCATAGTGTGAAAAAGGTAAAGAACAGTTTCAAAGTAAAGATTCTTCTAATAATGCATTCCCTTTTAGTCTAAAACACAATCTCTTGCCCTGAAACAGTGTTTAAGGTGAATACAAAGCTGTTTCATAGTGTGAAAAAGGTAAAGAACAGAGTTTCTATGTAAAGATTCTTCTTATAATGCATTCCCTTTTAGTGTAAAACACAATCTCTTGCCCTAAAACAGTGTTTAAGCTGAATACAAAGCTGTTTCGTAGTGTGAAAAAGGTAAAGAACAGTGTTTCAAAGTAAAGATTCTTCTTATAATGCATTCCCTTTTAGTCTAAAACACAATCTCTTGCCCTGAAACATTGTTTACAAAGCTGTTTCGTAGTGTGAAAAAGGTAAAGAACAGACTTTCTATGTAAAGATTCTTCTTATAATGCATTCCCTTTTAGTCTAAAACACAATCTCTTGCCCTGAAACAGTGTTTAAGGTGAATACAAAGCTGTTTCATAGTGTGAAAAAGGTAAAGAACAGTTTCAAAGTAAAGATTCTTCTTATAATGAATTCCCTTTTAGTCTAAAACACAATCTCTTGCCCTGAAACAGTGTTTAAGGTGAATACAAAGCTGTTTCGTAGTGTGAAAAAGGTAAAGAACAGACTTTCTATGTAAAGATTCTTCTTATAATGCATTCCCTTTTAGTCTAAAACACAATCTCTTGCCCTGAAACAGTGTTTAAGGTGAATACAAAGCTGTTTCATAGTGTGAAAAAGGTAAAGAACAGTTTCAAAGTAAAGATTCTTCTAATAATGCATTCCCTTTTAGTCTAAAACACAATCTCTTGCCCTGAAACAGTGTTTAAGGTGAATACAAAGCTGTTTCATAGTGTGAAAAAGGTAAAGAACAGAGTTTCTATGTAAAGATTCTTCTTATAATGCATTCCCTTTTAGTGTAAAACACAATCTCTTGCCCTAAAACAGTGTTTAAGCTGAATACAAAGCTGTTTCGTAGTGTGAAAAAGGTAAAGAACAGAGTTTCAAAGTAAAGATTCTTCTTATAATGCATTCCCTTTTAGTCTAAAACACAATCTCTTGCCCTGAAACATTGTTTACAAAGCTGTTTCGTAGTGTGAAAAAGGTAAAGAACAGACTTTCTATGTAAAGATTCTTCTTATAATGCATTCCCTTTTAGTCTAAAACACAATCTCTTGCCCTGAAACAGTGTTTAAGGTGAATACAAAGCTGTTTCATAGTGTGAAAAAGGTAAAGAACAGTTTCAAAGTAAAGATTCTTCTTATAATGCATTCCCTTTTAGTCTAAAATACAATCTCTTGCCCTCACACAGTGTTTAAGTTGAATACAAAGCTGTTTCATAGTGTGAAAAAGGTAAAGAACAGTTTCAAAGTAAAGATTCTTCTTATAATGCATTCCCTTTTAGTCTAAAACACAATCTCTTGCCCTGAAACAGTGTTTAAGGTGAATACAAAGCGGTTTCGTAGTGTGAAAAAGGTAAAGAACAGAGTTTCTATGTAAAGATTCTTCTTATAATGCATTCCCTTTTAGTCTAAAACACAATCTCTTGCCCTGAAACAGTGTTTAAGGTGAATAAAAAGCTGTTTCATAGTGTGAAAAAGGTAAAGAACAGTTTCAAAGTAAAGATTCTTCTTATAATGCATTCCCTTTTAGTCTAAAACACAATCTCTTGCCCTGAAACAGTGTTTAAGGTGAATACAAAGCTGTTTCGTAGTGTGAAAAAGGTAAAGAACAGAGTTTCAAAGTAAAGATTCTTCTTATAATGCATTCCTTTTTAGTCTAAAACACAATCATCTTACCCTGAAACAGTGTTTAAGGTGAATACAAAGCTGTTTTGTAGTGTGAAAAGGGTAAAGAACAGACTTTCTATGTAAAGATTCTTCTTATAATGCATTCCCTTTTAGTCTAAAACACAATCTCTTGCCCTGATACAGTGTTTAAGGTGAATACAAAGCTGTTTCATAGTGTGAAAAAGGTAAAGAACAGAGTTTCAAAGTAAAGATTCTTCTTATAATGCATTCCCTTTTAGTCTAAAACACAATCTCTTGCCCTGAAACAGTGTTTAAGGTGAATACAAAGCTGTTTCATAGTGTGAAAAAGGTAAAGAACAGAGTTTCAAAGTAAAGATTCTTCTTATAATGCATTCCCTTTTAGTCTAAAACACAATCTCTTGCCCTGAAACAGTGTTTAAGTTGAATACAAAGCTGTTTCATAGTGTGAAAAAGGTAAAGAACAGAGTTTCAAAGTAAAGATTCTTCTTATAATGCATTCCCTTTTAGTCTAAAATACAATCTCTTGCCCTGACACAGTGTTTAAGTTGAATACAAAGCTGTTTCATAGTGTGAAAAAGGTAAAGAACAGTTTCAAAGTAAAGATTCTTCTTATAATGCATTCCCTTTTAGTCTAAAACACAATCTCTTGCCCTGAAACAGTGTTTACAAAGCTGTTTCGTAGTGTGAAAAAGGTAAAGAACAGACTTTCTATGTAAAGATTCTTCTTATAATGCATTCCCTTTTAGTCTAAAACACAATCTCTTGCCCTGAAACAGTGTTTAAGGTGAATACAAAGCTGTTTCATAGTGTGAAAAAGGTAAAGAACAGTTTCAAAGTAAAGATTCTTCTTATAATGCATTCCTTTTTAGTCTAAAACACAATCTATTGCCCTGAAACAATGTTTAAGTTGAATACAAAGCTGTTTCATAGTGTGAAAAAGGTAAAGAACAGAGTTTCAAAGTAAAGATTCTTCTTATAATGCATTCCCTTTTAGTCTAAAACACAATCTCTTGCCCTGAAACAGTGTTTAAGGTGAATACAAAGCTGTTTCGTAGTGTGAAAAAGGTAAAGAACAGAGTTTCAAAGTAAAGATTCTTCTTATAATGCATTCCCTTTTAGTCTAAAACACAATCTCTTGCCCTGAAACAGTGTTTAAGGTGAATACAAAGCTGTTTCGTAGTGTGAAAAAGGTAAAGAACAGAGTTTCAAAGTAAAGATTCTTCTTATAATGCATTCCCTTTTAGTCTAAAACACAATCTCTTGCCCTGAAACAGTGTTTAAGGTGAATACAAAGCTGTTTCATAGTGTGAAAAAGGTAAAGAACAGTTTCAAAGTAAAGATTCTTCTTACAATGTATTCCCTTTTAGTCTAAAACACAATCTCTTGCCCTGAAACAGTGTTTAAGGTGAATACAAAGCTGTTTCATAGTGTGAAAAAGGTAAAGAACAGAGTTTCAAAGTAAAGATTCTTCTTATAATGCATTCCCTTTTAGTCTAAAACACAATCTCTTGCCCTGAAACAGTGTTTAAGGTGAATACAAAGCTGTTTCGTAGTGTGAAAAAGGTAAAGAACAGTTTCAAAGTAAAGATTCTTCTTATAATGCATTCCCTTTTAGTCTAAAACACAATCTCTTGCCCTGAAACATTGTTTACAAAGCTGTTTCGTAGTGTGAAAAAGGGTAAAGAACAGACTTTCTATGTAAAGATTCTTCTTATAATGCATTCCCTTTTAGTCTAAAACACAATCTCTTGCCCTAAAACAGTGTTTAAGCTGAATACAAAGCTGTTTCATAGTGTGAAAAAGGTAAAGAACAGAGTTTCAAAGTAAAGATTCTTCTTATAATGCATTCCCTTTTAGTCTAAAACACAATCTCTTGCCCTGAAACAGTGTTTAAGGTGAATACAAAGCTGTTTCATAGTGTGAAAAAGGTAAAGAACAGTTTCAAAGTAAAGATTCTTCTAATAATGCATTCCCTTTTAGTCTAAAACACAATCTCTTGCCCTGAAACAGTGTTTAAGGTGAATACAAAGCTGTTTCATAGTGTGAAAAAGGTAAAGAACAGAGTTTCTATGTAAAGATTCTTCTTATAATGCATTCCCTTTTAGTGTAAAACACAATCTCTTGCCCTAAAACAGTGTTTAAGCTGAATACAAAGCTGTTTCGTAGTGTGAAAAAGGTAAAGAACAGAGTTTCAAAGTAAAGATTCTTCTTATAATGCATTCCCTTTTAGTCTAAAACACAATCTCTTGCCCTGAAACATTGTTTACAAAGCTGTTTCGTAGTGTGAAAAAGGTAAAGAACAGACTTTCTATGTAAAGATTCTTCTTATAATGCATTCCCTTTTAGTCTAAAACACAATCTCTTGCCCTGAAACAGTGTTTAAGGTGAATACAAAGCTGTTTCATAGTGTGAAAAAGGTAAAGAACAGTTTCAAAGTAAAGATTCTTCTTATAATGCATTCCCTTTTAGTCTAAAATACAATCTCTTGCCCTCACACAGTGTTTAAGTTGAATACAAAGCTGTTTCATAGTGTGAAAAAGGTAAAGAACAGTTTCAAAGTAAAGATTCTTCTTATAATGCATTCCCTTTTAGTCTAAAACACAATCTCTTGCCCTGAAACAGTGTTTAAGGTGAATACAAAGCGGTTTCGTAGTGTGAAAAAGGTAAAGAACAGAGTTTCTATGTAAAGATTCTTCTTATAATGCATTCCCTTTTAGTCTAAAACACAATCTCTTGCCCTGAAACAGTGTTTAAGGTGAATAAAAAGCTGTTTCATAGTGTGAAAAAGGTAAAGAACAGTTTCAAAGTAAAGATTCTTCTTATAATGCATTCCCTTTTAGTCTAAAACACAATCTCTTGCCCTGAAACAGTGTTTAAGGTGAATACAAAGCTGTTTCGTAGTGTGAAAAAGGTAAAGAACAGAGTTTCAAAGTAAAGATTCTTCTTATAATGCATTCCTTTTTAGTCTAAAACACAATCATCTTACCCTGAAACAGTGTTTAAGGTGAATACAAAGCTGTTTCGTAGTGTGAAAAGGGTAAAGAACAGACTTTCTATGTAAAGATTCTTCTTATAATGCATTCCCTTTTAGTCTAAAACACAATCTCTTGCCCTGAAACAGTGTTTAAGGTGAATACAAAGCTGTTTCGTAGTGTGAAAAAGGTAAACAGAGTTTCAAAGTAAAGATTCTTCTTATAATGCATTCCCTTTTAGTCTAAAACACAATCTCTTGCCCTGAAACAGTGTTTAAGTTGAATACAAAGCTGTTTCATAGTGTGAAAAAGGTAAAGAACAGTTTCAAAGTAAAGATTCTTCTTATAATGCATTCCCTTTTAGTCTAAAACACAATCTCTTGCCCTGAAACAGTGTTTAAGGTGAATACAAAGCTGTTTCATAGTGTGAAAAAGGTAAAGAACAGAGTTTCTATGTAAAGATTCTTCTTATAATGCATTCCCTTTTAGTGAAAAACACAATCTCTTGCCCTAAAACAGTGTTTAAGCTGAATACAAAGCTGTTTCGTAGTGTGAAAAAGGTAAAGAACAGAGTTTCAAAGTAAAGATTCTTCTTATAATGCATTCCCTTTTAGTCTAAAACACAATCTCTTGCCCTGAAACATTGTTTACAAAGCTGTTTCGTAGTGTGAAAAAGGGTAAAGAACAGACTTTCTATGTAAAGATTCTTCTTATAATGCATTCCCTTTTAGTCTAAAACACAATCTCTTGCCCTAAAACAGTGTTTAAGCTGAATACAAAGCTGTTTCATAGTGTGAAAAAGGTAAAGAACAGAGTTTCAAAGTAAAGATTCTTCTTATAATGCATTCCCTTTTAGTCTAAAACACAATCTCTTGCCCTGCAACAGTGTTTAAGGTGAATACAAAGCTGTTTCATAGTGTGAAAAAGGTAAAGAACAGAGTTTCAAAGTAAAGATTCTTCTTATAATGCATTCCCTTTTAGTCTAAAACACAATCTCTTGCCCTGATACAGTGTTTAAGGTGAATACAAAGCTGTTTCAGTGTGAAAAAGGTAAAGAACAGAGTTTCAAAGTAAAGATTCTTCTTATAATGCATTCCCTTTTAGTCTAAAACACAATCTCTTGCCCTGAAACAGTGTTTAAGTTGAATACAAAGCTGTTTCATAGTGTGAAAAAGGTAAAGAACAGTTCCAAAGTAAAGATTCTTCTTATAATGCATTCCCTTTTAGTCTAAAACACAATCTCTTGCCCTGAAACAGTGTTTAAGGTGAATACAAAGCTGTTTCGTAGTGTGAAAAAGGTAAAGAACAGACTTTCTATGTAAAGATTCTTCTTATAATGCATTCCCTTTTAGTCTAAAACACAATCTCTTGCCCTGAAACAGTGTTTAAGGTGAATACAAAGCTGTTTCGTAGTGTGAAAAAGGTAAAGAACAGACTTTCTATGTAAAGATTCTTCTTATAATGCATTCCCTTTTAGTCTAAAACACAATCTCTTGCCCTGAAACAGTGTTTACAAAGCTGTTTCGTAGTGTGAAAAAGGTAAAGAACAGACTTTCTATGTAAAGATTCTTCTTATAATGCATTCCCTTTTAGTCTAAAACACAATCTCTTGCCCTGAAACAGTGTTTAAGGTGAATACAAAGCTGTTTCATAGTGTGAAAAAGGTAAAGAACAGAGTTTCAAAGTAAAGATTCTTCTTATAATGCATTCCCTTTTAGTCTAAAACACAATCTCTTGCCCTGAAACAATGTTTACAAAGCTGTTTCGTAGTGTGAAAAAGGTAAAGAACAGACTTTCTATGTAAAGATTCTTCTTATAATGCATTCCCTTTTAGTCTAAAACACAATCTCTTGCCCTGAAACAGTGTTTAAGGTGAATACAAAGCTGTTTCATAGTGTGAAAAAGGTAAAGAACAGTTTCAAAGTAAAGATTCTTCTTATAATGCATTCCTTTTTAGTCTAAAACACAATCTATTGCCCTGAAACAGTGTTTAAGTTGAATACAAAGCTGTTTCATAGTGTGAAAAAGGTAAAGAACAGAGTTTCAAAGTAAAGATTCTTCTTATAATGCATTCCCTTTTAGTCTAAAACACAATCTCTTGCCCTAACACAGTGTTTAAGTTGAATACAAAGCTGTTTCATAGTGTGAAAAAGGTAAAGAACAGAGTTTCAAAGTAAAGATTCTTCTTATAATGCATTCCCTTTTAGTCTAAAATACAATCTCTTGCCCTGACACAATGTTTAAGTTGAATACAAAGCTGTTTCATAGTGTGAAAAAGGTAAAGAACAGTTTCAAAGTAAAGATTCTTCTTATAATGCATTCCCTTTTAGTCTAAAACACAATCTCTTGCCCTGAAACAGTGTTTAAGGTGAATACAAAGCTGTTTCGTAGTGTGAAAAAGGTAAAGAACAGAGTTTCAAAGTAAAGATTCTTCTTATAATGCATTCCCTTTTAGTCTAAAACACAATCTCTTGCCCTGAAACAGTGTTTAAGTTGAATACAAAGCTGTTTCATAGTGTGAAAAAGGTAAAGAACAGTTTCAAAGTAAAGATTCTTCTTATAATGCATTCCCTTTTAGTCTAAAACACAATCTCTTGCCCTGAAACAGTGTTTAAGGTGAATACAAAGCTGTTTCATAGTGTGAAAAAGGTAAAGAACAGAGTTTCTATGTAAAGATTCTTCTTATAATGCATTCCCTTTTAGTGAAAAACACAATCTCTTGCCCTAAAACAGTGTTTAAGCTGAATACAAAGCTGTTTCGTAGTGTGAAAAAGGTAAAGAACAGAGTTTCAAAGTAAAGATTCTTCTTATAATGCATTCCCTTTTAGTCTAAAACACAATCTCTTGCCCTGAAACAGTGTTTAAGTTGAATACAAAGCTGTTTCATAGTGTGAAAAAGGTAAAGAACAGTTTCAAAGTAAAGATTCTTCTTATAATGAATTCCCTTTTAGTCTAAAACACAATCTCTTGCCCTGACACAGTGTTTAAGTTGAATACAAAGCTGTTTCATAGTGTGAAAAAGGTAAAGAACAGTTCCAAAGTAAAGATTCTTCTTATAATGCATTCCCTTTTAGTCTAAAACACAATCTCTTGCCCTGAAACAGTGTTTAAGGTGAATACAAAGCTGTTTCGTAGTGTGAAAAAGGTAAAGAACAGACTTTCTATGTAAAGATTCTTCTTATAATGCATTCCCTTTTAGTCTAAAACACAACCTCTTGCCCTGAAACAGTGTTTACAAAGCTGTTTCGTAGTGTGAAAAAGGTAAAGAACAGACTTTCTATGTAAAGATTCTTCTTATAATGCATTCCCTTTTAGTCTAAAACACAATCTCTTGCCCTGAAACAGTGTTTAAGGTGAATACAAAGCTGTTTCATAGTGTGAAAAAGGTAAAGAACAGAGTTTCAAAGTAAAGATTCTTCTTATAATGCATTCCCTTTTAGTCTAAAACACAATCTCTTGCCCTGACACAATGTTTAAGTTGAATACAAAGCTGTTTCATAGTGTGAAAAAGGTAAAGAACAGTTTCAAAGTAAAGATTCTTCTTATAATGCATTCCCTTTTAGTCTAAAACACAATCTCTTGCCCTGAAACAGTGTTTAAGGTGAATACAAAGCTGTTTCGTAGTGTGAAAAAGGTAAAGAACAGAGTTTCAAAGTAAAGATTCTTCTTATAATGCATTCCCTTTTAGTCTAAAACACAATCTCTTGCCCTGAAACAGTGTTTAAGGTGAATACAAAGCTGTTTCGTAGTGTGAAAAAGGTAAAGAACAGTTTCAAAGTAAAGATTCTTCTTATAATGCATTCCCTTTTAGTCTAAAACACAATCTCTTGCCCTGAAACAGTGTTTAAGGTGAATACAAAGCTGTTTCATAGTGTGAAAAAGGTAAAGAACAGTTTCAAAGTAAAGATTCTTCTTACAATGCATTCCCTTTTAGTCTAAAACACAATCTCTTGCCCTGAAACAGTGTTTAAGGTGAATACAAAGCTGTTTCATAGTGTGAAAAAGGTAAAGAACAGAGTTTCAAAGTAAAGATTCTTCTTATAATGCATTCCCTTTTAGTCTAAAACACAATCTCTTGCCCTGAAACAGTGTTTAAGGTGAATACAAAGCTGTTTCGTAGTGTGAAAAAGGTAAAGAACAGAGTTTCAAAGTAAAGATTCTTCTTATAATGCATTCCCTTTTAGTCTAAAACACAATCTCTTGCCCTGAAACATTGTTTACAAAGCTGTTTCGTAGTGTGAAAAAGGGTAAAGAACAGACTTTCTATGTAAAGATTCTTCTTATAATGCATTCCCTTTTAGTCTAAAACACAATCTCTTGCCCTAAAACAGTGTTTAAGCTGAATACAAAGCTGTTTCATAGTGTGAAAAAGGTAAAGAACAGAGTTTCAAAGTAAAGATTCTTCTTATAATGCATTCCCTTTTAGTCTAAAACACAATCTCTTGCCCTGAAACAGTGTTTAAGTTGAATACAAAGCTGTTTCATAGTGTGAAAAAGGTAAAGAACAGAGTTTCAAAGTAAAGATTCTTCTTATAATGCATTCCCTTTTAGTCTAAAACACAATCTCTTGCCCTGAAACAGTGTTTAAGGTGAATACAAAGCTGTTTCGTAGTGTGAAAAAGGTAAAGAACAGAGTTTCAAAGTAAAGATTCTTCTTATAATGCATTCCCTTTTAGTCTAAAACACAATCTCTTGCCCTGAAACAGTGTTTAAGGTGAATACAAAGCTGTTTCATAGTGTGAAAAAGGTAAAGAACAGTTTCAAAGTAAAGATTCTTCTTACAATGCATTCCCTTTTAGTCTAAAACACAATCTCTTGCCCTGAAACAGTGTTTAAGGTGAATACAAAGCTGTTTCATAGTGTGAAAAAGGTAAAGAACAGAGTTTCAAAGTAAAGATTCTTCTTATAATGCATTCCCTTTTAGTCTAAAACACAATCTCTTGCCCTGAAACAGTGTTTAAGGTGAATACAAAGCTGTTTCGTAGTGTGAAAAAGGTAAAGAACAGAGTTTCAAAGTAAAGATTCTTCTTATAATGCATTCCCTTTTAGTCTAAAACACAATCTCTTGCCCTGAAACATTGTTTACAAAGCTGTTTCGTAGTGTGAAAAAGGGTAAAGAACAGACTTTCTATGTAAAGATTCTTCTTATAATGCATTCCCTTTTAGTCTAAAACACAATCTCTTGCCCTAAAACAGTGTTTAAGCTGAATACAAAGCTGTTTCATAGTGTGAAAAAGGTAAAGAACAGTTTCAAAGTAAAGATTCTTCTTATAATGCATTCCCTTTTAGTCTAAAACACAATCTCTTGCCCTGACACAGTGTTTAAGTTGAATACAAAGCTGTTTCATAGTGTGAAAAAGGTAAAGAACAGTTCCAAAGTAAAGATTCTTCTTATAATGCATTCCCTTTTAGTCTAAAACACAATCTCTTGCCCTGAAACAGTGTTTAAGGTGAATACAAAGCTGTTTCGTAGTGTGAAAAAGGTAAAGAACAGACTTTCTATGTAAAGATTCTTCTTATAATGCATTCCCTTTTAGTCTAAAACACAATCTCTTGCCCTGAAACAGTGTTTACAAAGCTGTTTCGTAGTGTGAAAAAGGTAAAGAACAGACTTTCTATGTAAAGATTCTTCTTATAATGCATTCCCTTTTAGTCTTAAACACAATCTCTTGCCCTGAAACAGTGTTTAAGGTGAATACAAAGCTGTTTCATAGTGTGAAAAAGGTAAAGAACAGTTTCAAAGTAAAGATTCTTCTTATAATGCATTCCTTTTTAGTCTAAAACACAATCTATTGCCCTGAAACAGTGTTTAAGTTGAATACAAAGCTGTTTCATAGTGTGAAAAAGGTAAAGAACAGTTTCAAAGTAAAGATTCTTCTTATAATGCATTCCCTTTTAGTCTAAAACACAATCTCTTGCCCTGAAACAGTGTTTAAGGTGAATACAAAGCTGTTTCGTAGTGTGAAAAAGGTAAAGAACAGAGTTTCAAAGTAAAGATTCTTCTTATAATGCATTCCCTTTTAGTCTAAAACACAATCTCTTGCCCTGAAACAGTGTTTAAGGTGAATACAAAGCTGTTTCGTAGTGTGAAAAAGGTAAAGAACAGAGTTTCAAAGTAAAGATTCTTCTTATAATGCATTCCCTTTTAGTCTAAAACACAATCTCTTGCCCTGAAACAGTGTTTAAGGTGAATACAAAGCTGTTTCATAGTGTGAAAAAGGTAAAGAACAGTTTCAAAGTAAAGATTCTTCTTACAATGCATTCCCTTTTAGTCTAAAACACAATCTCTTGCCCTGAAACAGTGTTTAAGGTGAATACAAAGCTGTTTCATAGTGTGAAAAAGGTAAAGAACAGAGTTTCAAAGTAAAGATTCTTCTTATAATGCATTCCCTTTTAGTCTAAAACACAATCTCTTGCCCTGAAACAGTGTTTAAGGTGAATACAAAGCTGTTTCGTAGTGTGAAAAAGGTAAAAAACAGAGTTTCAAAGTAAAGATTCTTCTGATAATGCATTCCCTTTTAGTCTAAAACACAGTCTCTTGCCCTGAAACAGTGTTTAAGGTGAATACAAAGCTGTTTCGTAGTGTGAAAAAGGTAAAGAACAGAGTTTCAAAGTAAAGATTCTTCTTATAATGCATTCCCTTTTAGTCTAAAACACAATCTCTTGCCCTGAAACAGTGTTTAAGGTGAATACAAAGCTGTTTCATAGTGTGAAAAAGGTAAAGAACAGAGTTTCAAAGTAAAGATTCTTCTTATAATGCATTCCCTTTTAGTCTAAAACACAATATCTTGCCCTGAAACAGTGTTTAAGTTGAATACAAAGCTGTTTCATAGTGTGAAAAAGGTAAAGAACAGTTTCAAAGTAAAGATTCTTCTTATAATGCATTCCCTTTTAGTCTAAAACACAATCTCTTGCCCTGAAACAGTGTTTAAGGTGAATACAAAGCTGTTTCATAGTGTGAAAAAGGTAAAGAACAGAGTTTCTATGTAAAGATTCTTCTTATAATGCATTCCCTTTTAGTGTAAAACACAATCTCTTGCCCTAAAACAGTGTTTAAGCTGAATACAAAGCTGTTTCGTAGTGTGAAAAAGGTAAAGAACAGAGTTTCAAAGTAAAGATTCTTCTTATAATGCATTCCCTTTTAGTCTAAAACACAATCTCTTGCCCTGAAACATTGTTTACAAAGCTGTTTCGTAGTGTGAAAAAGGGTAAAGAACAGACTTTCTATGTAAAGATTCTTCTTATAATGCATTCCCTTTTAGTCTAAAACACAATCTCTTGCCCTAAAACAGTGTTTAAGCTGAATACAAAGCTGTTTCATAGTGTGAAAAGGGTAAAGAACAGAGTTTCAAAGTAAAGATTCTTCTTATAATGCATTCCCTTTTGGTCTAAAACACAATCTCTTGCCCTGATACAGTGTTTAAGGTGAATACAAAGCTGTTTCATAGTGTGAAAAAGGTAAAGAACAGTTTCAAAGTAAAGATTCTTCTTATAATGAATTCCCTTTTAGTCTAAAACACAATCTCTTGCCCTGAAACAGTGTTTAAGGTGAATACAAAGCTGTTTCGTAGTGTGAAAAAGGTAAAGAACAGACTTTCTATGTAAAGATTCTTCTTATAATGCATTCCCTTTTAGTCTAAAACACAATCTCTTGCCCTGAAACAGTGTTTAAGGTGAATACAAAGCTGTTTCATAGTGTGAAAAAGGTAAAGAACAGTTTCAAAGTAAAGATTCTTCTTATAATGCATTCCCTTTTAGTCTAAAACACAATCTCTTGCCCTGAAACAGTGTTTAAGGTGAATACAAAGCTGTTTCATAGTGTGAAAAAGGTAAAGAACAGTTTCAAAGTAAAGATTCTTCTTACAATGCATTCCCTTTTAGTCTAAAACACAATCTCTTGCCCTGAAACAGTGTTTAAGGTGAATACAAAGCTGTTTCATAGTGTGAAAAAGGTAAAGAACAGAGTTTCAAAGTAAAGATTCTTCTTATAATGCATTCCCTTTTAGTCTAAAACACAATCTCTTGCCCTGAAACAGTGTTTAAGGTGAATACAAAGCTGTTTCGTAGTGTGAAAAAGGTAAAGAACAGAGTTTCAAAGTAAAGATTCTTCTTATAATGCATTCCCTTTTAGTCTAAAACACAATCTCTTGCCCTGAAACATTGTTTACAAAGCTGTTTCGTAGTGTGAAAAAGGGTAAAGAACAGACTTTCTATGTAAAGATTCTTCTTATAATGCATTCCCTTTTAGTCTAAAACACAATCTCTTGCCCTAAAACAGTGTTTAAGTTGAATACAAAGCTGTTTCATAGTGTGAAAAAGGTAAAGAACAGAGTTTCAAAGTAAAGATTCTTCTTATAATGCATTCCCTTTTAGTCTAAAACACAATCTCTTGCCCTGAAACAGTGTTTAAGGTGAATACAAAGCTGTTTCGTAGTGTGAAAAAGGTAAAGAACAGAGTTTCAAAGTAAAGATTCTTCTTATAATGCATTCCCTTTTAGTCTAAAACACAATCTCTTGCCCTGAAACAGTGTTTAAGGTGAATACAAAGCTGTTTCATAGTGTGAAAAAGGTAAAGAACAGTTTCAAAGTAAAGATTCTTCTTACAATGCATTCCCTTTTAGTCTAAAACACAATCTCTTGCCCTGAAACAGTGTTTAAGGTGAATACAAAGCTGTTTCATAGTGTGAAAAAGGTAAAGAACAGAGTTTCAAAGTAAAGATTCTTCTTATAATGCATTCCCTTTTAGTCTAAAACACAATCTCTTGCCCTGAAACAGTGTTTAAGGTGAATACAAAGCTGTTTCGTAGTGTGAAAAAGGTAAAGAACAGAGTTTCAAAGTAAAGATTCTTCTTATAATGCATTCCCTTTTAGTCTAAAACACAATCTCTTGCCCTGAAACATTGTTTACAAAGCTGTTTCATAGTGTGAAAAAGGTAAAGAACAGAGTTTCAAAGTAAAGATTCTTCTTATAATGCATTCCCTTTTAGTCTAAAACACAATCTCTTGCCCTGAAACAGTGTTTAAGTTGAATACAAAGCTGTTTCATAGTGTGAAAAAGGTAAAGAACAGAGTTTCAAAGTAAAGATTCTTCTTATAATGCATTCCCTTTTAGTCTAAAACACAATCTCTTGCCCTGAAACAGTGTTTAAGGTGAATACAAAGCTGTTTCGTAGTGTGAAAAAGGTAAAGAACAGAGTTTCAAAGTAAAGATTCTTCTTATAATGCATTCCCTTTTAGTCTAAAACACAATCTCTTGCCCTGAAACAGTGTTTAAGGTGAATACAAAGCTGTTTCATAGTGTGAAAAAGGTAAAGAACAGTTTCAAAGTAAAGATTCTTCTTACAATGCATTCCCTTTTAGTCTAAAACACAATCTCTTGCCCTGAAACAGTGTTTAAGGTGAATACAAAGCTGTTTCATAGTGTGAAAAAGGTAAAGAACAGAGTTTCAAAGTAAAGATTCTTCTTATAATGCATTCCCTTTTAGTCTAAAACACAATCTCTTGCCCTGAAACAGTGTTTAAGGTGAATACAAAGCTGTTTCGTAGTGTGAAAAAGGTAAAGAACAGAGTTTCAAAGTAAAGATTCTTCTTATAATGCATTCCCTTTTAGTCTAAAACACAATCTCTTGCCCTGAAACATTGTTTACAAAGCTGTTTCGTAGTGTGAAAAAGGGTAAAGAACAGACTTTCTATGTAAAGATTCTTCTTATAATGCATTCCCTTTTAGTCTAAAACACAATCTCTTGCCCTAAAACAGTGTTTAAGCTGAATACAAAGCTGTTTCATAGTGTGAAAAAGGTAAAGAACAGTTTCAAAGTAAAGATTCTTCTTATAATGCATTCCCTTTTAGTCTAAAACACAATCTCTTGCCCTGACACAGTGTTTAAGTTGAATACAAAGCTGTTTCATAGTGTGAAAAAGGTAAAGAACAGTTCCAAAGTAAAGATTCTTCTTATAATGCATTCCCTTTTAGTCTAAAACACAATCTCTTGCCCTGAAACAGTGTTTAAGGTGAATACAAAGCTGTTTCGTAGTGTGAAAAAGGTAAAGAACAGACTTTCTATGTAAAGATTCTTCTTATAATGCATTCCCTTTTAGTCTAAAACACAATCTCTTGCCCTGAAACAGTGTTTACAAAGCTGTTTCGTAGTGTGAAAAAGGTAAAGAACAGACTTTCTATGTAAAGATTCTTCTTATAATGCATTCCCTTTTAGTCTAAAACACAATCTCTTGCCCTGAAACAGTGTTTAAGGTGAATACAAAGCTGCTTCATAGTGTGAAAAAGGTAAAGAACAGTTTCAAAGTAAAGATTCTTCTTATAATGCATTCCTTTTTAGTCTAAAACACAATCTATTGCCCTGAAACAGTGTTTAAGTTGAATACAAAGCTGTTTCATAGTGTGAAAAAGGTAAAGAACAGATTCAAAGTAAAGATTCTTCTTATAATGCATTCCCTTTTAGTCTAAAACACAATCTCTTGCCCTGAAAGTGTTTAAGGTGAATACAAAGCTGTTTCATAGTGTGAAAAAGGTAAAGAACAGAGTTTCTATGTAAAGATTCTTCTTATAATGCATTCCCTTTTAGTGTAAAACACAATCTCTTGCCCTAAAACAGTGTTTAAGGTGAATACAAAGCTGTTTCGTAGTGTGAAAAAGGTAAAGAACAGAGTTTCAAAGTAAAGATTCTTCTTATAATGCATTCCCTTTTAGTCTAAAACACAATCTCTTGCCCTGAAACATTGTTTACAAAGCTGTTTCGTAGTGTGAAAAAGGGTAAAGAACAGACTTTCTATGTAAAGATTCTTCTTATAATGCATTCCCTTTTAGTCTAAAACACAATCTCTTGCCCTAAAACAGTGTTTAAGCTGAATACAAAGCTGTTTCATAGTGTGAAAAAGGTAAAGAACAGTTTCAAAGTAAAGATTCTTCTTATAATGCATTCCCTTTTAGTCTAAAACACAATCTCTTGCCCTGACACAGTGTTTAAGTTGAATACAAAGCTGTTTCATAGTGTGAAAAAGGTAAAGAACAGTTCCAAAGTAAAGATTCTTCTTATAATGCATTCCCTTTTAGTCTAAAACACAATCTCTTGCCCTGAAACAGTGTTTAAGGTGAATACAAAGCTGTTTCGTAGTGTGAAAAAGGTAAAGAACAGACTTTCTATGTAAAGATTCTTCTTATAATGCATTCCCTTTTAGTCTAAAACACAATCTCTTGCCCTGAAACAGTGTTTACAAAGCTGTTTCGTAGTGTGAAAAAGGTAAAGAACAGACTTTCTATGTAAAGATTCTTCTTATAATGCATTCCCTTTTAGTCTAAAACACAATCTCTTGCCCTGAAACAGTGTTTAAGGTGAATACAAAGCTGCTTCATAGTGTGAAAAAGGTAAAGAACAGTTTCAAAGTAAAGATTCTTCTTATAATGCATTCCTTTTTAGTCTAAAACACAATCTATTGCCCTGAAACAGTGTTTAAGTTGAATACAAAGCTGTTTCATAGTGTGAAAAAGGTAAAGAACAGATTCAAAGTAAAGATTCTTCTTATAATGCATTCCCTTTTAGTCTAAAACACAATCTCTTGCCCTGAAAGTGTTTAAGGTGAATACAAAGCTGTTTCATAGTGTGAAAAAGGTAAAGAACAGAGTTTCTATGTAAAGATTCTTCTTATAATGCATTCCCTTTTAGTGTAAAACACAATCTCTTGCCCTAAAACAGTGTTTAAGCTGAATACAAAGCTGTTTCGTAGTGTGAAAAAGGTAAAGAACAGAGTTTCAAAGTAAAGATTCTTCTTATAATGCATTCCCTTTTAGTCTAAAACACAATCTCTTGCCCTGAAACATTGTTTACAAAGCTGTTTCGTAGTGTGAAAAAGGGTAAAGAACAGACTTTCTATGTAAAGATTCTTCTTATAATGCATTCCCTTTTAGTCTAAAACACAATCTCTTGCCCTAAAACAGTGTTTAAGCTGAATACAAAGCTGTTTCATAGTGTGAAAAGGGTAAAGAACAGAGTTTCAAAGTAAAGATTCTTCTTATAATGCATTCCCTTTTGGTCTAAAACACAATCTCTTGCCCTGATACAGTGTTTAAGGTGAATACAAAGCTGTTTCATAGTGTGAAAAAGGTAAAGAACAGTTTCAAAGTAAAGATTCTTCTTATAATGAATTCCCTTTTAGTCTAAAACACAATCTCTTGCCCTGAAACAGTGTTTAAGGTGAATACAAAGCTGTTTCGTAGTGTGAAAAAGGTAAAGAACAGACTTTCTATGTAAAGATTCTTCTTATAATGCATTCCCTTTTAGTCTAAAACACAATCTCTTGCCCTGAAACAGTGTTTAAGGTGAATACAAAGCTGTTTCATAGTGTGAAAAAGGTAAAGAACAGTTTCAAAGTAAAGATTCTTCTTATAATGCATTCCCTTTTAGTCTAAAACACAATCTCTTGCCCTGAAACAGTGTTTAAGGTGAATACAAAGCTGTTTCATAGTGTGAAAAAGGTAAAGAACAGAGTTTCTATGTAAAGATTCTTCTTATAATGCATTCCCTTTTAGTGTAAAACACAATCTCTTGCCCTAAAACAGTGTTTAAGCTGAATACAAAGCTGTTTCGTAGTGTGAAAAAGGTAAAGAACAGAGTTTCAAAGTAAAGAATCTTCTTATAATGCATTCCCTTTTAGTCTAAAACACAATCTCTTGCCCTGAAACATTGTTTACAAAGCTGTTTCGTAGTGTGAAAAAGGGTAAAGAACAGACTTTCTATGTAAAGATTCTTCTTATAATGCATTCCCTTTTAGTCTAAAACACAATCTCTTGCCCTAAAACAGTGTTTAAGCTGAATACAAAGCTGTTTCATAGTGTGAAAAAGGTAAAGAACAGTTTCAAAGTAAAGATTCTTCTTATAATGAATTCCCTTTTAGTCTAAAACACAATCTCTTGCCCTGACACAGTGTTTAAGGTGAATACAAAGCTGTTTCATAGTGTGAAAAAGGTAAAGAACAGTTTCAAAGTAAAGATTCTTCTTATAATGCATTCCCTTTTAGTCTAAAACACAATCTCTTGCCCTGAAACAGTGTTTAAGGTGAATACAAAGCTGTTTCATAGTGTGAAAAAGGTAAAGAACAGAGTTTCTATGTAAAGATTCTTCTTATAATGCATTCCCTTTTAGTGTAAAACACAATCTCTTGCCCTAAAACAGTGTTTAAGCTGAATACAAAGCTGTTTCATAGTGTGAAAAAGGTAAAGAACAGTTCCAAAGTAAAGATTCTTCTTATAATGCATTCCCTTTTAGTCTAAAACACAATCTCTTGCCCTGAAACAGTGTTTAAGGTGAATACAAAGCTGTTTCGTAGTGTGAAAAAGGTAAAGAACAGACTTTCTATGTAAAGATTCTTCTTATAATGCATTCCCTTTTAGTCTAAAACACAATCTCTTGCCCTGAAACAGTGTTTACAAAGCTGTTTCGTAGTGTGAAAAAGGTAAAGGACAGACTTTCTATGTAAAGATTCTTCTTATAATGCATTCCCTTTTAGTCTAAAACACAATCTCTTGCCCTGAAACAGTGTTTAAGGTGAATACAAAGCTGTTTCATAGTGTGAAAAAGGTAAAGAACAGTTTCAAAGTAAAGATTCTTCTTATAATGCATTCCTTTTTAGTCTAAAACACAATCTATTGCCCTGAAACAGTGTTTAAGTTGAATACAAAGCTGTTTCATAGTGTGAAAAAGGTAAAGAACAGAGTTTCAAAGTAAAGATTCTTCTTATAATGCATTCCCTTTTAGTCTAAAACACAATCTCTTGCCCTGAAACAGTGTTTAAGGTGAATACAAAGCTGTTTCATAGTGTGAAAAAGGTAAAGAACAGAGTTTCTATGTAAAGATTCTTCTTATAATGCATTCCCTTTTAGTGTAAAACACAATCTCTTGCCCTAAAACAGTGTTTAAGCTGAATACAAAGCTGTTTCGTAGTGTGAAAAAGGTAAAGAACAGAGTTTCAAAGTAAAGATTCTTCTTATAATGCATTCCCTTTTAGTCTAAAACACAATCTCTTGCCCTGAAACATTGTTTACAAAGCTGTTTCATAGTGTGAAAAAGGTAAAGAACAGTTTCAAAGTAAAGATTCTTCTTATAATGCATTCCCTTTTAGTCTAAAACACAATCTCTTGCCCTGAAACAGTGTTTAAGGTGAATACAAAGCTGTTTCATAGTGTGAAAAAGGTAAAGAACAGAGTTTCTATGTAAAGATTCTTCTTATAATGCATTCCCTTTTAGTGTAAAACACAATCTCTTGCCCTAAAACAGTGTTTAAGCTGAATACAAAGCTGTTTCGTAGTGTGAAAAAGGTAAAGAACAGAGTTTCAAAGTAAAAATTCTTCTTATAATGCATTCCCTTTTAGTCTAAAACACAATCTCTTGCCCTGATACAGTGTTTAAGGTGAATACAAAGCTGTTTCAGTGTGAAAAAGGTAAAGAACAGAGTTTCAAAGTAAAGATTCTTCTTATAATGCATTCCCTTTTAGTCTAAAACACAATCTCTTGCCCTGAAACAGTGTTTAAGTTGAATACAAAGCTGTTTCATAGTGTGAAAAAGGTAAAGAACAGTTTCAAAGTAAAGATTCTTCTTATAATGAATTCCCTTTTAGTCTAAAACACAATCTCTTGCCCTGACACAGTGTTTAAGTTGAATACAAAGCTGTTTCATAGTGTGAAAAAGGTAAAGAACAGTTCCAAAGTAAAGATTCTTCTTATAATGCATTCCCTTTTAGTCTAAAACACAATCTCTTGCCCTGAAACAGTGTTTAAGGTGAATACAAAGCTGTTTCGTAGTGTGAAAAAGGTAAAGAACAGACTTTCTATGTAAAGATTCTTCTTATAATGCATTCCCTTTTAGTCTAAAACACAATCTCTTGCCCTGAAACAGTGTTTACAAAGCTGTTTCGTAGTGTGAAAAAGGTAAAGGACAGACTTTCTATGTAAAGATTCTTCTTATAATGCATTCCCTTTTAGTCTAAAACACAATCTCTTGCCCTGAAACAGTGTTTAAGGTGAATACAAAGCTGTTTCATAGTGTGAAAAAGGTAAAGAACAGTTTCAAAGTAAAGATTCTTCTTATAATGCATTCCTTTTTAGTCTAAAACACAATCTCTTGCCCTGAAACAGTGTTTAAGGTGAATACAAAGCTGTTTCATAGTGTGAAAAAGGTAAAGAACAGTTTCAAAGTAAAGATTCTTCTTATAATGCATTCCTTTTTAGTCTAAAACACAATCTCTTGCCCTGACACAGTGTTTAAGTTGAATACAAAGCTGTTTCATAGTGTGAAAAAGGTAAAGAACAGAGTTTCAAAGTAAAGATTCTTCTTATAATGCATTCCCTTTTAGTCTAAAACACAATCTCTTGCCCTGAAACAGTGCTTAAGTTGAATACAAAGCTGTTTCATAGTGTGAAAAAGGTAAAGAACAGTTTCAAAGTAAAGATTCTTCTTATAATGCATTCCCTTTTAGTCTAAAACACAATCTCTTGCCCTGAAACAGTGTTTAAGGTGAATACAAAGCTGTTTCATAGTGTGAAAAAGGTAAAGAACAGAGTTTCTATGTAAAGATTCTTCTTATAATGCATTCCCTTTTAGTGTAAAACACAATCTCTTGCCCTAAAACAGTGTTTAAGCTGAATACAAAGCTGTTTCGTAGTGTGAAAAAGGTAAAGAACAGAGTTTCAAAGTAAAGATTCTTCTTATAATGCATTCCCTTTTAGTCTAAAACACAATCTCTTGCCCTGAAACATTGTTTACAAAGCTGTTTCGTAGTGTGAAAAAGGGTAAAGAACAGACTTTCTATGTAAAGATTCTTCTTATAATGCATTCCCTTTTAGTGTAAAACACAATCTCTTGCCCTAAAACAGTGTTTAAGCTGAATACAAAGCTGTTTCATAGTGTGAAAAAGGTAAAGAACAGTTTCAAAGTAAAGATTCTTCTTATAATGCATTCCCTTTTAGTCTAAAACACAATCTCTTGCCCTGAAACAGTGTTTAAGGTGAATACAAAGCTGTTTCATAGTGTGAAAAAGGTAAAGAACAGAGTTTCTATGTAAAGATTCTTCTTATAATGCATTCCCTTTTAGTGTAAAACACAATCTCTTGCCCTAAAACAGTGTTTAAGCTGAATACAAAGCTGTTTCGTAGTGTGAAAAAGGTAAAGAACAGAGTTTCAAAGTAAAGATTCTTCTTATAATGCATTCCCTTTTAGTCTAAAACACAATCTCTTGCCCTGAAACATTGTTTACAAAGCTGTTTCGTAGTGTGAAAAAGGGTAAAGAACAGACTTTCTATGTAAAGATTCTTCTTATAATGCATTCCCTTTTAGTCTAAAACACAATCTCTTGCCCTAAAACAGTGTTTAAGCTGAATACAAAGCTGTTTCATAGTGTGAAAATGGTAAAGAACAGAGTTTCAAAGTAAAGATTCTTCTTATAATGCATTCCCTTTTAGTCTAAAACACAATCTCTTGCCCTGATACAGTGTTTAAGGTGAATACAAAGCTGTTTCAGTGTGAAAAAGGTAAAGAACAGAGTTTCAAAGTAAAGATTCTTCTTATAATGCATTCCCTTTTAGTCTAAAACACAATCTCTTGCCCTGAAACAGTGCTTAAGTTGAATACAAAGCTGTTTCATAGTGTGAAAAAGGTAAAGAACAGTTTCAAAGTAAAGATTCTTCTTATAATGCATTCCCTTTTAGTCTAAAACACAATCTCTTGCCCTGAAACAGTGTTTAAGGTGAATACAAAGCTGTTTCATAGTGTGAAAAAGGTAAAGAACAGAGTTTCTATGTAAAGATTCTTCTTATAATGCATTCCCTTTTAGTGTAAAACACAATCTCTTGCCCTAAAACAGTGTTTAAGCTGAATACAAAGCTGTTTCGTAGTGTGAAAAAGGTAAAGAACAGAGTTTCAAAGTAAAGATTCTTCTTATAATGCATTCCCTTTTAGTCTAAAACACAATCTCTTGCCCTGAAACATTGTTTACAAAGCTGTTTCGTAGTGTGAAAAAGGGTAAAGAACAGACTTTCTATGTAAAGATTCTTCTTATAATGCATTCCCTTTTAGTCTAAAACACAATCTCTTGCCCTAAAACAGTGTTTAAGCTGAATACAAAGCTGTTTCATAGTGTGAAAATGGTAAAGAACAGAGTTTCAAAGTAAAGATTCTTCTTATAATGCATTCCCTTTTAGTCTAAAACACAATCTCTTGCCCTGATACAGTGTTTAAGGTGAATACAAAGCTGTTTCAGTGTGAAAAAGGTAAAGAACAGAGTTTCAAAGTAAAGATTCTTCTTATAATGCATTCCCTTTTAGTCTAAAACACAATCTCTTGCCCTGAAACAGTGTTTAAGTTGAATACAAAGCTGTTTCATAGTGTGAAAAAGGTAAAGAACAGTTTCAAAGTAAAGATTCTTCTTATAATGAATTCCCTTTTAGTCTAAAACACAATCTCTTGCCCTGATACAGTGTTTAAGGTGAATACAAAGCTGTTTCAGTGTGAAAAAGGTAAAGAACAGAGTTTCAAAGTAAAGATTCTTCTTATAATGCATTCCCTTTTAGTCTAAAACACAATCTCTTGCCCTGAAACAGTGTTTAAGGTGAATACAAAGCTGTTTCATAGTGTGAAAAAGGTAAAGAACAGAGTTTCTATGTAAAGATTCTTCTTATAATGCATTCCCTTTTAGTGTAAAACACAATCTCTTGCCCTAAAACAGTGTTTAAGCTGAATACAAAGCTGTTTCATAGTGTGAAAAAGGTAAAGAACAGAGTTTCAAAGTAAAGATTCTTCTTATAATGCATTCCCTTTTAGTCTAAAACACAATCTCTTGCCCTGATACAGTGTTTAAGGTGAATACAAAGCTGTTTCAGTGTGAAAAAGGTAAAGAACAGAGTTTCAAAGTAAAGATTCTTCTTATAATGCATTCCCTTTTAGTCTAAAACACAATCTCTTGCCCTGAAACAGTGTTTAAGTTGAATACAAAGCTGTTTCATAGTGTGAAAAAGGTAAAGAACAGTTTCAAAGTAAAGATTCTTCTTATAATGAATTCCCTTTTAGTCTAAAACACAATCTCTTGCCCTGACACAGTGTTTAAGTTGAATACAAAGCTGTTTCATAGTGTGAAAAAGGTAAAGAACAGTTCCAAAGTAAAGATTCTTCTTATAATGCATTCCCTTTTAGTCTAAAACACAATCTCTTGCCCTGAAACAGTGTTTAAGGTGAATACAAAGCTGTTTCGTAGTGTGAAAAAGGTAAAGAACAGACTTTCTATGTAAAGATTCTTCTTATAATGCATTCCCTTTTAGTCTAAAACACAATCTCTTGCCCTGAAACAGTGTTTACAAAGCTGTTTCGTAGTGTGAAAAAGGTAAAGAACAGACTTTCTATGTAAAGATTCTTCTTATAATGCATTCCCTTTTAGTCTAAAACACAATCTCTTGCCCTGAAACAGTGTTTAAGGTGAATACAAAGCTGTTTCATAGTGTGAAAAAGGTAAAGAACAGTTTCAAAGTAAAGATTCTTCTTATAATGCATTCCTTTTTAGTCTAAAACACAATCTATTGCCCTGAAACAGTGTTTAAGTTGAATACAAAGCTGTTTCATAGTGTGAAAAAGGTAAAGAACAGAGTTTCAAAGTAAAGATTCTTCTTATAATGCATTCCCTTTTAGTCTAAAACACAATCTCTTGCCCTGAAACAGTGTTTAAGGTGAATACAAAGCTGTTTCGTAGTGTGAAAAAGGTAAACAGAGTTTCTATGTAAAGATTCTTCTTATAATGCATTCCCTTTTAGTCTAAAACACAATCTCTTGCCCTGAAACAGTGTTTAAGGTGAATACAAAGCTGTTTCGTAGTGTGAAAAAGGTAAAGAACATAGTTTCAAAGTAAAGATTCTTCTTATAATGCATTCCCTTTTAGTCTAAAACACAATCTCTTGCCCTGAAACAGTGTTTAAGGTGAATACAAAGCGGTTTCGTAGTGTGAAAAAGGTAAAGAACAGAGTTTCTATGTAAAGATTCTTCTTATAATGCATTCCCTTTTAGTCTAAAACACAATCTCTTGCCCTGAAACAGTGTTTACAAAGCTGTTTCGTAGTGTGAAAAAGGTAAAGAACAGACTTTCTATGTAAAGATTCTTCTTATAATGCATTCCCTTTTAGTCTAAAACACAATCTCTTGCCCTGAAACAGTGTTTAAGGTGAATACAAAGCTGTTTCGTAGTGTGAAAAAGGTAAAGAACAGACTTTCTATGTAAAGATTCTTCTTATAATGCATTCCCTTTTAGTCTAAAACACAATCTCTTGCCCTGAAACAGTGTTTAAGGTGAATACAAAGCTGTTTCATAGTGTGAAAAAGGTAAAGAACAGTTTCAAAGTAAAGATTCTTCTTATAATGCATTCCCTTTTAGTCTAAAACACAATCTCTTGCCCTGAAACAGTGTTTAAGGTGAATACAAAGCTGTTTCGTAGTGTGAAAAAGGTAAAGAACAGACTTTCTATGTAAAGATTCTTCTTATAATGCATTCCCTTTTAGTCTAAAACACAATCTCTTGCCCTGAAACAGTGTTTACAAAGCTGTTTCGTAGTGTGAAAAAGGTAAACAGAGTTTCTATGTAAAGATTCTTCTTATAATGCATTCCCTTTTAGTCTAAAACACAATCTCTTGCCCTGAAACAGTGTTTAAGGTGAATACAAAGCTGTTTCGTAGTGTGAAAAAGGTAAAGAACAGAGTTTCAAAGTAAAGATTCTTCTTATAATGCATTCCCTTTTAGTCTAAAACACAATCTCTTGCCCTGATACAGTGTTTAAGGTGAATACAAAGCTGTTTCATAGTGTGAAAAAGGTAAAGAACAGAGTTTCAAAGTAAAGATTCTTCTTATAATGCATTCCCTTTTAGTCTAAAACACAATCTCTTGCCCTGAAACAGTGTTTAAGGTGAATACAAAGCTGTTTCAGTGTGAAAAAGGTAAAGAACAGAGTTTCAAAGTAAAGATTCTTCTTATAATGCATTCCCTTTTAGTCTAAAACACAATCTCTTGCCCTGAAACAGTGTTTAAGTTGAATACAATGCTGTTTCATAGTGTGAAAAAGGTAAAGAACAGTTTCAAAGTAAAGATTCTTCTTATAATGAATTCCCTTTTAGTCTAAAACACAATCTCTTGCCCTGAAACAGTGTTTAAGGTGAATACAAAGCTGTTTCATAGTGTGAAAAAGGTAAAGAACAGACTTTCTATGTAAAGATTCTTCTTTTAATGCATTCCCTTTTAGTCTAAAACACAATCTCTTGCCCTGAAACAGTGTTTAAGGTGAATACAAAGCTGTTTCATAGTGTGAAAAAGGTAAAGAACAGTTTCAAAGTAAAGATTCTTCTTATAATGAATTCCCTTTTAGTCTAAAACACAATCTCTTGCCCTGACACAGTGTTTAAGTTGAATACAAAGCTGTTTCATAGTGTGAAAAAGGTAAAGAACAGTTTCAAAGTAAAGATTCTTCTTATAATGCATTCCCTTTTAGTCTAAAACACAATCTCTTGCCCTGAAACAGTGTTTACAAAGCTGTTTCGTAGTGTGAAAAAGGTAAAGAACAGACTTTCTATGTAAAGATTCTTCTTATAATGCATTCCCTTTTAGTCTAAAACACAATCTCTTGCCCTGAAACAGTGTTTAAGGTGAATACAAAGCTGTTTCATAGTGTGAAAAAGGTAAAGAACAGTTTCAAAGTAAAGATTCTTCTTATAATGCATTCCCTTTTAGTCTAAAACACAATCTCTTGCCCTGACACAGTGTTTAAGTTGAATACAAAGCTGTTTCATAGTGTGAAAAAGGTAAAGAACAGAGTTTCAAAGTAAAGATTCTTCTTATAATGCATTCCCTTTTACTCTAAAATACAATCTCTTGCCCTGACACAGTGTTTAAGTTGAATACAAAGCTGTTTCATAGTGTGAAAAAGGTAAAGAACAGTTTCAAAGTAAAGATTCTTCTTATAATGCATTCCCTTTTAGTCTAAAACACAATCTCTTGCCCTGAAACAGTGTTTAAGGTGAATACAAAGCTGTTTCGTAGTGTGAAAAAGGTAAAGAACAGAGTTTCAAAGTAAAGATTCTTATAATGCATTCCCTTTTAGTCTAAAACACAATCTCTTGCCCTGAAACAGTGTTTAAGGTGAATACAAAGCTGTTTCGTAGTGTGAAAAAGGTAAAGAACAGACTTTCTATGTAAAGATTCTTCTTATAATGCATTCCCTTTTAGTCTAAAACACAATCTCTTGCCCTGAAACAGTGTTTAAGGTGAATACAAAGCTGTTTCATAGTGTGAAAAAGGTAAAGAACAGTCTCAAAGTAAAGATTCTTCTTATAATGCATTCCCTTTTAGTCTAAAACACAATCTCTTGCACTGAAACAGTGTTTAAGGTGAATACAAAGCTGTTTCGTAGTGTGAAAAAGGTAAAGAACAGAGTTTCAAAGTAAAGATTCTTCTTATAATGCATTCCTTTTTAGTCTAAAACACAATCAACTTGCCCTGAAACAGTGTTTAAGGTGAATACAAAGCTGTTTCGTAGTGTGAAAAGGGTAAAGAACAGACTTTCTATGTAAAGATTCTTCTTATAATGCATTCCATTTTAGTCTAAAACACAATCTCTTGCCCTGAAACAGTGTTTAAGGTGAATACAAAGCTGTTTCGTAGTGTGAAAAAGGTAAAGAACAGAGTTTCAAAGTAAAGATTCTTCTTATAATGCATTCCCTTTTAGTCTAAAACACAATCTCTTGCCCTGATACAGTGTTTAAGGTGAATACAAAGCTGTTTCATAATGTGAAAAAGGTAAAGAACAGAGTTTCAAAGTAAAGATTCTTCTTATAATGCATTCCCTTTTAGTCTAAAACACAATCTCTTGCCCTGAAACAGTGTTTAAGTTGAATACAAAGCTGTTTCATAGTGTGAAAAAGGTAAAGAACAGAGTTTCAAAGTAAAGATTCTTCTTATAATGCATTCCCTTTTAGTCTAAAACACAATCTCTTGCCCTGAAACAGTGTTTAAGGTGAATACAAAGCTGTTTCAGTGTGAAAAAGGTAAAGAACAGAGTTTCAAAGTAAAGATTCTTCTTATAATGCATTCCCTTTTAGTCTAAAACACAATCTCTTGCCCTGAAACAGTGTTTAAGGTGAATACAAAGCTGTTTCAGTGTGAAAAAGGTAAAGAACAGTTTCAAAGTAAAGATTCTTCTTATAATGAATTCCCTTTTAGTCTAAAACACAATCTCTTGCCCTGAAACAGTGTTTAAGGTGAATACAAAGCTGTTTCATAGTGTGAAAAAGGCAAAGAACAGTTTCAAAGTAAAGATTCTTCTTATAATGCATTCCCTTTTAGTCTAAAACACAATCTCTTGCCCTGAAACAGTGTTTAAGGTGAATACAAAGCTGTTTCGTAGTGTGAAAAAGGTAAAGAACAGAGTTTCAAAGTAAAGATTCTTCTTATAATGCATTCCCTTTTAGTCTAAAACACAATCTCTTGCCCTGATACAGTGTTTAAGGTGAATACAAAGCTGTTTCATAGTGTGAAAAAGGTAAAGAACAGAGTTTCAAAGTAAAGATTCTTCTTATAATGCATTCCCTTTTAGTCTAAAACACAATCTCTTGCCCTGAAACAGTGTTTAAGTTGAATACAAAGCTGTTTCATAGTGTGAAAAAGGTAAAGAACAGAGTTTCAAAGTAAAGATTCTTCTTATAATGCATTCCCTTTTAGTCTAAAACACAATCTCTTGCCCTGAAACAGTCTTTAAGGTGAATACAAAGCTGTTTCAGTGTGAAAAAGGTAAAGAACAGAGTTTCAAAGTAAAGATTCTTCTTATAATGCATTCCCTTTTAGTCTAAAACACAATCTCTTGCCCTGAAACAGTGTTTAAGTTGAATACAAAGCTGTTTCATAGTGTGAAAAAGGTAAAGAACAGTTTCAAAGTAAAGATTCTTCTTATAATGAATTCCCTTTTAGTCTAAAACACAATCTCTTGCCCTGAAACAGTGTTTAAGGTGAATACAAAGCTGTTTCGTAGTGTGAAAAAGGTAAAGAACAGACTTTCTATGTAAAGATTCTTCTTATAATGCATTCCCTTTTAGTCTAAAACACAATCTCTTGCCCTGAAACAGTGTTTAAGGTGAATACAAAGCTGTTTCGTAGTGTGAAAAAGGTAAAGAACAGTTTCAAAGTAAAGATTCTTCTTATAATGCATTCCCTTTTAGTCTAAAACACAATCTCTTGCCCTGAAACAGTGTTTAAGGTGAATACAAAGCTGTTTCATAGTGTGAAAAAGGTAAAGAACAGAGTTTCTATGTAAAGATTCTTCTTATAATGCATTCTCTTTTAGTGTAAAACACAATCTCTTGCCCTAAAACAGTGTTTAAGGTGAATACAAAGCTGTTTCGTAGTGTGAAAAAGGTAAAGAACAGAGTTTCAAAGTAAAGATTCTTCTTATAATGCATTCCCTTTTAGTCTAAAACACAATCTCTTGCCCTGACACAGTGTTTAAGTTGAATACAAAGCTGTTTCATAGTGTGAAAAAGGTAAAGAACAGAGTTTCAAAGTAAAGATTCTTCTTATAATGCATTCCCTTTTAGTCTAAAACACAATCTCTTGCCCTGAAACAGTGTTTAAGGTGAATACAAAGCTGTTTCGTAGTGTGAAAAAGGTAAACAGAGTTTCTATGTAAAGATTCTTCTTATAATGCATTCCCTTTTAGTCTAAAACACAATCTCTTGCCCTGAAACAGTGTTTAAGGTGAATACAAAGCTGTTTCGTAGTGTGAAAAAGGTAAAGAACAGAGTTTCAAAGTAAAGATTCTTCTTATAATGCATTCCCTTTTAGTCTAAAACACAATCTCTTGCCCTGATACAGTGTTTAAGGTGAATACAAAGCTGTTTCATAGTGTGAAAAAGGTAAAGAACAGAGTTTCAAAGTAAAGATTCTTCTTATAATGCATTCCCTTTTAGTCTAAAACACAATCTCTTGCCCTGAAACAGTGTTTAAGTTGAATACAAAGCTGTTTCGTAGTGTGAAAAAGGTAAAGAACAGAGTTTCAAAGTAAAGATTCTTCTTATAATGCATTCCCTTTTAGTCTAAAACACAATCTCTTGCCCTGAAACAGTGTTTAAGGTGAATACCAAGCTGTTTCGTAGTGTGAAAAAGGTAAACAGAGTTTCTATGTAAAGATTCTTCTTATAATGCATTCCCTTTTAGTCTAAAACACAATCTCTTGCCCTGAAACAGTGTTTAAGGTGAATACAAAGCTGTTTCGTAGTGTGAAAAAGGTAAAGAACAGAGTTTCAAAGTAAAGATTCTTCTTATAATGCATTCCCTTTTAGTCTAAAACACAATCTCTTGCCCTGACACAGTGTTTAAGTTGAATACAAAGCTGTTTCATAGTGTGAAAAAGGTAAAGAACAGAGTTTCAAAGTAAAGATTCTTCTTATAATGCATTCCCTTTTAGTCTAAAACACAATCTCTTGCCCTGAAACAGTGTTTAAGTTGAATACAAAGCTGTTTCGTAGTGTGAAAAAGGTAAAGAACAGAGTTTCAAAGTAAAGATTCTTCTTATAATGCATTCCCTTTTAGTCTAAAACACAATCTCTTGCCCTGAAACAGTGTTTAAGGTGAATACAAAGCTGTTTCAGTGTGAAAAAGGTAAAGAACAGAGTTTCAAAGTAAAGATTCTTCTTATAATGCATTCCCTTTTAGTCTAAAACACAATCTCTTGCCCTGAAACAGTGTTTAAGTTGAATACAAAGCTGTTTCATAGTGTGAAAAAGGTAAAGAACAGTTTCAAAGTAAAGATTCTTCTTATAATGAATTCCCTTTTAGTCTAAAACACAATCTCTTGCCCTGAAACAGTGTTTAAGGTGAATACAAAGCTGTTTCATAGTGTGAAAAAGGTAAAGAACAGAGTTTCAAAGTAAAGATTCTTCTTATAATGCATTCCCTTTTAGTCTAAAACACAATCTCTTGCCCTGAAACAGTGTTTAAGGTGAATACAAAGCTGTTTCGTAGTGTGAAAAAGGTAAAGAACAGAGTTTCAAAGTAAAGATTCTTCTTATAATGCATTCCCTTTTAGTCTAAAACACAATCTCTTGCCCTGACACAGTGTTTAAGTTGAATACAAAGCTGTTTCATAGTGTGAAAAAGGTAAAGAACAGAGTTTCAAAGTAAAGATTCTTCTTATAATGCATTCCCTTTTAGTCTAAAACACAATCTCTTGCCCTGACACAGTGTTTAAGTTGAATACAAAGCTGTTTCATAGTGTGAAAAAGGTAAAGAACAGAGTTTCAAAGTAAAGATTCTTCTTATAATGCATTCCCTTTTAGTCTAAAACACAATCTCTTGCCCTGAAACAGTGTTTAAGGTGAATACAAAGCTGTTTCGTAGTGTGAAAAAGGTAAACAGAGTTTCTATGTAAAGATTCTTCTTATAATGCATTCCCTTTTAGTCTAAAACACAATCTCTTGCCCTGAAACAGTGTTTAAGGTGAATACAAAGCTGTTTCGTAGTGTGAAAAAGGTAAAGAACAGAGTTTCAAAGTAAAGATTCTTCTTATAATGCATTCCCTTTTAGTCTAAAACACAATCTCTTGCCCTGACACAGTGTTTAAGGTGAATACAAAGCTGTTTCGTAGTGTGAAAAAGGTAAACAGAGTTTCTATGTAAAGATTCTTCTTATAATGCATTCCCTTTTAGTCTAAAACACAATCTCTTGCCCTGAAACAGTGTTTAAGGTGAATACAAAGCTGTTTCGTAGTGTGAAAAAGGTAAAGAACAGAGTTTCAAAGTAAAGATTCTTCTTATAATGCATTCCCTTTTAGTCTAAAACACAATCTCTTGCCCTGATACAGTGTTTAAGGTGAATACAAAGCTGTTTCATAGTGTGAAAAAGGTAAAGAACAGAGTTTCAAAGTAAAGATTCTTCTTATAATGCATTCCCTTTTAGTCTAAAACACAATCTCTTGCCCTGAAACAGTGTTTAAGTTGAATACAAAGCTGTTTCGTAGTGTGAAAAAGGTAAAGAACAGAGTTTCAAAGTAAAGATTCTTCTTATAATGCATTCCCTTTTAGTCTAAAACACAATCTCTTGCCCTGAAACAGTGTTTAAGGTGAATACAAAGCTGTTTCAGTGTGAAAAAGGTAAAGAACAGAGTTTCAAAGTAAAGATTCTTCTTATAATGCATTCCCTTTTAGTCTAAAACACAATCTCTTGCCCTGAAACAGTGTTTAAGGTGAATACAAAGCTGTTTCATAGTGTGAAAAAGGTAAAGAACAGACTTTATGTAAAGATTCTTCTTTTAATGCATTCCCTTTTAGTCTAAAACACAATCTCTTGCCCTGAAACAGTGTTTAAGGTGAATACAAAGCTGTTTCATAGTGTGAAAAAGGTAAAGAACAGTTTCAAAGTAAAGATTCTTCTTATAATGTATTCCCTTTTAGTCTAAAACACAATCTCTTGCCCTGAAACAGTGTTTAAGGTGAATACAAAGCTGTTTCATAGTGTGAAAAAGGTAAAGAACAGAGTTTCTATGTAAAGATTCTTCTTATAATGCATTCCCTTTTAGTGTAAAACACAATCTCTTGCCCTAAAACAGTGTTTAAGCTGAATACAAAGCTGTTTCGTAGTGTGAAAAAGGTAAAGAACAGAGTTTCAAAGTAAAGATTCTTCTTATAATGCATTCCCTTTTAGTCTAAAACACAATCTCTTGCCCTGAAACAGTGTTTAAGGTGAATACAAAGCTGTTTCATAGTGTGAAAAAGGTAAAGAACAGTTTCAAAGTAAAGATTCTTCTTATAATGCATTCCCTTTTAGTCTAAAACACAATCTCTTGCCCTAAAACAGTGTTTAAGGTGAATACAAAGCTGTTTCGTAGTGTGAAAAAGGTAAAGAACAGAGTTTCAAAGTAAAGATTCTTCTTATAATGAATTCCCTTTTAGTCTAAAACACAATCTCTTGCCCTGAAACAGTGTTTAAGGTGAATACAAAGCTGTTTCGTAGTGTGAAAAAGGTAAAGAACAGACTTTCTATGTAAAGATTCTTCTTATAATGCATTCCCTTTTAGTCTAAAACACAATCTCTTGCCCTGAAACAGTGTTTAAGGTGAATACAAAGCTGTTTCATAGTGTGAAAAAGGTAAAGAACAGTTTCAAAGTAAAGATTCTTCTTATAATGCATTCCCTTTTAGTCTAAAACACAATCTCTTGCCCTGAAACAGTGTTTAAGGTGAATACAAAGCTGTTTCGTAGTGTGAAAAAGGTAAAGAACAGACTTTCTATGTAAAGATTCTTCTTATAATGCATTCCCTTTTAGTCTAAAACACAATCTCTTGCCCTGAAACAGTGTTTACAAAGCTGTTTCGTAGTGTGAAAAAGGTAAACAGAGTTTCTATGTAAAGATTCTTCTTATAATGCATTCCCTTTTAGTCTAAAACACAATCTCTTGCCCTGAAACAGTGTTTAAGGTGAATACAAAGCTGTTTCGTAGTGTGAAAAAGGTAAAGAACAGAGTTTCAAAGTAAAGATTCTTCTTATAATGCATTCCCTTTTAGTCTAAAACACAATCTCTTGCCCTGATACAGTGTTTAAGGTGAATACAAAGCTGTTTCATAGTGTGAAAAAGGTAAAGAACAGAATTTCAAAGTAAAGATTCTTCTTATAATGCATTCCCTTTTAGTCTAAAACACAATCTCTTGCCCTGAAACAGTGTTTAAGGTGAATACAAAGCTGTTTCATAGTGTGAAAAAGGTAAAGAACAGAGTTTCTATGTAAAGATTCTTCTTATAATGCATTCCCTTTTAGTGTAAAACACAATCTCTTGCCCTAAAACAGTGTTTAAGCTGAATACAAAGCTGTTTCGTAGTGTGAAAAAGGTAAAGAACAGAGTTTCAAAGTAAAGATTCTTCTTATAATGCATTCCCTTTTAGTCTAAAACACAATCTCTTGCCCTGAAACAGTGTTTAAGGTGAATACAAAGCTGTTTCATAGTGTGAAAAAGGTAAAGAACAGTTTCAAAGTAAAGATTCTTCTTATAATGCATTCCCTTTTAGTCTAAAATACAATCTCTTGCCCTCACACAGTGTTTAAGTTGAATACAAAGCTGTTTCATAGTGTGAAAAAGGTAAAGAACAGACTTTCTATGTAAAGATTCTTCTTATAATGCATTCCCTTTTAGTCTAAAACACAATCTCTTGCCCTGAAACAGTGTTTACAAAGCTGTTTCGTAGTGTGAAAAAGGTAAACAGTTTCTATGTAAAGATTCTTCTTATAATGCATTCCCTTTTAGTCTAAAACACAATCTCTTGCCCTGAAACAGTGTTTAAGGTGAATACAAAGCTGTTTCGTAGTGTGAAAAAGGTAAAGAACAGAGTTTCAAAGTAAAGATTCTTCTTATAATGCATTCCCTTTTAGTCTAAAACACAATCTCTTGCCCTGATACAGTGTTTAAGGTGAATACAAAGCTGTTTCATAGTGTGAAAAACGTAAAGAACAGAGTTTCAAAGTAAAGATTCTTCTTATAATGCATTCCCTTTTAGTCTAAAACACAATCTCTTGCCCTGAAACAGTGTTTAAGGTGAATACAAAGCTGTTTCAGTGTGAAAAAGGTAAAGAACAGAGTTTCAAAGTAAAGATTCTTCTTATAATGCATTCCCTTTTAGTCTAAAACACAATCTCTTGCCCTGAAACAGTGTTTAAGGTGAATACAAAGCTGTTTCGTAGTGTGAAAAAGGTAAAGAACAGACTTTCTATGTAAAGATTCTTCTTATAATGCATTCCCTTTTAGTCTAAAACACAATCTCTTGCCCTGAAACAGTGTTTAAGGTGAATACAAAGCTGTTTCATAGTGTGAAAAAGGTAAAGAACAGTTTCAAAGTAAAGATTCTTCTTATAATGCATTCCCTTTTAGTCTAAAACACAATCTCTTGCCCTGAAACAGTGTTTAAGGTGAATACAAAGCTGTTTCGTAGTGTGAAAAAGGTAAAGAACAGACTTTCTATGTAAAGATTCTTCTTATAATGCATTCCCTTTTAGTCTAAAACACAATCTCTTGCCCTGAAACAGTGTTTACAAAGCTGTTTCGTAGTGTGAAAAAGGTAAACAGAGTTTCTATGTAAAGATTCTTCTTATAATGCATTCCCTTTTAGTCTAAAACACAATCTCTTGCCCTGAAACAGTGTTTAAGGTGAATACAAAGCTGTTTCGTAGTGTGAAAAAGGTAAAGAACAGAGTTTCAAAGTAAAGATTCTTCTTATAATGCATTCCCTTTTAGTCTAAAACACAATCTCTTGCCCTGATACAGTGTTTAAGGTGAATACAAAGCTGTTTCATAGTGTGAAAAAGGTAAAGAACAGAATTTCAAAGTAAAGATTCTTCTTATAATGCATTCCCTTTTAGTCTAAAACACAATCTCTTGCCCTGAAACAGTGTTTAAGGTGAATACAAAGCTGTTTCGTAGTGTGAAAAAGGTAAAGAACAGAGTTTCAAAGTAAAGATTCTTCTTATAATGCATTCCCTTTTAGTCTAAAACACAATCTCTTGCCCTGAAACAGTGTTTAAGGTGAATACAAAGCTGTTTCATAGTGTGAAAAAGGTAAAGAACAGTTTCAAAGTAAAGATTCTTCTTATAATGCATTCCCTTTTAGTCTAAAATACAATCTCTTGCCCTCACACAGTGTTTAAGTTGAATACAAAGCTGTTTCATAGTGTGAAAAAGGTAAAGAACAGTTTCAAAGTAAAGATTCTTCTTATAATGCATTCCCTTTTAGTCTAAAACACAATCTCTTGCCCTCACACAGTGTTTAAGGTGAATACAAAGCGATTTCGTAGTGTGAAAAAGGTAAAGAACAGAGTTTCTATGTAAAGATTCTTCTTATAATGCATTCCCTTTTAGTCTAAAACACAATCTCTTGCCCTGAAACAGTGTTTAAGGTGAATACAAAGCTGTTTCGTAGTGTGAAAAAGGTAAAGAACAGAGTTTCAAAGTAAAGATTCTTCTTATAATGAATTCCCTTTTAGTCTAAAACACAATCTCTTGCCCTGAAACAGTGTTTAAGGTGAATACAAAGCTGTTTCGTAGTGTGAAAAAGGTAAAGAACAGACTTTCTATGTAAAGATTCTTCTTATAATGCATTCCCTTTTAGTCTAAAACACAATCTCTTGCCCTGAAACAGTGTTTAAGGTGAATACAAAGCTGTTTCATAGTGTGAAAAAGGTAAAGAACAGTTTCAAAGTAAAGATTCTTCTTATAATGCATTCCCTTTTAGTCTAAAACACAATCTCTTGCCCTGAAACAGTGTTTAAGGTGAATACAAAGCTGTTTCGTAGTGTGAAAAAGGTAAAGAACAGACTTTCTATGTAAAGATTCTTCTTATAATGCATTCCCTTTTAGTCTAAAACACAATCTCTTGCCCTGAAACAGTGTTTACAAAGCTGTTTCGTAGTGTGAAAAAGGTAAACAGTTTCTATGTAAAGATTCTTCTTATAATGCATTCCCTTTTAGTCTAAAACACAATCTCTTGCCCTGAAACAGTGTTTAAGGTGAATACAAAGCTGTTTCGTAGTGTGAAAAAGGTAAAGAACAGAGTTTCAAAGTAAAGATTCTTCTTATAATGCATTCCCTTTTAGTCTAAAACACAATCTCTTGCCCTGATACAGTGTTTAAGGTGAATACAAAGCTGTTTCATAGTGTGAAAAACGTAAAGAACAGAGTTTCAAAGTAAAGATTCTTCTTATAATGCATTCCCTTTTAGTCTAAAACACAATCTCTTGCCCTGAAACAGTGTTTAAGGTGAATACAAAGCTGTTTCAGTGTGAAAAAGGTAAAGAACAGAGTTTCAAAGTAAAGATTCTTCTTATAATGCATTCCCTTTTAGTCTAAAACACAATCTCTTGCCCTGAAACAGTGTTTAAGGTGAATACAAAGCTGTTTCGTAGTGTGAAAAAGGTAAAGAACAGACTTTCTATGTAAAGATTCTTCTTATAATGCATTCCCTTTTAGTCTAAAACACAATCTCTTGCCCTGAAACAGTGTTTAAGGTGAATACAAAGCTGTTTCATAGTGTGAAAAAGGTAAAGAACAGTTTCAAAGTAAAGATTCTTCTTATAATGCATTCCCTTTTAGTCTAAAACACAATATCTTGCCCTGAAACAGTGTTTAAGGTGAATACAAAGCTGTTTCGTAGTGTGAAAAAGGTAAAGAACAGACTTTCTATGTAAAGATTCTTCTTATAATGCATTCCCTTTTAGTCTAAAACAATCTCTTGCCCTGAAACAGTGTTTACAAAGCTGTTTCGTAGTGTGAAAAAGGTAAACAGAGTTTCTATGTAAAGATTCTTCTTATAATGCATTCCCTTTTAGTCTAAAACACAATCTCTTGCCCTGAAACAGTGTTTAAGGTGAATACAAAGCTGTTTCGTAGTGTGAAAAAGGTAAAGAACAGAGTTTCAAAGTAAAGATTCTTCTTATAATGCATTCCCTTTTAGTCTAAAACACAATCTCTTGCCCTGATACAGTGTTTAAGGTGAATACAAAGCTGTTTCATAGTGTGAAAAAGGTAAAGAACAGAATTTCAAAGTAAAGATTCTTCTTATAATGCATTCCCTTTTAGTCTAAAACACAATCTCTTGCCCTGAAACAGTGTTTAAGGTGAATACAAAGCTGTTTCATAGTGTGAAAAAGGTAAAGAACAGAGTTTCTATGTAAAGATTCTTCTTATAATGCATTCCCTTTTAGTGTAAAACACAATCTCTTGCCCTAAAACAGTGTTTAAGCTGAATACAAAGCTGTTTCGTAGTGTGAAAAAGGTAAAGAACAGAGTTTCAAAGTAAAGATTCTTCTTATAATGCATTCCCTTTTAGTCTAAAACACAATCTCTTGCCCTGAAACAGTGTTTAAGGTGAATACAAAGCTGTTTCATAGTGTGAAAAAGGTAAAGAACAGTTTCAAAGTAAAGATTCTTCTTATAATGCATTCCCTTTTAGTCTAAAATACAATCTCTTGCCCTCACACAGTGTTTAAGTTGAATACAAAGCTGTTTCATAGTGTGAAAAAGGTAAAGAACAGTTTCAAAGTAAAGATTCTTCTTATAATGCATTCCCTTTTAGTCTAAAACACAATCTCTTGCCCTCACACAGTGTTTAAGGTGAATACAAAGCGGTTTCGTAGTGTGAAAAAGGTAAAGAACAGACTTTCTATGTAAAGATTCTTCTTATAATGCATTCCCTTTTAGTCTAAAACACAATCTCTTGCCCTGAAACAGTGTTTACAAAGCTGTTTCGTAGTGTGAAAAAGGTAAACAGAGTTTCTATGTAAAGATTCTTCTTATAATGCATTCCCTTTTAGTCTAAAACACAATCTCTTGCCCTGAAACAGTGTTTAAGGTGAATACAAAGCTGTTTCGTAGTGTGAAAAAGGTAAAGAACAGAGTTTCAAAGTAAAGATTCTTCTTATAATGCATTCCCTTTTAGTCTAAAACACAATCTCTTGCCCTGATACAGTGTTTAAGGTGAATACAAAGCTGTTTCATAGTGTGAAAAACGTAAAGAACAGAGTTTCAAAGTAAAGATTCTTCTTATAATGCATTCCCTTTTAGTCTAAAACACAATCTCTTGCCCTGAAACAGTGTTTAAGGTGAATACAAAGCTGTTTCAGTGTGAAAAAGGTAAAGAACAGAGTTTCAAAGTAAAGATTCTTCTTATAATGCATTCCCTTTTAGTCTAAAACACAATCTCTTGCCCTGAAACAGTGTTTAAGGTGAATACAAAGCTGTTTCGTAGTGTGAAAAAGGTAAAGAACAGACTTTCTATGTAAAGATTCTTCTTATAATGCATTCCCTTTTAGTCTAAAACACAATCTCTTGCCCTGAAACAGTGTTTAAGGTGAATACAAAGCTGTTTCATAGTGTGAAAAAGGTAAAGAACAGTTTCAAAGTAAAGATTCTTCTTATAATGCATTCCCTTTTAGTCTAAAACACAATCTCTTGCCCTGAAACAGTGTTTAAGGTGAATACAAAGCTGTTTCGTAGTGTGAAAAAGGTAAAGAACAGACTTTCTATGTAAAGATTCTTCTTATAATGCATTCCCTTTTAGTCTAAAACACAATCTCTTGCCCTGAAACAGTGTTTACAAAGCTGTTTCGTAGTGTGAAAAAGGTAAACAGAGTTTCTATGTAAAGATTCTTCTTATAATGCATTCCCTTTTAGTCTAAAACACAATCTCTTGCCCTGAAACAGTGTTTAAGGTGAATACAAAGCTGTTTCGTAGTGTGAAAAAGGTAAAGAACAGAGTTTCAAAGTAAAGATTCTTCTTATAATGCATTCCCTTTTAGTCTAAAACACAATCTCTTGCCCTGATACAGTGTTTAAGGTGAATACAAAGCTGTTTCATAGTGTGAAAAAGGTAAAGAACAGAATTTCAAAGTAAAGATTCTTCTTATAATGCATTCCCTTTTAGTCTAAAACACAATCTCTTGCCCTGAAACAGTGTTTAAGGTGAATACAAAGCTGTTTCATAGTGTGAAAAAGGTAAAGAACAGAGTTTCTATGTAAAGATTCTTCTTATAATGCATTCCCTTTTAGTCTAAAACACAATCTCTTGCCCTGAAACAGTGTTTAAGGTGAATACAAAGCTGTTTCAGTGTGAAAAAGGTAAAGAACAGAGTTTCAAAGTAAAGATTCTTCTTATAATGCATTCCCTTTTAGTCTAAAACACAATCTCTTGCCCTGAAACAGTGTTTAAGGTGAATACAAAGCTGTTTCGTAGTGTGAAAAAGGTAAAGAACAGACTTTCTATGTAAAGATTCTTCTTATAATGCATTCCCTTTTAGTCTAAAACACAATCTCTTGCCCTGAAACAGTGTTTAAGGTGAATACAAAGCTGTTTCATAGTGTGAAAAAGGTAAAGAACAGAATTTCAAAGTAAAGATTCTTCTTATAATGCATTCCCTTTTAGTCTAAAACACAATCTCTTGCCCTGAAACAGTGTTTAAGGTGAATACAAAGCTGTTTCATAGTGTGAAAAAGGTAAAGAACAGAGTTTCTATGTAAAGATTCTTCTTATAATGCATTCCCTTTTAGTCTAAAACACAATCTCTTGCCCTGAAACAGTGTTTAAGGTGAATACAAAGCTGTTTCAGTGTGAAAAAGGTAAAGAACAGAGTTTCAAAGTAAAGATTCTTCTTATAATGCATTCCCTTTTAGTCTAAAACACAATCTCTTGCCCTGAAACAGTGTTTAAGGTGAATACAAAGCTGTTTCGTAGTGTGAAAAAGGTAAAGAACAGACTTTCTATGTAAAGATTCTTCTTATAATGCATTCCCTTTTAGTCTAAAACACAATCTCTTGCCCTGAAACAGTGTTTAAGGTGAATACAAAGCTGTTTCATAGTGTGAAAAAGGTAAAGAACAGTTTCAAAGTAAAGATTCTTCTTATAATGCATTCCCTTTTAGTCTAAAACACAATCTCTTGCCCTGAAACAGTGTTTAAGGTGAATACAAAGCTGTTTCGTAGTGTGAAAAAGGTAAAGAACAGACTTTCTATGTAAAGATTCTTCTTATAATGCATTCCCTTTTAGTCTAAAACACAATCTCTTGCCCTGAAACAGTGTTTACAAAGCTGTTTCGTAGTGTGAAAAAGGTAAACAGAGTTTCTATGTAAAGATTCTTCTTATAATGCATTCCCTTTTAGTCTAAAACACAATCTCTTGCCCTGAAACAGTGTTTAAGGTGAATACAAAGCTGTTTCGTAGTGTGAAAAAGGTAAAGAACAGAGTTTCAAAGTAAAGATTCTTCTTATAATGCATTCCCTTTTAGTCTAAAACACAATCTCTTGCCCTGAAACAGTGTTTAAGGTGAATACAAAGCTGTTTCATAGTGTGAAAAAGGTAAAGAACAGAGTTTCTATGTAAAGATTCTTCTTATAATGCATTCCCTTTTAGTGTAAAACACAATCTCTTGCCCTAAAACAGTGTTTAAGCTGAATACAAAGCTGTTTCGTAGTGTGAAAAAGGTAAAGAACAGAGTTTCAAAGTAAAGATTCTTCTTATAATGCATTCCCTTTTAGTCTAAAACACAATCTCTTGCCCTGAAACAGTGTTTAAGGTGAATACAAAGCTGTTTCATAGTGTGAAAAAGGTAAAGAACAGTTTCAAAGTAAAGATTCTTCTTATAATGCATTCCCTTTTAGTCTAAAATACAATCTCTTGCCCTCACACAGTGTTTAAGTTGAATACAAAGCTGTTTCATAGTGTGAAAAAGGTAAAGAACAGTTTCAAAGTAAAGATTCTTCTTATAATGCATTCCCTTTTAGTCTAAAACACAATCTCTTGCCCTCACACAGTGTTTAAGGTGAATACAAAGCGGTTTCGTAGTGTGAAAAAGGTAAAGAACAGACTTTCTATGTAAAGATTCTTCTTATAATGCATTCCCTTTTAGTCTAAAACACAATCTCTTGCCCTGAAACAGTGTTTACAAAGCTGTTTCGTAGTGTGAAAAAGGTAAACAGAGTTTCTATGTAAAGATTCTTCTTATAATGCATTCCCTTTTAGTCTAAAACACAATCTCTTGCCCTGAAACAGTGTTTAAGGTGAATACAAAGCTGTTTCGTAGTGTGAAAAAGGTAAAGAACAGAGTTTCAAAGTAAAGATTCTTCTTATAATGCATTCCCTTTTAGTCTAAAACACAATCTCTTGCCCTGATACAGTGTTTAAGGTGAATACAAAGCTGTTTCATAGTGTGAAAAACGTAAAGAACAGAGTTTCAAAGTAAAGATTCTTCTTATAATGCATTCCCTTTTAGTCTAAAACACAATCTCTTGCCCTGAAACAGTGTTTAAGGTGAATACAAAGCTGTTTCAGTGTGAAAAAGGTAAAGAACAGAGTTTCAAAGTAAAGATTCTTCTTATAATGCATTCCCTTTTAGTCTAAAACACAATCTCTTGCCCTGAAACAGTGTTTAAGGTGAATACAAAGCTGTTTCGTAGTGTGAAAAAGGTAAAGAACAGACTTTCTATGTAAAGATTCTTCTTATAATGCATTCCCTTTTAGTCTAAAACACAATCTCTTGCCCTGAAACAGTGTTTAAGGTGAATACAAAGCTGTTTCATAGTGTGAAAAAGGTAAAGAACAGTTTCAAAGTAAAGATTCTTCTTATAATGCATTCCCTTTTAGTCTAAAACACAATCTCTTGCCCTGAAACAGTGTTTAAGGTGAATACAAAGCTGTTTCGTAGTGTGAAAAAGGTAAAGAACAGACTTTCTATGTAAAGATTCTTCTTATAATGCATTCCCTTTTAGTCTAAAACACAATCTCTTGCCCTGAAACAGTGTTTACAAAGCTGTTTCGTAGTGTGAAAAAGGTAAACAGAGTTTCTATGTAAAGATTCTTCTTATAATGCATTCCCTTTTAGTCTAAAACACAATCTCTTGCCCTGAAACAGTGTTTAAGGTGAATACAAAGCTGTTTCGTAGTGTGAAAAAGGTAAAGAACAGAGTTTCAAAGTAAAGATTCTTCTTATAATGCATTCCCTTTTAGTCTAAAACACAATCTCTTGCCCTGATACAGTGTTTAAGGTGAATACAAAGCTGTTTCATAGTGTGAAAAAGGTAAAGAACAGAATTTCAAAGTAAAGATTCTTCTTATAATGCATTCCCTTTTAGTCTAAAACACAATCTCTTGCCCTGAAACAGTGTTTAAGGTGAATACAAAGCTGTTTCATAGTGTGAAAAAGGTAAAGAACAGAGTTTCTATGTAAAGATTCTTCTTATAATGCATTCCCTTTTAGTGTAAAACACAATCTCTTGCCCTAAAACAGTGTTTAAGCTGAATACAAAGCTGTTTCGTAGTGTGAAAAAGGTAAAGAACAGAGTTTCAAAGTAAAGATTCTTCTTATAATGCATTCCCTTTTAGTCTAAAACACAATCTCTTGCCCTGAAACAGTGTTTAAGGTGAATACAAAGCTGTTTCATAGTGTGAAAAAGGTAAAGAACAGTTTCAAAGTAAAGATTCTTCTTATAATGCATTCCCTTTTAGTCTAAAATACAATCTCTTGCCCTCACACAGTGTTTAAGTTGAATACAAAGCTGTTTCATAGTGTGAAAAAGGTAAAGAACAGTTTCAAAGTAAAGATTCTTCTTATAATGCATTCCCTTTTAGTCTAAAACACAATCTCTTGCCCTCACACAGTGTTTAAGGTGAATACAAAGCGGTTTCGTAGTGTGAAAAAGGTAAAGAACAGAGTTTCTATGTAAAGATTCTTCTTATAATGCATTCCCTTTTAGTCTAAAACACAATCTCTTGCCCTGAAACAGTGTTTAAGGTGAATACAAAGCTGTTTCGTAGTGTGAAAAAGGTAAAGAACAGAGTTTCAAAGTAAAGATTCTTCTTATAATGAATTCCCTTTTAGTCTAAAACACAATCTCTTGCCCTGAAACAGTGTTTAAGGTGAATACAAAGCTGTTTCGTAGTGTGAAAAAGGTAAAGAACAGACTTTCTATGTAAAGATTCTTCTTATAATGCATTCCCTTTTAGTCTAAAACACAATCTCTTGCCCTGAAACAGTGTTTAAGGTGAATACAAAGCTGTTTCATAGTGTGAAAAAGGTAAAGAACAGTTTCAAAGTAAAGATTCTTCTTATAATGCATTCCCTTTTAGTCTAAAACACAATCTCTTGCCCTGAAACAGTGTTTAAGGTGAATACAAAGCTGTTTCGTAGTGTGAAAAAGGTAAAGAACAGACTTTCTATGTAAAGATTCTTCTTATAATGCATTCCCTTTTAGTCTAAAACACAATCTCTTGCCCTGAAACAGTGTTTAAGTTGAATACAAAGCTGTTTCATAGTGTGAAAAAGGTAAAGAACAGTTTCAAAGTAAAGATTCTTCTTATAATGAATTCCCTTTTAGTCTAAAACACAATCTCTTGCCCTGAAACATTGTTTAAGGTGAATACAAAGCTGTTTCATAGTGTGAAAAAGGTAAAGAACAGACTTTCTATGTAAAGATTCTTCTTTTAATGCATTCCCTTTTAGTCTAAAACACAATCTCTTGCCCTGAAACAGTGTTTAAGGTGAATACAAAGCTGTTTCATAGTGTGAAAAAGGTAAAGAACAGTTTCAAAGTAAAGATTCTTCTTATAATGCATTCCCTTTTAGTCTAAAACACAATCTCTTGCCCTCACACAGTGTTTAAGGTGAATACAAAGCGGTTTCGTAGTGTGAAAAAGGTAAAGAACAGACTTTCTATGTAAAGATTCTTCTTATAATGCATTCCCTTTTAGTCTAAAACACAATCTCTTGCCCTGAAACAGTGTTTAAGGTGAATACAAAGCTGTTTCATAGTGTGAAAAAGGTAAAGAACAGTTTCAAAGTAAAGATTCTTCTTATAATGCATTCCCTTTTAGTCTAAAACACAATCTCTTGCCCTGAAACAGTGTTTAAGGTGAATACAAAGCTGTTTCATAGTGTGAAAAAGGTAAAGAACAGAGTTTCTATGTAAAGATTCTTCTTATAATGCATTCCCTTTTAGTGTAAAACACAATCTCTTGCCCTAAAACAGTGTTTAAGCTGAATACAAAGCTGTTTCGTAGTGTGAAAAAGGTAAACAGAGTTTCTATGTAAAGATTCTTCTTATAATGCATTCCCTTTTAGTCTAAAACACAATCTCTTGCCCTGAAACAGTGTTTAAGGTGAATACAAAGCTGTTTCGTAGTGTGAAAAAGGTAAAGAACAGAGTTTCAAAGTAAAGATTCTTCTTATAATGCATTCCCTTTTAGTCTAAAACACAATCTCTTGCCCTGAAACAGTGTTTAAGGTGAATACAAAGCTGTTTCAGTGTGAAAAAGGTAAAGAACAGAGTTTCAAAGTAAAGATTCTTCTTATAATGCATTCCCTTTTAGTCTAAAACACAATCTCTTGCCCTGAAACAGTGTTTAAGTTGAATACAAAGCTGTTTCATAGTGTGAAAAAGGTAAAGAACAGTTTCAAAGTAAAGATTCTTCTTATAATGAATTCCCTTTTAGTCTAAAACACAATCTCTTGCCCTGAAACAGTGTTTAAGGTGAATACAAAGCTGTTTCATAGTGTGAAAAAGGTAAAGAACAGACTTTTTATGTAAAGATTCTTCTTTTAATGCATTCCCTTTTAGTCTAAAACACAATCTCTTGCCCTGAAACAGTGTTTAAGGTGAATACAAAGCTGTTTCATAGTGTGAAAAAGGTAAAGAACAGTTTCAAAGTAAAGATTCTTCTTATAATGCATTCCCTTTTAGTCTAAAACACAATCTCTTGCCCTTAAACAGTGTTTAAGGTGAATACAAAGCTATTTCGTAGTGTGAAAAAGGTAAAGAACAGACTTTCTATGTAAAGATTCTTCTTATAATGCATTCCCTTTTAGTCTAAAACACAATCTCTTGCCCTGAAACAGTGTTTACAAAGCTGTTTCGTAGTGTGAAAAAGGTAAAGAACAGACTTTCTATGTAAAGATTCTTCTTATAATGCATTCCCTTTTAGTCTAAAACACAATCTCTTGCCCTGAAACAGTGTTTAAGGTGAATACAAAGCTGTTTCATAGTGTGAAAAAGGTAAAGAACAGTTTCAAAGTAAAGATTCTTCTTATAATGAATTCCCTTTTAGTCTAACACAATCTCTTGCCCTGAAACATTGTTTAAGGTGAATACAAAGCTGTTTCATAGTGTGAAAAAGGTAAAGAACAGACTTTCTATGTAAAGATTCTTCTTTTAATGCATTCCCTTTTAGTCTAAAACACAATCTCTTGCCCTGAAACAGTGTTTAAGGTGAATACAAAGCTGTTTCATAGTGTGAAAAAGGTAAAGAACAGTTTCAAAGTAAAGATTCTTCTTATAATGCATTCCCTTTTAGTCTAAAACACAATCTCTTGCCCTGAAACAGTGTTTAAGGTGAATACAAAGCTGTTTCATAGTGTGAAAAAGGTAAAGAACAGACTTTCTATGTAAAGATTCTTCTTATAATGCATTCCCTTTTAGTGTAAAACACAATCTCTTGCCCTAAAACAGAGTTTAAGCTGAATACAAAGCTGTTTCGTAGTGTGAAAAAGGTAAAGAACAGAGTTTCAAAGTAAAGATTCTTCTTATAATGCATTCCCTTTTAGTCTAAAACACAATCTCTTGCCCTGAAACAGTGTTTAAGGTGAATACAAAGCTGTTTCATAGTGTGAAAAAGGTAAAGAACAGTTTCAAAGTAAAGATTCTTCTTATAATGCATTCCCTTTTAGTCTAAAACACAATCTCTTGCCCTCACACAGTGTTTAAGGTGAATACAAAGCGGTTTCGTAGTGTGAAAAAGGTAAAGAACAGAGTTTCTATGTAAAGATTCTTCTTATAATGCATTCCCTTTTAGTCTAAAACACAATCTCTTGCCCTGAAACAGTGTTTAAGGTGAATACAAAGCTGTTTCGTAGTGTGAAAAAGGTAAAGAACAGAGTTTCAAAGTAAAGATTCTTCTTATAATGAATTCCCTTTTAGTCTAAAACACAATCTCTTGCCCTGAAACAGTGTTTAAGGTGAATACAAAGCTGTTTCGTAGTGTGAAAAAGGTAAAGAACAGACTTTCTATGTAAAGATTCTTCTTATAATGCATTCCCTTTTAGTCTAAAACACAATCTCTTGCCCTGAAACAGTGTTTAAGGTGAATACAAAGCTGTTTCATAGTGTGAAAAAGGTAAAGAACAGTTTCAAAGTAAAGATTCTTCTTATAATGCATTCCCTTTTAGTCTAAAACACAATCTCTTGCCCTGAAACAGTGTTTAAGGTGAATACAAAGCTGTTTCGTAGTGTGAAAAAGTTAAAGAACAGAGTTTCAAAGTAAAGATTCTTCTTATAATGCATTCCTTTTTAGTCTAAAACACAATCATCTTGCCCTGAAACAGTGTTTAAGGTGAATACAAAGCTGTTTCGTAGTGTGAAAAGGGTAAAGAACAGACTTTCTATGTAAAGATTCTTCTTATAATGCATTCCCTTTTAGTCTAAAACACAATCTCTTGCCCTGAAACAGTGTTTAAGGTGAATACAAAGCTGTTTCGTAGTGTGAAAAAGGTAAAGAACAGAGTTTCAAAGTAAAGATTCTTCTTATAATGCATTCCCTTTTAGTCTAAAACACAATCTCTTGCCCTGAAACAGTGTTTAAGGTGAATACAAAGCTGTTTCGTAGTGTGAAAAAGGTAAACAGAGTTTCTATGTAAAGATTCTTCTTATAATGCATTCCCTTTTAGTCTAAAACACAATCTCTTGCCCTGAAACAGTGTTTAAGTTGAATACAAAGCTGTTTCATAGTGTGAAAAAGGTAAAGAACAGTTTCAAAGTAAAGATTCTTCTTATAATGAATTCCCTTTTAGTCTAAAACACAATCTCTTGCCCTGAAACAGTGTTTAAGGTGAATACAAAGCTGTTTCGTAGTGTGAAAACGGTAAAGAACAGACTTTCTATGTAAAGATTCTTCTTATAATGCATTCCCTTTTAGTCTAAAACACAATCTCTTGCCCTGAAACAGTGTTTAAGGTGAATACAAAGCTGTTTCGTAGTGTGAAAAAGGTAAAGAACAGAGTTTCAAAGTAAAGATTCTTCTTATAATGCATTCCCTTTTAGTCTAAAACACAATCTCTTGCCCTGAAACATTGTTTACAAAGCTGTTTCGTAGTGTGAAAAAGGGTAAAGAACAGACTTTCTATGTAAAGATTCTTCTTATAATGCATTCCCTTTTAGGCTAAAACACAATCTCTTGCCCTAAAACAGTGTTTAAGCTGAATACAAAGCTGTTTCATAGTGTGAAAAAGGTAAAGAACAGAGTTTCAAAGTAAAGATTCTTCTTATAATGCATTCCCTTTTAGTCTAAAACACAATCTCTTGCCCTGAAACAGTGTTTAAGGTGAATACAAAGCTGTTTCATAGTGTGAAAAAGGTAAAGAACAGTTTCAAAGTAAAGATTCTTCTTATAATGCATTCCCTTTTAGTCTAAAACACAATCTCTTGCCCTGAAACAGTGTTTAAGGTGAATACAAAGCTGTTTCATAGTGTGAAAAAGGTAAAGAACAGTTTCAAAGTAAAGATTCTTCTTATAATGCATTCCCTTTTAGTCTAAAACACAATCTCTTGCCCTGAAACAGTGTTTAAGGTGAATACAAAGCGGTTTCGTAGTGTGAAAAAGGTAAAGAACAGAGTTTCTATGTAAAGATTCTTCTTATAATGCATTCCCTTTTAGTCTAAAACACAATCTCTTGCCCTGAAACAGTGTTTAAGGTGAATACAAAGCTGTTTCATAGTGTGAAAAAGGTAAAGAACAGTTTCAAAGTAAAGATTCTTCTTATAATGCATTCCCTTTTAGTCTAAAACACAATCTCTTGCCCTCACACAGTGTTTAAGGTGAATACAAAGCGGTTTCGTAGTGTGAAAAAGGTAAAGAACAGAGTTTCTATGTAAAGATTCTTCTTATAATGAATTCCCTTTTAGTCTAAAACACAATCTCTTGCCCTGAAACAGTGTTTAAGGTGAATACAAAGCTGTTTCGTAGTGTGAAAACGGTAAAGAACAGACTTTCTATGTAAAGATTCTTCTTATAATGCATTCCCTTTTAGTCTAAAACACAATCTCTTGCCCTGAAACAGTGTTTAAGGTGAATACAAAGCTGTTTCATAGTGTGAAAAAGGTAAAGAACAGTTTCAAAGTAAAGATTCTTCTTATAATGCATTCCCTTTTATTCTAAAACACAATCTCTTGCCCTGAAACAGTGTTTAAGGTGAATACAAAGCTGTTTCGTAGTGTGAAAAAGGTAAAGAACAGAGTTTCAAAGTAAAGATTCTTCTTATAATGCATTCCTTTTTAGTCTAAAACACAATCATCTTGCCCTGAAACAGTGTTTAAGGTGAATACAAAGCTGTTTCGTAGTGTGAAAAGGGTAAAGAACAGACTTTCTATGTAAAGATTCTTCTTATAATGCATTCCCTTTTAGTCTAAAACACAATCTCTTGCCCTGATACAGTGTTTAAGGTGAATACAAAGCTGTTTCGTAGTGTGAAAAGGGTAAAGAACAGACTTTCTATGTAAAGATTCTTCTTATAATGCATTCCCTTTTAGTCTAAAACACAATCTCTTGCCCTGATACAGTGTTTAAGGTGAATACAAAGCTGTTTCATAGTGTGAAAAAGGTAAAGAACAGAGTTTCAAAGTAAAGATTCTTCTTATAATGCATTCCCTTTTAGTCTAAAACACAATCTCTTGCCCTGAAACAGTGTTTAAGGTGAATACAAAGCTGTTTCATAGTGTGAAAAAGGTAAAGAACAGAGTTTCAAAGTAAAGATTCTTCTTATAATGCATTCCCTTTTAGTCTAAAACACAATCTCTTGCCCTGAAACAGTGTTTAAGGTGAATACAAAGCTGTTTCATAGTGTGAAAAAGGTAAAGAACAGTTTCAAAGTAAAGATTCTTCTTATAATGCATTCCCTTTTAGTCTAAAATACAATCTCTTGCCCTCACACAGTGTTTAAGTTGAATACAAAGCTGTTTCATAGTGTGAAAAAGGTAAAGAACAGTTTCAAAGTAAAGATTCTTCTTATAATGCATTCCCTTTTAGTCTAAAACACAATCTCTTGCCCTCACACAGTGTTTAAGGTGAATACAAAGCGGTTTCGTAGTGTGAAAAAGGTAAAGAACAGAGTTTCTATGTAAAGATTCTTCTTATAATGCATTCCCTTTTAGTCTAAAACACAATCTCTTGCCCTGAAACAGTGTTTAAGGTGAATACAAAGCTGTTTCGTAGTGTGAAAAAGGTAAAGAACAGAGTTTCAAAGTAAAGATTCTTCTTATAATGAATTCCCTTTTAGTCTAAAACACAATCTCTTGCCCTGAAACAGTGTTTAAGGTGAATACAAAGCTGTTTCGTAGTGTGAAAAAGGTAAAGAACAGACTTTCTATGTAAAGATTCTTCTTATAATGCATTCCCTTTTAGTCTAAAACACAATCTCTTGCCCTGAAACAGTGTTTAAGGTGAATACAAAGCTGTTTCATAGTGTGAAAAAGGTAAAGAACAGTTTCAAAGTAAAGATTCTTCTTATAATGCATTCCCTTTTATTCTAAAACACAATCTCTTGCCCTGAAACAGTGTTTAAGGTGAATACAAAGCTGTTTCGTAGTGTGAAAAAGGTAAAGAACAGAGTTTCAAAGTAAAGATTCTTCTTATAATGCATTCCCTTTTAGTCTAAAACACAATCTCTTGCCCTGAAACAGTGTTTAAGGTGAATACAAAGCTGTTTCGTAGTGTGAAAAAGGTAAAGAACAGAGTTTCAAAGTAAAGATTCTTCTTATAATGCATTCCCTTTTAGTCTAAAACACAATCTCTTGCCCTGATACAGTGTTTAAGGTGAATACAAAGCTGTTTCATAGTGTGAAAAAGGTAAAGAACAGAGTTTCAAAGTAAAGATTCTTCTTATAATGCATTCCCTTTTAGTCTAAAACACAATCTCTTGCCCTGAAACAGTGTTTAAGGTGAATACAAAGCTGTTTCGTAGTGTGAAAAGGGTAAAGAACAGACTTTCTATGTAAAGATTCTTCTTATAATGCATTCCCTTTTAGTCTAAAACACAATCTCTTGCCCTGATACAGTGTTTAAGGTGAATACAAAGCTGTTTCGTAGTGTGAAAAAGGTAAAGAACAGACTTTCTATGTAAAGATTCTTCTTATAATGCATTCCCTTTTAGTCTAAAGCACAATCTCTTGCCCTGAAACAGTGTTTAAGGTGAATACATAGCTGTTTCATAGTGTGAAAAAGGTAAAGAACAGTTTCAAAGTAAAGATTCTTCTTATAATGCATTCTCTTTTAGTCTAAAACACAATCTCTTGCCCTGAAACAGTGTTTAATGTGAATACAAAGCTGTTTCGTAGTGTGAAAAAGGTAAAGAACAGAGTTTCAAAGTAAAGATTCTTCTTATAATGCATTCCTTTTTAGTCTAAAACACAATCTCTTGCCCTGAAACAGTGTTTAAGGTGAATACAAAGCTGTTTCGTAGTGTGAAAAGGGTAAAGAACAGACTTTCTATGTAAAGATTCTTCTTATAATGCATTCCCTTTTAGTCTAAAACACAATCTCTTGCCCTGAAACAGTGTTTAAGGTGAATACAAAGCTGTTTCATAGTGTGAAAAAGGTAAAGAACAGTTTCAAAGTAAAGATTCTTCTTATAATGCATTCCCTTTTAGTCTAAAACACAATCTCTTGCCCTGAAACAGTGTTTAAGGTGAATACAAAGCTGTTTCATAGTGTGAAAAAGGTAAAGAACAGAGTTTCAAAGTAAAGATTCTTCTTATAATGCATTCCCTTTTAGTCTAAAACACAATCTCTTGCCCTGAAACAGTGTTTAAGGTGAATACAAAGCTGTTTCGTAGTGTGAAAAAGGTAAACAGAGTTTCTATGTAAAGATTCTTCTTATAATGCATTCCCTTTTAGTGTAAAACACAATCTCTTGCCCTAAAACAGTGTTTAAGCTGAATACAAAGCTGTTTCGTAGTGTGAAAAAGGTAAAGAACAGAGTTTCAAAGTAAAGATTCTTCTTATAATGCATTCCCTTTTAGTCTAAAATACAATCTCTTGCCCTCACACAGTGTTTAAGTTGAATACAAAGCTGTTTCATAGTGTGAAAAAGGTAAAGAACAGAGTTTCAAAGTAAAGATTCTTCTTATAATGCATTCCCTTTTAGTCTAAAACACAATCTCTTGCCCTGAAACAGTGTTTAAGGTGAATACAAAGCTGTTTCGTAGTGTGAAAAAGGTAAACAGAGTTTCTATGTAAAGATTCTTCTTATAATGCATTCCCTTTTAGTCTAAAACACAATCTCTTGCCCTGAAACAGTGTTTAAGTTGAATACAAAGCTGTTTCATAGTGTGAAAAAGGTAAAGAACATAGTTTCAAAGTAAAGATTCTTCTTATAATGCATTCCCTTTTAGTCTAAAACACAATCTCTTGCCCTGATACAGTGTTTAAGGTGAATACAAAGCTGTTTCGTAGTGTGAAAAAGGTAAAGAACAGACTTTCTATGTAAAGATTCTTCTTATAATGCATTCCCTTTTAGTCTAAAACACAATCTCTTGCCCTGAAACAGTGTTTACAAAGCTGTTTCGTAGTGTGAAAAAGGTAAAGAACAGACTTTCTATGTAAAGATTCTTCTTATAATGCATTCCCTTGTAGTCTAAAATACAATCTCTTGCCCTGAAACAGTGTTTAAGGTGAATACAAAGCTGTTTCGTAGTGTGAAAAAGGTAAAGAAGTTTCAAAGTAAAGATTCTTCTTATAATGCATTCCCTTTTAGTCTAAAACACAATCATCTTACCCTGAAACAGTGTTTAAGATGAATACAAAGCTGTTTCGTAGTGTGAAAAGGGTAAAGAACAGACTTTCTATGTAAAGATTCTTCTTATAATGCATTCCCTTTTAGTCTAAAACACAATCTCTTGCCCTGATACAGTGTTTAAGGTGAATACAAAGCTGTTTCGTAGTGTGAAAAAGGTAAAGAACAGACTTTCTATGTAAAGATTCTTCTTATAATGCATTCCCTTTTAGTCTAAAGCACAATCTCTTGCCCTGAAACAGTGTTTAAGGTGAATACATAGCTGTTTCATAGTGTGAAAAAGGTAAAGAACAGTTTCAAAGTAAAGATTCTTCTTATAATGCATTCTCTTTTAGTCTAAAACACAATCTCTTGCCCTGAAACAGTGTTTAATGTGAATACAAAGCTGTTTCGTAGTGTGAAAAAGGTAAAGAACAGAGTTTCAAAGTAAAGATTCTTCTTATAATGCATTCCTTTTTAGTCTAAAACACAATCTCTTGCCCTGAAACAGTGTTTAAGGTGAATACAAAGCTGTTTCGTAGTGTGAAAAGGGTAAAGAACAGACTTTCTATGTAAAGATTCTTCTTATAATGCATTCCCTTTTAGTCTAAAACACAATCTCTTGCCCTGAAACAGTGTTTAAGGTGAATACAAAGCTGTTTCATAGTGTGAAAAAGGTAAAGAACAGTTTCAAAGTAAAGATTCTTCTTATAATGCATTCCCTTTTAGTCTAAAACACAATCTCTTGCCCTGAAACAGTGTTTAAGGTGAATACAAAGCTGTTTCATAGTGTGAAAAAGGTAAAGAACAGAGTTTCAAAGTAAAGATTCTTCTTATAATGCATTCCCTTTTAGTCTAAAACACAATCTCTTGCCCTGAAACAGTGTTTAAGGTGAATACAAAGCTGTTTCGTAGTGTGAAAAAGGTAAACAGAGTTTCTATGTAAAGATTCTTCTTATAATGCATTCCCTTTTAGTCTAAAACACAATCTCTTGCCCTGAAACAGTGTTTAAGTTGAATACAAAGCTGTTTCATAGTGTGAAAAAGGTAAAGAACATAGTTTCAAAGTAAAGATTCTTCTTATAATGCATTCCCTTTTAGTCTAAAACACAATCTCTTGCCCTGATACAGTGTTTAAGGTGAATACAAAGCTGTTTCGTAGTGTGAAAAAGGTAAAGAACAGACTTTCTATGTAAAGATTCTTCTTATAATGCATTCCCTTTTAGTCTAAAACACAATCTCTTGCCCTGAAACAGTGTTTAAGGTGAATACAAAGCTGTTTCATAGTGTGAAAAAGGTAAAGAACAGAGTATCAAAGTAAAGATTCTTCTTATAATGCATTCCCTTTTAGTCTAAAACACAATCTCTTGCCCTGAAACAGTGTTTAAGGTGAATACAAAGCTGTTTCATAGTGTGAAAAAGGTAAAGAACAGAGTTTCAAAGTAAAGATTCTTCTTATAATGCATTCCCTTTTAGTCTAAAACACAATCTCTTACCCTGAAACAGTGTTTAAGTTGAATACAAAGCTGTTTCAGTGTGAAAAAGGTAAAGAACAGTTTCAAAGTAAAGATTCTTATAATGAATTCCCTTTTAGTCTAAAACACAATCTCTTGCCCTGACACAGTGTTTAAGTTGAATACAAAGCTGTTTCATAGTGTGAAAAAGGTAAAGAACAGTTTCAAAGTAAAGATTCTTCTTATAATGCATTCCCTTTTAGTCTAAAACACAATCTCTTGCCCTGAAACAGTGTTTAAGGTGAATACAAAGCTGTTTCGTAGTGTGAAAAAGGTAAAGAACAGACTTTCTATGTAAAGATTCTTCTTATAATGCATTCCCTTTTAGTCTAAAACACAATCTCTTGCCCTGAAACAGTGTTTAAGGTGAATACAAAGCTGTTTCGTAGTGTGAAAAAGGTAAACAGAGATTCTATGTAAAGATTCTTCTTATAATGCATTCCCTTTTAGTCTAAAACACAATCTCTTGCCCTGATACAGTGTTTAAGGTGAATACAAAGCTGTTTCATAGTGTGAAAAAGGTAAAGAACAGAGTTTCAAAGTAAAGATTCTTCTTATAATGCATTCCCTTTTAGTCTAAAACACAATCTCTTGCCCTGAAACAGTGTTTAAGGTGAATACAAAGCTGTTTCGTAGTGTGAAAAAGGTAAAGAACAGTTTCAAAGTAAAGATTCTTCTTATAATGAATTCCCTTTTAGTCTAAAACACAATCTCTTGCCCTGAAACAGTGTTTAAGGTGAATACAAAGCTGTTTCATAGTGTGAAAAAGGTAAAGAACAGACTTTCTATGTAAAGATTCTTCTTTTAATGCATTCCCTTTTAGTGTAATACACAATCTCTTGCCCTAAAACAGTGTTTAAGCTGAATACAAAGCTGTTTCGTAGTGTGAAAAAGGTAAAGAACAGAGTTTCAAAGTAAAGATTCTTCTTATAATGCATTCCCTTTTAGTCTAAAACACAATCTCTTGCCCTGAAACAGTGTTTAAGGTGAATACAAAGCTGTTTCATAGTGTGAAAAAGGTAAAGAACAGAGTTTCAAAGTAAAGATTCTTCTTATAATGCATTCCCTTTTAGTCTAAAACACAATCTCTTGCCCTGAAACAGTGTTTAAGGTGAATACAAAGCTGTTTCATAGTGTGAAAAAGGTAAAGAACAGTTTCAAAGTAAAGATTCTTCTTATAATGCATTCCCTTTTAGTCTAAAACACAATCTCTTGCCCTGAAACAGTGTTTAAGGTGAATACAAAGCTGTTTCATAGTGTGAAAAAGGTAAAGAACAGTTTCAAAGTAAAGATTCTTCTTATAATGCATTCCCTTTTAGTCTAAAATACAATCTCTTGCCCTCACACAGTGTTTAAGTTGAATACAAAGCTGTTTCATAGTGTGAAAAAGGTAAAGAACAGTTTCAAAGTAAAGATTCTTCTTATAATGCATTCCCTTTTAGTCTAAAACACAATCTCTTGCCCTGAAACAGTGTTTAAGGTGAATACAAAGCGGTTTTGTAGTGTGAAAAAGGTAAAGAACAGAGTTTCTATGTAAAGATTCTTCTTATAATGCATTCCCTTTTAGTCTAAAACACAATCTCTTGCCCTGAAACAGTGTTTAAGGTGAATACAAAGCTGTTTCATAGTGTGAAAAAGGTAAAGAACAGTTTCAAAGTAAAGATTCTTCTTATAATGCATTCCCTTTTAGTCAAAAACACAATCTCTTGCCCTGAAACAGTGTTTAAGGTGAATACAAAGCTGTTTCGTAGTGTGAAAAAGGTAAAGAACAGAGTTTCAAAGTAAAGATTCTTCTTATAATGCATTCCTTTTTAGTCTAAAACTCAATCATCTTACCCTGAAACAGTGTTTAAGGTGAATACAAAGCTGTTTCGTAGTGTGAAAAGGGTAAAGAACAGACTTTCTATGTAAAGATTCTTCTTATAATGCATTCCCTTTTAGTCTAAAACACAATCTCTTGCCCTGATACAGTGTTTAAGGTGAATACAAAGCTGTTTCATAGTGTGAAAAAGGTAAAGAACAGAGTTTCAAAGTAAAGATTCTTCTTATAATGCATTCCCTTTTAGTCTAAAACACAATCTCTTGCCCTGAAACAGTGTTTAAGGTGAATACAAAGCTGTTTCGTAGTGTGAAAAAGGTAAACAGAGTTTCTATGTAAAGATTCTTCTTATAATGCATTCCCTTTTAGTCTAAAACACAATCTCTTGCCCTGAAACAGTGTTTAAGGTGAATACAAAGCTGTTTCGTAGTGTGAAAAAGGTAAAGAACAGAGTTTCAAAGTAAAGATTCTTCTTATAATGAATTCCCTTTTAGTCTAAAACACAATCTCTTGCCATGAAACAGTGTTTAAGGTGAATACAAAGCTGTTTCGTAGTGTGAAAAAGGTAAAGAACAGACTTTCTATGTAAAGATTCTTCTTATAATGCATTCCCTTTTAGTCTAAAACACAATCTCTTGCCCTGAAACAGTGTTTAAGGTGAATACAAAGCTGTTTCATAGTGTGAAAAAGGTAAAGAACAGTTTCAAAGTAAAGATTCTTCTTATAATGCATTCCCTTTTAGTCAAAAACACAATCTCTTGCCCTGAAACAGTGTTTAAGGTGAATACAAAGCTGTTTCGTAGTGTGAAAAAGGTAAAGAACAGAGTTTCAAAGTAAAGATTCTTCTTATAATGCATTCCTTTTTAGTCTAAAACTCAATCATCTTACCCTGAAACAGTGTTTAAGGTGAATACAAAGCTGTTTCGTAGTGTGAAAAGGGTAAAGAACAGACTTTCTATGTAAAGATTCTTCTTATAATGCATTCCCTTTTAGTCTAAAACACAATCTCTTGCCCTGATACAGTGTTTAAGGTGAATACAAAGCTGTTTCATAGTGTGAAAAAGGTAAAGAACAGAGTTTCAAAGTAAAGATTCTTCTTATAATGCATTCCCTTTTAGTCTAAAACACAATCTCTTGCCCTGAAACAGTGTTTAAGGTGAATACAAAGCTGTTTCGTAGTGTGAAAAAGGTAAACAGAGATTCTATGTAAAGATTCTTCTTATAATGCATTCCCTTTTAGTCTAAAACACAATCTCTTGCCCTGATACAGTGTTTAAGGTGAATACAAAGCTGTTTCATAGTGTGAAAAAGGTAAAGAACAGAGTTTCAAAGTAAAGATTCTTCTTATAATGCATTCCCTTTTAGTCTAAAACACAATCTCTTGCCCTGAAACAGTGTTTAAGTTGAATACAAAGCTGTTTCATAGTGTGAAAAAGGTAAAGAACAGAGTTTCAAAGTAAAGATTCTTCTTATAATGCATTCCCTTTTAGTCTAAAACACAATCTCTTACCCTGAAACAGTGTTTAAGGTGAATACAAAGCTGTTTCGTAGTGTGAAAAAGGTAAAGAACAGAGTTTCAAAGTAAAGATTCTTCTTATAATGCATTCCCTTTTAGTCTAAAACACAATCTCTTGCCCTGAAACAGTGTTTAAGGTGAATACAAAGCTGTTTCATAGTGTGAAAAAGGTAAAGAACAGAGTTTCAAAGTAAAGATTCTTCTTATAATGCATTCCCTTTTAGTCTAAAACACAATCTCTTGCCCTGAAACAGTGTTTAAGGTGAATACAAAGCTGTTTCATAGTGTGAAAAAGGTAAAGAACAGTTTCAAAGTAAAGATTCTTCTTATAATGCATTCCCTTTTAGTCTAAAACACAATCTCTTGCCCTGAAACAGTGTTTAAGGTGAATACAAAGCTGTTTCATAGTGTGAAAAAGGTAAAGAACAGTTTCAAAGTAAAGATTCTTCTTATAATGCATTCCCTTTTAGTCTAAAACACAATCTCTTGCCCTGAAACAGTGTTTAAGGTGAATACAAAGCGGTTTCGTAGTGTGAAAAAGGTAAAGAACAGACTTTCTATGTAAAGATTCTTCTTATAATGCATTCCCTTTTAGTCTAAAACACAATCTCTTGCCCTGATACAGTGTTTAAGGTGAATACAAAGCTGTTTCATAGTGTGAAAAAGGTAAAGAACAGAGTTTCAAAGTAAAGATTCTTCTTATAATGCATTCCCTTTTAGTCTAAAACACAATCTCTTGCCCTGAAACAGTGTTTAAGGTGAATACAAAGCTGTTTCGTAGTGTGAAAAAGGTAAACAGAGTTTCTATGTAAAGATTCTTCTTATAATGCATTCCCTTTTAGTCTAAAACACAATCTCTTGCCCTGAAACAGTGTTTAAGTTGAATACAAAGCTGTTTCATAGTGTGAAAAAGGTAAAGAACAGAGTTTCAAAGTAAAGATTCTTCTTATAATGCATTCCCTTTTAGTCTAAAACACAATCTCTTGCCCTCACACAGTGTTTAAGGTGAATACAAAGCGGTTTCGTAGTGTGAAAAAGGTAAAGAACAGAGTTTCTATGTAAAGATTCTTCTTATAATGCATTCCCTTTTAGTCTAAAACACAATCTCTTGCCCTGAAACAGTGTTTAAGGTGAATACAAAGCTGTTTCGTAGTGTGAAAAAGGTAAAGAACAGAGTTTCAAAGTAAAGATTCTTCTTATAATGAATTCCCTTTTAGTCTAAAACACAATCTCTTGCCATGAAACAGTGTTTAAGGTGAATACAAAGCTGTTTCGTAGTGTGAAAAAGGTAAAGAACAGACTTTCTATGTAAAGATTCTTCTTATAATGCATTCCCTTTTAGTCTAAAACACAATCTCTTGCCCTGAAACAGTGTTTAAGGTGAATACAAAGCTGTTTCATAGTGTGAAAAAGGTAAAGAACAGTTTCAAAGTAAAGATTCTTCTTATAATGCATTCCCTTTTAGTCTAAAACACAATCTCTTGCCCTGAAACAGTGTTTAAGGTGAATACAAAGCTGTTTCGTAGTGTGAAAAAGGTAAAGAACAGAGTTTCAAAGTAAAGATTCTTCTTATAATGCATTCCTTTTTAGTCTAAAACACAATCATCTTGCCCTGAAACAGTGTTTAAGGTGAATACAAAGCTGTTTCGTAGTGTGAAAAGGGTAAAGAACAGACTTTCTATGTAAAGATTCTTCTTATAATGCATTCCCTTTTAGTCTAAAACACAATCTCTTGCCCTGAAACAGTGTTTAAGGTGAATACAAAGCTGTTTCGTAGTGTGAAAAAGGTAAACAGAGATTCTATGTAAAGATTCTTCTTATAATGCATTCCCTTTTAGTCTAAAACACAATCTCTTGCCCTGATACAGTGTTTAAGGTGAATACAAAGCTGTTTCATAGTGTGAAAAAGGTAAAGAACAGAGTTTCAAAGTAAAGATTCTTCTTATAATGCATTCCCTTTTAGTCTAAAACACAATCTCTTGCCCTGAAACAGTGTTTAAGTTGAATACAAAGCTGTTTCATAGTGTGAAAAAGGTAAAGAACAGAGTTTCAAAGTAAAGATTCTTCTTATAATGCATTCCCTTTTAGTCTAAAACACAATCTCTTGCCCTCACACAGTGTTTAAGGTGAATACAAAGCTGTTTCGTAGTGTGAAAAAGGTAAAGAACAGAGTTTCAAAGTAAAGATTCTTCTTATAATGAATTCCCTTTTAGTCTAAAACACAATCTCTTGCCCTGAAACAGTGTTTAAGGTGAATACAAAGCTGTTTCGTAGTGTGAAAAAGGTAAAGAACAGACTTTCTATGTAAAGATTCTTCTTATAATGCATTCCCTTTTAGTCTAAAACACAATCTCTTGCCCTGAAACAGTGTTTAAGGTGAATACAAAGCTGTTTCGTAGTGTGAAAAAGGTAAAGAACAGAGTTTCAAAGTAAAGATTCTTCTTATAATGCATTCCTTTTTAGTCTAAAACACAATCATCTTGCCCTGAAACAGTGTTTAAGGTGAATACAAAGCTGTTTCGTAGTGTGAAAAGGGTAAAGAACAGACTTTCTATGTAAAGATTCTTCTTATAATGCATTCCCTTTTAGTCTAAAACACAATCTCTTGCCCTGAAACAGTGTTTAAGGTGAATACAAAGCTGTTTCGTAGTGTGAAAAAGGTAAACAGAGATTCTATGTAAAGATTCTTCTTATAATGCATTCCCTTTTAGTCTAAAACACAATCTCTTGCCCTGATACAGTGTTTAAGGTGAATACAAAGCTGTTTCATAGTGTGAAAAAGGTAAAGATCAGAGTTTCAAAGTAAAGATTCTTCTTATAATGCATTCCCTTTTAGTCTAAAACACAATCTCTTGCCCTGAAACAGTGTTTAAGTTGAATACAAAGCTGTTTCATAGTGTGAAAAAGGTAAAGAACAGTTTCAAAGTAAAGATTCTTATAATGAATTCCCTTTTAGTCTAAAACACAATCTCTTGCCCTGACACAGTGTTTAAGTTGAATACAAAGCTGTTTCATAGTGTGAAAAAGGTAAAGAACAGTTTCAAAGTAAAGATTCTTCTTATAATGCATTCCCTTTTAGTCTAAAACACAATCTCTTGCCCTGAAACAGTGTTTAAGGTGAATACAAAGCTGTTTCGTAGTGTGAAAAAGGTAAAGAACAGAGTTTCAAAGTAAAGATTCTTCTTATAATGAATTCCCTTTTAGTCTAAAACACAATCTCTTGCCATGAAACAGTGTTTAAGGTGAATACAAAGCTGTTTCATAGTGTGAAAAAGGTAAAGAACAGAGTTTCAAAGTAAAGATTCTTCTTATAATGCATTCCCTTTTAGTCTAAAACACAATCTCTTACCCTGAAACAGTGTTTAAGTTGAATACAAAGCTGTTTCATAGTGTGAAAAAGGTAAAGAACAGTTTCAAAGTAAAGATTCTTCTTATAATGCATTCCCTTTTAGTCTAAAACACAATCTCTTGCCCTGAAACAGTGTTTAAGGTGAATACAAAGCTGTTTCGTAGTGTGAAAAAGGTAAAGAACAGACTTTCTATGTAAAGATTCTTCTTATAATGCATTCCCTTTTAGTCTAAAACACAATCTCTTGCCCTGAAACAGTGTTTAAGGTGAATACAAAGCTGTTTCATAGTGTGAAAAAGGTAAAGAACAGAGTTTCAAAGTAAAGATTCTTCTTATAATGCATTCCCTTTTAGTCTAAAACACAATCTCTTACCCTGAAACAGTGTTTAAGTTGAATACAAAGCTGTTTCAGTGTGAAAAAGGTAAAGAACAGTTTCAAAGTAAAGATTCTTATAATGAATTCCCTTTTAGTCTAAAACACAATCTCTTGCCCTGACACAGTGTTTAAGTTGAATACAAAGCTGTTTCATAGTGTGAAAAAGGTAAAGAACAGTTTCAAAGTAAAGATTCTTCTTATAATGAATTCCCTTTTAGTCTAAAACACAATCTCTTGCCCTGAAACAGTGTTTAAGGTGAATACAAAGCTGTTTCGTAGTGTGAAAAAGGTAAAGAACAGAGTTTCAAAGTAAAGATTCTTCTTATAATGAATTCCCTTTTAGTCTAAAACAATCTCTTGCCATGAAACAGTGTTTAAGGTGAATACAAAGCTGTTTCGTAGTGTGAAAAAGGTAAAGAACAGACTTTCTATGTAAAGATTCTTCTTATAATGCATTCCCTTTTAGTCTAAAACACAATCTCTTGCCCTGAAACAGTGTTTACAAAGCTGTTTCGTAGTGTGAAAAAGGTAAACAGAGTTTCTATGTAAAGATTCTTCTTATAATGCATTCCCTTTTAGTCTAAAACACAATCTCTTGCCCTGAAACAGTGTTTAAGGTGAATACAAAGCTGTTTCGTAGTGTGAAAAAGGTAAAGAACAGAGTTTCAAAGTAAAGATTCTTCTTATAATGCATTCCCTTTTAGTCTAAAACACAATCTCTTGCCCTGAAACAGTGTTTAAGGTGAATACAAAGCTGTTTCGTAGTGTGAAAAAGGTAAACAGAGTTTCAAAGTAAAGATTCTTCTTATAATGCATTCCCTTTTAGTCTAAAACACAATCTCTTGCCCTGAAACAGTGTTTAAGTTGAATACAAAGCTGTTTCATATTGTGAAAAAGGTAAAGAACAGTTTCAAAGTAAAGATTCTTCTTATAATGAATTCCCTTTTAGTCTAAAACACAATCTCTTGCCCTGAAACAGTGTTTAAGGTGAATACAAAGCTGTTTCATAGTGTGAAAAAGGTAAAGAACAGACTTTCTATGTAAAGATTCTTCTTTTAATGCATTCCCTTTTAGTCTAAAACACAATCTCTTGCCCTGAAACAGTGTTTAAGGTGAATACAAAGCTGTTTCATAGTGTGAAAAAGGTAAAGAACAGTTTCAAAGTAAAGATTCTTCTTATAATGCATTCCCTTTTAGTCTAAAACACAATCTCTTGCCCTGAAACAGTGTTTAAGGTGAATACAAAGCTGTTTCATAGTGTGAAAAAGGTAAAGAACAGTTTCTATGTAAAGATTCTTCTTATAATGCATTCCCTTTTAGTGTAATACACAATCTCTTGCCCTAAAACAGTGTTTAAGCTGAATACAAAGCTGTTTCGTAGTGTGAAAAAGGTAAAGAACAGAGTTTCAAAGTAAAGATTCTTCTTATAATGCATTCCCTTTTAGTCTAAAACACAATCTCTTGCCCTGAAACAGTGTTTAAGGTGAATACAAAGCTGTTTCATAGTGTGAAAAAGGTAAAGAACAGAGTTTCAAAGTAAAGATTCTTCTTATAATGCATTCCCTTTTAGTCTAAAACACAATCTCTTGCCCTGAAACAGTGTTTAAGGTGAATACAAAGCTGTTTCATAGTGTGAAAAAGGTAAAGAACAGTTTCAAAGTAAAGATTCTTCTTATAATGCATTCCCTTTTAGTCTAAAACACAATCTCTTGCCCTGAAACAGTGTTTAAGGTGAATACAAAGCTGTTTCATAGTGTGAAAAAGGTAAAGAACAGTTTCAAAGTAAAGATTCTTCTTATAATGCATTCCCTTTTAGTCTAAAACACAATCTCTTGCCCTGATACAGTGTTTAAGGTGAATACAAAGCTGTTTCATAGTGTGAAAAAGGTAAAGAACAGAGTTTCAAAGTAAAGATTCTTCTTATAATGCATTCCCTTTTAGTCTAAAACACAATCTCTTGCCCTGAAACAGTGTTTAAGGTGAATACAAAGCTGTTTCGTAGTGTGAAAAAGGTAAACAGAGTTTCTATGTAAAGATTCTTCTTATAATGCATTCCCTTTTAGTCTAAAACACAATCTCTTGCCCTGAAACAGTGTTTAAGTTGAATACAAAGCTGTTTCATAGTGTGAAAAAGGTAAAGAACAGAGTTTCAAAGTAAAGATTCTTCTTATAATGCATTCCCTTTTAGTCTAAAACACAATCTCTTGCCCTCACACAGTGTTTAAGGTGAATACAAAGCGGTTTCGTAGTGTGAAAAAGGTAAAGAACAGAGTTTCTATGTAAAGATTCTTCTTATAATGCATTCCCTTTTAGTCTAAAACACAATCTCTTGCCCTGAAACAGTGTTTAAGGTGAATACAAAGCTGTTTCGTAGTGTGAAAAAGGTAAAGAACAGAGTTTCAAAGTAAAGATTCTTCTTATAATGAATTCCCTTTTAGTCTAAAACACAATCTCTTGCCCTGAAACAGTGTTTAAGGTGAATACAAAGCTGTTTCGTAGTGTGAAAAAGGTAAAGAACAGACTTTCTATGTAAAGATTCTTCTTATAATGCATTCCCTTTTAGTCTAAAACACAATCTCTTGCCCTGAAACAGTGTTTAAGGTGAATACAAAGCTGTTTCATAGTGTGAAAAAGGTAAAGAACAGTTTCAAAGTAAAGATTCTTCTTATAATGCATTCCCTTTTAGTCTAAAACACAATCTCTTGCCCTGAAACAGTGTTTAAGGTGAATACAAAGCTGTTTCGTAGTGTGAAAAAGGTAAAGAACAGAGTTTCAAAGTAAAGATTCTTCTTATAATGCATTCCTTTTTAGTCTAAAACACCATCATCTTGCCCTGAAACAGTGTTTAAGGTGAATACAAAGCTGTTTCGTAGTGTGAAAAGGGTAAAGAACAGACTTTCTATGTAAAGATTCTTCATAATGCATTCCCTTTTAGTCTAAAACACAATCTCTTACCCTGAAACAGTGTTTAAGTTGAATACAAAGCTGTTTCAGTGTGAAAAAGGTAAAGAACAGTTTCAAAGTAAAGATTCTTATAATGAATTCCCTTTTAGTCTAAAACACAATCTCTTGCCCTGACACAGTGTTTAAGGTGAATACAAAGCTGTTTCATAGTGTGAAAAAGGTAAAGAACAGTTTCAAAGTAAAGATTCTTCTTATAATGCATTCCCTTTTAGTCTAAAACACAATCTCTTGCCCTGAAACAGTGTTTAAGGTGAATACAAAGCTGTTTCGTAGTGTGAAAAAGGTAAAGAACAGACTTTCTATGTAAAGATTCTTCTTATAATGCATTCCCTTTTAGTCTAAAACACAATCTCTTGCCCTGAAACAGTGTTTACAAAGCTGTTTCGTAGTGTGAAAAAGGTAAACAGAGTTTCTATGTAAAGATTCTTCTTATAATGCATTCCCTTTTAGTCTAAAACACAATCTCTTGCCCTGAAACAGTGTTTAAGGTGAATACAAAGCTGTTTCGTAGTGTGAAAAAGGTAAAGAACAGAGTTTCAAAGTAAAGATTCTTCTTATAATGCATTCCCTTTTAGTCTAAAACACAATCTCTTGCCCTGAAACAGTGTTTAAGGTGAATACAAAGCTGTTTCGTAGTGTGAAAAAGGTAAACAGAGTTTCAAAGTAAAGATTCTTCTTATAATGCATTCCCTTTTAGTCTAAAACACAATCTCTTGCCCTGAAACAGTGTTTAAGTTGAATACAAAGCTGTTTCATATTGTGAAAAAGGTAAAGAACAGTTTCAAAGTAAAGATTCTTCTTATAATGAATTCCCTTTTAGTCTAAAACACAATCTCTTGCCCTGAAACAGTGTTTAAGGTGAATACAAAGCTGTTTCATAGTGTGAAAAAGGTAAAGAACAGACTTTCTATGTAAAGATTCTTCTTTTAATGCATTCCCTTTTAGTCTAAAACACAATCTCTTGCCCTGAAACAGTGTTTAAGGTGAATACAAAGCTGTTTCATAGTGTGAAAAAGGTAAAGAACAGTTTCAAAGTAAAGATTCTTCTTATAATGCATTCCCTTTTAGTCTAAAACACAATCTCTTGCCCTGAAACAGTGTTTAAGGTGAATACAAAGCTGTTTCATAGTGTGAAAAAGGTAAAGAACAGTTTCTATGTAAAGATTCTTCTTATAATGCATTCCCTTTTAGTGTAATACACAATCTCTTGCCCTAAAACAGTGTTTAAGCTGAATACAAAGCTGTTTCGTAGTGTGAAAAAGGTAAAGAACAGAGTTTCAAAGTAAAGATTCTTCTTATAATGCATTCCCTTTTAGTCTAAAACACAATCTCTTGCCCTGAAACAGTGTTTAAGGTGAATACAAAGCTGTTTCATAGTGTGAAAAAGGTAAAGAACAGAGTTTCAAAGTAAAGATTCTTCTTATAATGCATTCCCTTTTAGTCTAAAACACAATCTCTTGCCCTGAAACAGTGTTTAAGGTGAATACAAAGCTGTTTCATAGTGTGAAAAAGGTAAAGAACAGTTTCAAAGTAAAGATTCTTCTTATAATGCATTCCCTTTTAGTCTAAAACACAATCTCTTGCCCTGAAACAGTGTTTAAGGTGAATACAAAGCTGTTTCATAGTGTGAAAAAGGTAAAGAACAGTTTCAAAGTAAAGATTCTTCTTATAATGCATTCCCTTTTAGTCTAAAATACAATCTCTTGCCCTCACACAGTGTTTAAGTTGAATACAAAGCTGTTTCATAGTGTGAAAAAGGTAAAGAACAGTTTCAAAGTAAAGATTCTTCTTATAATGCATTCCCTTTTAGTCTAAAACACAATCTCTTGCCCTGAAACAGTGTTTAAGGTGAATACAAAGCGGTTTCGTAGTGTGAAAGGTAAAGAACAGAGTTTCTATGTAAAGATTCTTCTTATAATGCATTCCCTTTTAGTCTAAAACACAATCTCTTGCCCTGAAACAGTGTTTAAGGTGAATACAAAGCTGTTTCATAGTGTGAAAAAGGTAAAGAACAGTTTCAAAGTAAAGATTCTTCTTATAATGCATTCCCTTTTAGTCAAAAACACAATCTCTTGCCCTGAAACAGTGTTTAAGGTGAATACAAAGCTGTTTCGTAGTGTGAAAAAGGTAAAGAACAGAGTTTCAAAGTAAAGATTCTTCTTATAATGCATTCCTTTTTAGTCTAAAACTCAATCATCTTACCCTGAAACAGTGTTTAAGGTGAATACAAAGCGGTTTCGTAGTGTGAAAAAGGTAAAGAACAGAGTTTCTATGTAAAGATTCTTCTTATAATGCATTCCCTTTTAGTCTAAAACACAATCTCTTGCCCTGAAACAGTGTTTAAGGTGAATACAAAGCTGTTTCGTAGTGTGAAAAAGGTAAAGAACAGAGTTTCAAAGTAAAGATTCTTCTTATAATGAATTCCCTTTTAGTCTAAAACACAATCTCTTGCCCTGAAACAGTGTTTAAGGTGAATACAAAGCTGTTTCGTAGTGTGAAAAAGGTAAAGAACAGACTTTCTATGTAAAGATTCTTCTTATAATGCATTCCCTTTTAGTCTAAAACACAATCTCTTGCCCTGAAACAGTGTTTAAGGTGAATACAAAGCTGTTTCATAGTGTGAAAAAGGTAAAGAACAGTTTCAAAGTAAAGATTCTTCTTATAATGCATTCCCTTTTAGTCTAAAACACAATCTCTTGCCCTGAAACAGTGTTTAAGGTGAATACAAAGCTGTTTCGTAGTGTGAAAAAGGTAAAGAACAGAGTTTCAAAGTAAAGATTCTTCTTATAATGCATTCCTTTTTAGTCTAAAACACAATCATCTTGCCCTGAAACAGTGTTTAAGGTGAATACAAAGCTGTTTCGTAGTGTGAAAAGGGTAAAGAACAGACTTTCTATGTAAAGATTCTTCTTATAATGCATTCCCTTTTAGTCTAAAACACAATCTCTTGCCCTGAAACAGTGTTTAAGGTGAATACAAAGCTGTTTCGTAGTGTGAAAAAGGTAAACAGAGATTCTATGTAAAGATTCTTCTTATAATGCATTCCCTTTTAGTCTAAAACACAATCTCTTGCCCTGATACAGTGTTTAAGGTGAATACAAAGCTGTTTCATAGTGTGAAAAAGGTAAAGAACAGAGTTTCAAAGTAAAGATTCTTCTTATAATGCATTCCCTTTTAGTCTAAAACACAATCTCTTGCCCTGAAACAGTGTTTAAGTTGAATACAAAGCTGTTTCATAGTGTGAAAAAGGTAAAGAACAGAGTTTCAAAGTAAAGATTCTTCTTATAATGCATTCCCTTTTAGTCTAAAACACAATCTCTTGCCCTGAAACAGTGTTTAAGGTGAATACAAAGCTGTTTCGTAGTGTGAAAAAGGTAAAGAACAGACTTTCTATGTAAAGATTCTTCTTATAATGCATTCCCTTTTAGTCTAAAACACAATCTCTTGCCCTGAAACAGTGTTTACAAAGCTGTTTCGTAGTGTGAAAAAGGTAAACAGAGTTTCTATGTAAAGATTCTTCTTATAATGCATTCCCTTTTAGTCTAAAACACAATCTCTTGCCCTGAAACAGTGTTTAAGTTGAATACAAAGCTGTTTCATAGTGTGAAAAAGGTAAAGAACAGTTTCAAAGTAAAGATTCTTCTTATAATGAATTCCCTTTTAGTCTAAAACACAATCTCTTGCCCTGAAACAGTGTTTAAGGTGAATACAAAGCTGTTTCATAGTGTGAAAAAGGTAAAGAACAGACTTTCTATGTAAAGATTCTTCTTTTAATGCATTCCCTTTTAGTCTAAAACACAATCTCTTGCCCTGAAACAGTGTTTAAGGTGAATACAAAGCTGTTTCATAGTGTGAAAAAGGTAAAGAACAGTTTCAAAGTAAAGATTCTTCTTATAATGCATTCCCTTTTAGTCTAAAACACAATCTCTTGCCCTGAAACAGTGTTTAAGGTGAATACAAAGCTGTTTCATAGTGTGAAAAAGGTAAAGAACAGAGTTTTTATGTAAAGATTCTTCTTATAATGCATTCCCTTTTAGTGTAATACACAATCTCTTGCCCTAAAACAGTGTTTAAGCTGAATACAAAGCTGTTTCGTAGTGTGAAAAAGGTAAAGAACAGTTTCAAAGTAAAGATTCTTCTTATAATGCATTCCCTTTTAGTCTAAAACACAATCTCTTGCCCTGAAACAGTGTTTAAGGTGAATACAAAGCTGTTTCATAGTGTGAAAAAGGTAAAGAACAGTTTCAAAGTAAAGATTCTTCTTATAATGCATTCCCTTTTAGTCTAAAATACAATCTCTTGCCCTCACACAGTGTTTAAGGTGAATACAAAGCTGTTTCGTAGTGTGAAAAAGGTAAAGAACAGACTTTCTATGTAAAGATTCTTCTTATAATGCATTCCCTTTTAGTCTAAAACACAATCTCTTGCCCTGAAACAGTGTTTAAGGTGAATACAAAGCTGTTTCGTAGTGTGAAAAAGGTAAACAGAGATTCTATGTAAAGATTCTTCTTATAATGCATTCCCTTTTAGTCTAAAACACAATCTCTTGCCCTGATACAGTGTTTAAGGTGAATACAAAGCTGTTTCATAGTGTGAAAAAGGTAAAGAACAGAGTTTCAAAGTAAAGATTCTTCTTATAATGCATTCCCTTTTAGTCTAAAACACAATCTCTTGCCCTGAAACAGTGTTTAAGGTGAATACAAAGCTGTTTCGTAGTGTGAAAAAGGTAAACAGAGATTCTATGTAAAGATTCTTCTTATAATGCATTCCCTTTTAGTCTAAAACACAATCTCTTGCCCTGAAACAGTGTTTAAGGTGAATACAAAGCTGTTTCGTAGTGTGAAAAAGGTAAACAGAGATTCTATGTAAAGATTCTTCTTATAATGCATTCCCTTTTAGTCTAAAACACAATCTCTTGCCCTGATACAGTGTTTAAGGTGAATACAAAGCTGTTTCATAGTGTGAAAAAGGTAAAGAACAGAGTTTCAAAGTAAAGATTCTTCTTATAATGCATTCCCTTTTAGTCTAAAACACAATCTCTTGCCCTGAAACAGTGTTTAAGTTGAATACAAAGCTGTTTCATAGTGTGAAAAAGGTAAAGAACAGAGTTTCAAAGTAAAGATTCTTCTTATAATGCATTCCCTTTTAGTCTAAAACACAATCTCTTGCCCTCACACAGTGTTTAAGGTGAATACAAAGCGGTTTCGTAGTGTGAAAAAGGTAAAGAACAGAGTTTCTATGTAAAGATTCTTCTTATAATGCATTCCCTTTTAGTCTAAAACACAATCTCTTGCCCTGAAACAGTGTTTAAGGTGAATACAAAGCTGTTTCGTAGTGTGAAAAAGGTAAAGAACAGAGTTTCAAAGTAAAGATTCTTCTTATAATGAATTCCCTTTTAGTCTAAAACACAATCTCTTGCCCTGAAACAGTGTTTAAGGTGAATACAAAGCTGTTTCGTAGTGTGAAAAAGGTAAAGAACAGACTTTCTATGTAAAGATTCTTCTTATAATGCATTCCCTTTTAGTCTAAAACACAATCTCTTGCCCTGAAACAGTGTTTAAGGTGAATACAAAGCTGTTTCATAGTGTGAAAAAGGTAAAGAACAGTTTCAAAGTAAAGATTCTTCTTATAATGCATTCCCTTTTAGTCTAAAACACAATCTCTTGCCCTGAAACAGTGTTTAAGGTGAATACAAAGCTGTTTCGTAGTGTGAAAAAGGTAAAGAACAGAGTTTCAAAGTAAAGATTCTTCTTATAATGAATTCCCTTTTAGTCTAAAACACAATCTCTTGCCCTGAAACAGTGTTTAAGGTGAATACAAAGCTGTTTCGTAGTGTGAAAAAGGTAAAGAACAGAGTTTCTATGTAAAGATTCTTCTTATAATGCATTCCCTTTTAGTCTAAAACACAATCTCTTGCCCTGAAACAGTGTTTAAGGTGAATACAAAGCTGTTTCGTAGTGTGAAAAAGGTAAACAGAGATTCTATGTAAAGATTCTTCTTATAATGCATTCCCTTTTAGTCTAAAACACAATCTCTTGCCCTGATACAGTGTTTAAGGTGAATACAAAGCTGTTTCATAGTGTGAAAAAGGTAAAGAACAGAGTTTCAAAGTAAAGATTCTTCTTATAATGCATTCCCTTTTAGTCTAAAACACAATCTCTTGCCCTGAAACAGTGTTTAAGGTGAATACAAAGCTGTTTCGTAGTGTGAAAAAGGTAAACAGAGATTCTATGTAAAGATTCTTCTTATAATGCATTCCCTTTTAGTCTAAAACACAATCTCTTGCCCTGAAACAGTGTTTAAGGTGAATACAAAGCTGTTTCGTAGTGTGAAAAAGGTAAACAGAGATTCTATGTAAAGATTCTTCTTATAATGCATTCCCTTTTAGTCTAAAACACAATCTCTTGCCCTGATACAGTGTTTAAGGTGAATACAAAGCTGTTTCATAGTGTGAAAAAGGTAAAGAACAGAGTTTCAAAGTAAAGATTCTTCTTATAATGCATTCCCTTTTAGTCTAAAACACAATCTCTTGCCCTGAAACAGTGTTTAAGTTGAATACAAAGCTGTTTCATAGTGTGAAAAAGGTAAAGAACAGAGTTTCAAAGTAAAGATTCTTCTTATAATGCATTCCCTTTTAGTCTAAAACACAATCTCTTGCCCTCACACAGTGTTTAAGGTGAATACAAAGCGGTTTCGTAGTGTGAAAAAGGTAAAGAACAGAGTTTCTATGTAAAGATTCTTCTTATAATGCATTCCCTTTTAGTCTAAAACACAATCTCTTGCCCTGATACAGTGTTTAAGGTGAATACAAAGCTGTTTCATAGTGTGAAAAAGGTAAAGAACAGAGTTTCAAAGTAAAGATTCTTCTTATAATGCATTCCCTTTTAGTCTAAAACACAATCTCTTGCCCTGAAACAGTGTTTAAGTTGAATACAAAGCTGTTTCATAGTGTGAAAAAGGTAAAGAACAGAGTTTCAAAGTAAAGATTCTTCTTATAATGCATTCCCTTTTAGTCTAAAACACAATCTCTTGCCCTCACACAGTGTTTAAGGTGAATACAAAGCGGTTTCGTAGTGTGAAAAAGGTAAAGAACAGAGTTTCTATGTAAAGATTCTTCTTATAATGCATTCCCTTTTAGTCTAAAACACAATCTCTTGCCCTGAAACAGTGTTTAAGGTGAATACAAAGCTGTTTCGTAGTGTGAAAAAGGTAAAGAACAGAGTTTCAAAGTAAAGATTCTTCTTATAATGAATTCCCTTTTAGTCTAAAACACAATCTCTTGCCCTGAAACAGTGTTTAAGGTGAATACAAAGCTGTTTCGTAGTGTGAAAAAGGTAAAGAACAGACTTTCTATGTAAAGATTCTTCTTATAATGCATTCCCTTTTAGTCTAAAACACAATCTCTTGCCCTGAAACAGTGTTTAAGGTGAATACAAAGCTGTTTCATAGTGTGAAAAAGGTAAAGAACAGTTTCAAAGTAAAGATTCTTCTTATAATGCATTCCCTTTTAGTCTAAAACACAATCTCTTGCCCTGAAACAGTGTTTAAGGTGAATACAAAGCTGTTTCGTAGTGTGAAAAAGGTAAAGAACAGAGTTTCAAAGTAAAGATTCTTCTTATAATGCATTCCTTTTTAGTCTAAAACACAATCATCTTGCCCTGAAACAGTGTTTAAGGTGAATACAAAGCTGTTTCGTAGTGTGAAAAGGGTAAAGAACAGACTTTCTATGTAAAGATTCTTCTTATAATGCATTCCCTTTTAGTCTAAAACACAATCTCTTGCCCTGAAACAGTGTTTAAGGTGAATACAAAGCTGTTTCGTAGTGTGAAAAAGGTAAAGAACAGAGTTTCAAAGTAAAGATTCTTCTTATAATGCATTCCTTTTTAGTCTAAAACACAATCATCTTGCCCTGAAACAGTGTTTAAGGTGAATACAAAGCTGTTTCGTAGTGTGAAAAGGGTAAAGAACAGACTTTCTATGTAAAGATTCTTCTTATAATGCATTCCCTTTTAGTCTAAAACACAATCTCTTGCCCTGAAACAGTGTTTAAGGTGAATACAAAGCTGTTTCGTAGTGTGAAAAAGGTAAACAGAGATTCTATGTAAAGATTCTTCTTATAATGCATTCCCTTTTAGTCTAAAACACAATCTCTTGCCCTGATACAGTGTTTAAGGTGAATACAAAGCTGTTTCATAGTGTGAAAAAGGTAAAGAACAGAGTTTCAAAGTAAAGATTCTTCTTATAATGCATTCCCTTTTAGTCTAAAACACAATCTCTTGCCCTGAAACAGTGTTTAAGGTGAATACAAAGCTGTTTCATAGTGTGAAAAAGGTAAAGAACAGAGTTTCAAAGTAAAGATTCTTCTTATAATGCATTCCCTTTTAGTCTAAAACACAATCTCTTGCCCTGAAACAGTGTTTAAGGTGAATACAAAGCTGTTTCATAGTGTGAAAAAGGTAAAGAACAGAGTTTCAAAGTAAAGATTCTTCTTATAATGCATTCCCTTTTAGTCTAAAACACAATCTCTTGCCCTGAAACAGTGTTTAAGGTGAATACAAAGCTGTTTCATAGTGTGAAAAAGGTAAAGAACAGAGTTTCAAAGTAAAGATTCTTCTTATAATGCATTCCCTTTTAGTCTAAAACACAATCTCTTACCCTGAAACAGTGTTTAAGTTGAATACAAAGCTGTTTCATAGTGTGAAAAAGGTAAAGAACAGTTTCAAAGTAAAGATTCTTCTTATAATGAATTCCCTTTTAGTCTAAAACACAATCTCTTGCCCTGAAACAGTGTTTAAGGTGAATACAAAGCTGTTTCATAGTGTGAAAAAGGTAAAGAACAGACTTTCTATGTAAAGATTCTTCTTTTAATGCATTCCCTTTTAGTCTAAAACACAATCTCTTGCCCTGAAACAGTGTTTAAGGTGAATACAAAGCTGTTTCATAGTGTGAAAAAGGTAAAGAACAGTTTCAAAGTAAAGATTCTTCTTATAATGCATTCCCTTTTAGTCTAAAACACAATCTCTTGCCCTGAAACAGTGTTTAAGGTGAATACAAAGCTGTTTCATAGTGTGAAAAAGGTAAAGAACAGAGTTTTTATGTAAAGATTCTTCTTATAATGCATTCCCTTTTAGTGTAATACACAATCTCTTGCCCTAAAACAGTGTTTAAGCTGAATACAAAGCTGTTTCATAGTGTGAAAAAGGTAAAGAACAGAGTTTCTATGTAAAGATTCTTCTTATAATGCATTCCCTTTTAGTCTAAAACACAATCTCTTGCCCTGAAACAGTGTTTAAGGTGAATACAAAGCTGTTTCGTAGTGTGAAAAAGGTAAAGAACAGAGTTTCAAAGTAAAGATTCTTCTTATAATGAATTCCCTTTTAGTCTAAAACACAATCTCTTGCCCTGAAACAGTGTTTAAGGTGAATACAAAGCTGTTTCGTAGTGTGAAAAAGGTAAAGAACAGACTTTCTATGTAAAGATTCTTCTTATAATGCATTCCCTTTTAGTCTAAAACACAATCTCTTGCCCTGAAACAGTGTTTAAGGTGAATACAAAGCTGTTTCATAGTGTGAAAAAGGTAAAGAACAGTTTCAAAGTAAAGATTCTTCTTATAATGCATTCCCTTTTATTCTAAAACACAATCTCTTGCCCTGAAACAGTGTTTAAGGTGAATACAAAGCTGTTTCGTAGTGTGAAAAAGGTAAAGAACAGAGTTTCAAAGTAAAGATTCTTCTTATAATGCATTCCTTTTTAGTCTAAAACACAATCATCTTGCCCTGAAACAGTGTTTAAGGTGAATACAAAGCTGTTTCGTAGTGTGAAAAGGGTAAAGAACAGACTTTCTATGTAAAGATTCTTCTTATAATGCATTCCCTTTTAGTCTAAAACACAATCTCTCGCCCTGATACAGTGTTTAAGGTGAATACAAAGCTGTTTCATAGTGTGAAAAAGGTAAACAACAGAGTTTCAAAGTAAAGATTCTTCTTATAATGCATTCCCTTTTAGTCTAAAACACAATCTCTTGCCCTGAAACAGTGTTTAAGGTGAATACAAAGCTGTTTCGTAGTGTGAAAAAGGTAAACAGAGATTCTATGTAAAGATTCTTCTTATAATGCATTCCCTTTTAGTCTAAAACACAATCTCTTGCCCTGATACAGTGTTTAAGGTGAATACAAAGCTGTTTCATAGTGTGAAAAAGGTAAAGAACAGAGTTTCAAAGTAAAGATTCTTCTTATAATGCATTCCCTTTTAGTCTAAAACACAATCTCTTGCCCTGAAACAGTGTTTAAGGTAAATACAAAGCTGTTTCGTAGTGTGAAAAAGGTAAAGAACAGACTTTCTATGTAAAGATTCTTCTTATAATGCATTCCCTTTTAGTCTAAAACACAATCTCTTGCCCTGAAACAGTGTTTACAAAGCTGTTTCGTAGTGTGAAAAAGGTAAAGAACAGACTTTCTATGTAAAGATTCTTCTTATAATGCATTCCCTTGTAGTCTAAAATACAATCTCTTGCCCTGAAACAGTGTTTAAGGTGAATACAAAGCTGTTTCGTAGTGTGAAAAAGGTAAAGAAGTTTCAAAGTAAAGATTCTTCTTATAATGCATTCCCTTTTAGTCTAAAACACAATCATCTTACCCTGAAACAGTGTTTAAGATGAATACAAAGCTGTTTCGTAGTGTGAAAAGGGTAAAGAACAGACTTTCTATGTAAAGATTCTTCTTATAATGCATTCCCTTTTAGTCTAAAACACAATCTCTTGCCCTGATACAGTGTTTAAGGTGAATACAAAGCTGTTTCGTAGTGTGAAAAAGGTAAAGAACAGACTTTCTATGTAAAGATTCTTCTTATAATGCATTCCCTTTTAGTCTAAAACACAATCTCTTGCCCTGAAACAGTGTTTAAGGTGAATACATAGCTGTTTCATAGTGTGAAAAAGGTAAAGAACAGTTTCAAAGTAAAGATTCTTCTTATAATGCATTCCCTTTTAGTCTAAAACACAATCTCTTGCCCTGAAACAGTGTTTAAGGTGAATACAAAGCTGTTTCATAGTGTGAAAAAGGTAAAGAACAGAGTTTCAAAGTAAAGATTCTTCTTATAATGCATTCCCTTTTAGTCTAAAACACAATCTCTTGCCCTGAAACAGTGTTTAAGGTGAATACAAAGCTGTTTCGTAGTGTGAAAAAGGTAAACAGAGTTTCTATGTAAAGATTCTTCTTATAATGCATTCCCTTTTAGTGTAAAACACAATCTCTTGCCCTAAAACAGTGTTTAAGCTGAATACAAAGCTGTTTCGTAGTGTGAAAAAGGTAAAGAACAGAGTTTCAAAGTAAAGATTCTTCTTATAATGCATTCCCTTTTAGTCTAAAACACAATCTCTTGCCCTGTAACATTGTTTACAAAGCTGTTTCGTAGTGTGAAAAAGGGTAAAGAACAGACTTTCTATGTAAAGATTCTTCTTATAATGCATTCCCTTTTAGTCTAAAACACAATCTCTTGCCCTAAAACAGTGTTTAAGCTGAATACAAAGCTGTTTCATAGTGTGAAAAAGGTAAAGAACAGAGTTTCAAAGTAAAGATTCTTCTTATAATGCATTCCCTTTTAGTCTAAAATACAATCTCTTGCCCTCACACAGTGTTTAAGTTGAATACAAAGCTGTTTCATAGTGTGAAAAAGGTAAAGAACAGTTTCAAAGTAAAGATTCTTCTTATAATGCATTCCCTTTTAGTCTAAAACACAATCTCTTGCCCTGAAACAGTGTTTAAGGTGAATACAAAGCTGTTTCGTAGTGTGAAAAAGGTAAAGAACAGAGTTTCAAAGTAAAGATTCTTCTTATAATGCATTCCTTTTTAGTCTAAAACACAATCATCTTACCCTGAAACAGTGTTTAAGGTGAATACAAAGCTGTTTCGTAGTGTGAAAAGGGTAAAGAACAGACTTTCTATGTAAAGATTCTTCTTATAATGCATTCCCTTTTAGTCTAAAACACAATCTCTTGCCCTGATACAGTGTTTAAGGTGAATACAAAGCTGTTTCATAGTGTGAAAAAGGTAAAGAACAGAGTTTCAAAGTAAAGATTCTTCTTATAATGCATTCCCTTTTAGTCTAAAACACAATCTCTTGCCCTGAAACAGTGTTTAAGGTGAATACAAAGCTGTTTCGTAGTGTGAAAAAGGTAAACAGAGTTTCTATGTAAAGACTCTTCTTATAATGCATTCCCTTTTAGTCTAAAACACAATCTCTTGCCCTGAAACAGTGTTTACAAAGCTGTTTCATAGTGTGAAAAAGGTAAAGAACAGAGTTTCAAAGTAAAGATTCTTCTTATAATGCATTCCCTTTTAGTCTAAAACACAATCTCTTGCCCTGAAACAGTGTTTAAGGTGAATACAAAGCTGTTTCATAGTGTGAAAAAGGTAAAGAACAGTTTCAAAGTAAAGATTCTTCTTATAATGCATTCCCTTTTACTCTAAAACACAATCTCTTGCCCTGAAACAGTGTTTAAGGTGAATACAAAGCGGTTTCGTAGTGTGAAAAAGGTAAAGAACAGAGTTTCTATGTAAAGATTCTTCTTATAATGCATTCCCTTTTAGTCTAAAACACAATCTCTTGCCCTGAAACAGTGTTTAAGGTGAATACAAAGCTGTTTCATAGTGTGAAAAAGGTAAAGAACAGTTTCAAAGTAAAGATTCTTCTTATAATGCATTCCCTTTTAGTCAAAAACACAATCTCTTGCCCTGAAACAGTGTTTAAGGTGAATACAAAGCTGTTTCATAGTGTGAAAAAGGTAAACAGAGTTTCAAAGTAAAGATTCTTCTTATAATGCATTCCCTTTTAGTCTAAAACACAATCTCTTGCCCTGAAACAGTGTTTAAGGTGAATACAAAGCTGTTTCGTAGTGTGAAAAAGGTAAAGAACAGACTTTCTATGTAAAGATTCTTCTTATAATGCATTCCCTTTTAGTCTAAAACACAATCTCTTGCCCTGAAACAGTGTTTACAAAGCTGTTTCGTAGTGTGAAAAAGGTAAAGAACAGAGTTTCTATGTAAAGATTCTTCTTATAATGCATTCCCTTGTAGTCTAAAATACAATCTCTTGCCCTGAAACAGTGTTTAAGGTGAATACAAAGCTGTTTCGTAGTGTGAAAAAGGTAAAGAAGTTTCAAAGTAAAGATTCTTCTTATAATGCATTCCCTTTTAGTCTAAAACACAATCATCTTACCCTGAAACAGTGTTTAAGATGAATACAAAGCTGTTTCGTAGTGTGAAAAGGGTAAAGAACAGACTTTCTATGTAAAGATTCTTCTTATAATGCATTCCCTTTTAGTCTAAAACACAATCTCTTGCCCTGATACAGTGTTTAAGGTGAATACAAAGCTGTTTCGTAGTGTGAAAAAGGTAAAGAACAGACTTTCTATGTAAAGATTCTTCTTATAATGCATTCCCTTTTAGTCTAAAACACAATCTCTTGCCCTGAAACAGTGTTTAAGGTGAATACAAAGCTGTTTCATAGTGTGAAAAAGGTAAAGAACAGAGTTTCTATGTAAAGATTCTTCTTATAATGCATTCCCTTTTAGTGAAAAACACAATCTCTTGCCCTAAAACAGTGTTTAAGCTGAATACAAAGCTGTTTCGTAGTGTGAAAAAGGTAAAGAACAGAGTTTCAAAGTAAAGATTCTTCTTATAATGCATTCCCTTTTAGTCTAAAACACAATCTCTTGCCCTGAAACAGTGTTTAAGGTGAATACAAAGCTGTTTCATAGTGTGAAAAAGGTAAAGAACAGAGTTTCTATGTAAAGATTCTTCTTATAATGCATTCCCTTTTAGTGAAAAACACAATCTCTTGCCCTAAAACAGTGTTTAAGCTGAATACAAAGCTGTTTCGTAGTGTGAAAAAGGTAAAGAACAGAGTTTCAAAGTAAAGATTCTTCTTATAATGCATTCCCTTTTAGTCTAAAACACAATCTCTTGCCCTGAAACATTGTTTACAAAGCTGTTTCGTAGTGTGAAAAAGGGTAAAGAACAGACTTTCTATGTAAAGATTCTTCTTATAATGCATTCCCTTTTAGTCTAAAACACAATCTCTTGCCCTAACACAGTGTTTAAGTTGAATACAAAGCTGTTTCATAGTGTGAAAAAGGTAAAGAACAGAGTTTCAAAGTAAAGATTCTTCTTATAATGCATTCCCTTTTAGTCTAAAATACAATCTCTTGCCCTGACACAATGTTTAAGTTGAATACAAAGCTGTTTCATAGTGTGAAAAAGGTAAAGAACAGTTTCAAAGTAAAGATTCTTCTTATAATGCATTCCCTTTTAGTCTAAAACACAATCTCTTGCCCTGAAACAGTGTTTAAGGTGAATACAAAGCTGTTTCGTAGTGTGAAAAAGGTAAAGAACAGAGTTTCAAAGTAAAGATTCTTCTTATAATGCATTCCCTTTTAGTCTAAAACACAATCTCTTGCCCTGAAACAGTGTTTAAGGTGAATACAAAGCTGTTTCGTAGTGTGAAAAAGGTAAAGAACAGTTTCAAAGTAAAGATTCTTCTTATAATGCATTCCCTTTTAGTCTAAAACACAATCTCTTGCCCTGAAACAGTGTTTAAGGTGAATACAAAGCTGTTTCATAGTGTGAAAAAGGTAAAGAACAGTTTCAAAGTAAAGATTCTTCTTACAATGCATTCCCTTTTAGTCTAAAACACAATCTCTTGCCCTGAAACAGTGTTTAAGGTGAATACAAAGCTGTTTCATAGTGTGAAAAAGGTAAAGAACAGAGTTTCAAAGTAAAGATTCTTCTTATAATGCATTCCCTTTTAGTCTAAAACACAATCTCTTGCCCTGAAACAGTGTTTAAGGTGAATACAAAGCTGTTTCGTAGTGTGAAAAAGGTAAAGAACAGAGTTTCAAAGTAAAGATTCTGCTTATAATGCATTCCCTTTTAGTCTAAAACACAATCTCTTGCCCTGAAACATTGTTTACAAAGCTGTTTCGTAGTGTGAAAAAGGGTAAAGAACAGACTTTCTATGTAAAGATTCTTCTTATAATGCATTCCCTTTTAGTCTAAAACACAATCTCTTGCCCTAAAACAGTGTTTAAGCTGAATACAAAGCTGTTTCATAGTGTGAAAAAGGTAAAGAACAGAGTTTCAAAGTAAAGATTCTTCTTATAATGCATTCCCTTTTAGTCTAAAACACAATCTCTTGCCCTGAAACAGTGTTTAAGTTGAATACAAAGCTGTTTCATAGTGTGAAAAAGGTAAAGAACAGAGTTTCAAAGTAAAGATTCTTCTTATAATGCATTCCCTTTTAGTCTAAAACACAATCTCTTGCCCTGAAACAGTGTTTAAGGTGAATACAAAGCTGTTTCGTAGTGTGAAAAAGGTAAAGAACAGAGTTTCAAAGTAAAGATTCTTCTTATAATGCATTCCCTTTTAGTCTAAAACACAATCTCTTGCCCTGAAACAGTGTTTAAGGTGAATACAAAGCTGTTTCATAGTGTGAAAAAGGTAAAGAACAGTTTCAAAGTAAAGATTCTTCTTACAATGCATTCCCTTTTAGTCTAAAACACAATCTCTTGCCCTGAAACAGTGTTTAAGGTGAATACAAAGCTGTTTCATAGTGTGAAAAAGGTAAAGAACAGAGTTTCAAAGTAAAGATTCTTCTTATAATGCATTCCCTTTTAGTCTAAAACACAATCTCTTGCCCTGAAACATTGTTTACAAAGCTGTTTCGTAGTGTGACAAAGGGTAAAGAACAGACTTTCTATGTAAAGATTCTTCTTATAATGCATTCCCTTTTAGTCTAAAACACAATCTCTTGCCCTAAAACAGTGTTTAAGCTGAATACAAAGCTGTTTCATAGTGTGAAAAAGGTAAAGAACAGAGTTTCAAAGTAAAGATTCTTCTTATAATGCATTCCCTTTTAGTCTAAAACACAATCTCTTGCCCTGAAACAGTGTTTAAGTTGAATACAAAGCTGTTTCATAGTGTGAAAAAGGTAAAGAACAGTTCCAAAGTAAAGATTCTTCTTATAATGCATTCCCTTTTAGTCTAAAACACAATCTCTTGCCCTGAAACAGTGTTTAAGGTGAATACAAAGCTGTTTCGTAGTGTGAAAAAGGTAAAGAACAGACTTTCTATGTAAAGATTCTTCTTATAATGCATTCCCTTTTAGTCTAAAACACAATCTCTTGCCCTGAAACAGTGTTTACAAAGCTGTTTCGTAGTGTGAAAAAGGTAAAGAACAGACTTTCTATGTAAAGATTCTTCTTATAATGCATTCCCTTTTAGTCTAAAACACAATCTCTTGCCCTGAAACAGTGTTTAAGGTGAATACAAAGCTGTTTCATAGTGTGAAAAAGGTAAAGAACAGTTTCAAAGTAAAGATTCTTCTTATAATGCATTCCCTTTTAGTCTAAAACACAATCTCTTGCCCTGAAACAGTGTTTAAGGTGAATACAAAGCTGTTTCATAGTGTGAAAAAGGTAAAGAACAGTTTCAAAGTAAAGATTCTTCTTATAATGCATTCCTTTTTAGTCTAAAACACAATCTATTGCCCTGAAACAGTGTTTAAGTTGAATACAAAGCTGTTTCATAGTGTGAAAAAGGTAAAGAACAGTTTCAAAGTAAAGATTCTTCTTATAATGCATTCCCTTTTAGTCTAAAACACAATCTCTTGCCCTGAAACAGTGTTTAAGGTGAATACAAAGCTGTTTCGTAGTGTGAAAAAGGTAAAGAACAGAGTTTCAAAGTAAAGATTCTTCTTATAATGCATTCCCTTTTAGTCTAAAACACAATCTCTTGCCCTGAAACAGTGTTTAAGGTGAATACAAAGCTGTTTCGTAGTGTGAAAAAGGTAAAGAACAGAGTTTCAAAGTAAAGATTCTTCTTATAATGCATTCCCTTTTAGTCTAAAACACAATCTCTTGCCCTGAAACAGTGTTTAAGGTGAATACAAAGCTGTTTCGTAGTGTGAAAAAGGTAAAGAACAGAGTTTCAAAGTAAAGATTCTTCTTATAATGCATTCCCTTTTAGTCTAAAACACAATCTCTTGCCCTGAAACAGTGTTTAAGGTGAATACAAAGCTGTTTCATAGTGTGAAAAAGGTAAAGAACAGTTTCAAAGTAAAGATTCTTCTTACAATGCATTCCCTTTTAGTCTAAAACACAATCTCTTGCCCTGAAACAGTGTTTAAGGTGAATACAAAGCTGTTTCATAGTGTGAAAAAGGTAAAGAACAGAGTTTCAAAGTAAAGATTCTTCTGATAATGCATTCCCTTTTAGTCTAAAACACAGTCTCTTGCCCTGAAACAGTGTTTAAGGTGAATACAAAGCTGTTTCGTAGTGTGAAAAAGGTAAAGAACAGAGTTTCAAAGTAAAGATTCTTCTTATAATGCATTCCCTTTTAGTCTAAAACACAATCTCTTGCCCTGAAACAGTGTTTAAGGTGAATACAAAGCTGTTTCATAGTGTGAAAAAGGTAAAGAACAGAGTTTCAAAGTAAAGATTCTTCTTATAATGCATTCCCTTTTAGTCTAAAACACAATATCTTGCCCTGAAACAGTGTTTACAAAGCTGTTTCGTAGTGTGAAAAAGGGTAAAGAACAGACTTTCTATGTAAAGATTCTTCTTATAATGCATTCCCTTTTAGTCTAAAACACAATCTCTTGCCCTAAAACAGTGTTTAAGCTGAATACAAAGCTGTTTCATAGTGTGAAAAGGGTAAAGAACAGAGTTTCAAAGTAAAGATTCTTCTTATAATGCATTCCCTTTTGGTCTAAAACACAATCTCTTGCCCTGATACAGTGTTTAAGGTGAATACAAAGCTGTTTCATAGTGTGAAAAAGGTAAAGAACAGTTTCAAAGTAAAGATTCTTCTTATAATGAATTCCCTTTTAGTCTAAAACACAATCTCTTGCCCTGAAACAGTGTTTAAGGTGAATACAAAGCTGTTTCGTAGTGTGAAAAAGGTAAAGAACAGACTTTCTATGTAAAGATTCTTCTTATAATGCATTCCCTTTTAGTCTAAAACACAATCTCTTGCCCTGAAACAGTGTTTAAGGTGAATACAAAGCTGTTTCATAGTGTGAAAAAGGTAAAGAACAGTTTCAAAGTAAAGATTCTTCTTATAATGCATTCCCTTTTAGTCTAAAACACAATCTCTTGCCCTGAAACAGTGTTTAAGGTGAATACAAAGCTGTTTCATAGTGTGAAAAAGGTAAAGAACAGAGTTTCTATGTAAAGATTCTTCTTATAATGCATTCCCTTTTAGTCTAAAACACAATCTCTTGCCCTGAAACATTGTTTACAAAGCTGTTTCGTAGTGTGAAAAAGGGTAAAGAACAGACTTTCTATGTAAAGATTCTTCTTATAATGCATTCCCTTTTAGTCTAAAACACAATCTCTTGCCCTAAAACAGTGTTTAAGCTGAATACAAAGCTGTTTCATAGTGTGAAAAAGGTAAATAGTTTCAAAGTAAAGATTCTTCTTATAATGCATTCCCTTTTAGTCTAAAACACAATCTCTTGCCCTGAAACAGTGTTTAAGTTGAATACAAAGCTGTTTCATAGTGTGAAAAAGGTAAATAGTTTCAAAGTAAAGATTCTTCTTATAATGAATTCCCTTTTAGTCTAAAACACAATCTCTTGCCCTGACACAGTGTTTAAGTTGAATACAAAGCTGTTTCGTAGTGTGAAAAAGGTAAAGAACAGACTTTCTATGTAAAGATTCTTCTTATAATGCATTCCCTTTTAGTCTAAAACACAATCTCTTGCCCTGAAACAGTGTTTACAAAGCTGTTTCGTAGTGTGAAAAAGGTAAAGGACAGACTTTCTATGTAAAGATTCTTCTTATAATGCATTCCCTTTTAGTCTAAAACACAATCTCTTGCCCTGAAACAGTGTTTAAGGTGAATACAAAGCTGTTTCATAGTGTGAAAAAGGTAAAGAACAGAGTTTCAAAGTAAAGATTCTTCTTATAATGCATTCCCTTTTAGTCTAAAACACAATCTCTTGCCCTGAAACAGTGTTTAAGGTGAATACAAAGCTGTTTCATAGTGTGAAAAAGGTAAAGAACAGTTTCAAAGTAAAGATTCTTCTTATAATGCATTCCTTTTTAGTCTAAAACACAATCTCTTGCCCTGACACAGTGTTTAAGTTGAATACAAAGCTGTTTCATAGTGTGAAAAAGGTAAAGAACAGAGTTTCAAAGTAAAGATTCTTCTTATAATGCATTCCCTTTTAGTCTAAAACACAATCTCTTGCCCTGAAACAGTGCTTAAGTTGAATACAAAGCTGTTTCATAGTGTGAAAAAGGTAAAGAACAGTTTCAAAGTAAAGATTCTTCTTATAATGCATTCCCTTTTAGTCTAAAACACAATCTCTTGCCCTGAAACAGTGTTTAAGGTGAATACAAAGCTGTTTCATAGTGTGAAAAAGGTAAAGAACAGAGTTTCTATGTAAAGATTCTTCTTATAATGCATTCCCTTTTAGTGTAAAACACAATCTCTTGCCCTAAAACAGTGTTTAAGCTGAATACAAAGCTGTTTCGTAGTGTGAAAAAGGTAAAGAACAGAGTTTCAAAGTAAAGATTCTTCTTATAATGCATTCCCTTTTAGTCTAAAACACAATCTCTTGCCCTGAAACATTGTTTACAAAGCTGTTTCGTAGTGTGAAAAAGGGTAAAGAACAGACTTTCTATGTAAAGATTCTTCTTATAATGCATTCCCTTTTAGTCTAAAACACAATCTCTTGCCCTAAAACAGTGTTTAAGCTGAATACAAAGCTGTTTCATAGTGTGAAAATGGTAAAGAACAGAGTTTCAAAGTAAAGATTCTTCTTATAATGCATTCCCTTTTAGTCTAAAACACAATCTCTTGCCCTGAAACAGTGTTTAAGTTGAATACAAAGCTGTTTCATAGTGTGAAAAAGGTAAAGAACAGTTTCAAAGTAAAGATTCTTCTTATAATGCATTCCCTTTTAGTCTAAAACACAATCTCTTACCCTGAAACAGTGTTTAAGGTGAATACAAAGCTGTTTCATAGTGTGAAAAAGGTAAAGAACAGAGTTTCTATGTAAAGATTCTTCTTATAATGCATTCCCTTTTAGTCTAAAACACAATCTCTTGCCCTGAAACAGTGTTTAAGTTGAATACAAAGCTGTTTCATAGTGTGAAAAAGGTAAAGAACAGTTTCAAAGTAAAGATTCTTCTTATAATGAATTCCCTTTTAGTCTAAAACACAATCTCTTGCCCTGACACAGTGTTTAAGTTGAATACAAAGCTGTTTCATAGTGTGAAAAAGGTAAAGAACAGTTCCAAAGTAAAGATTCTTCTTATAATGCATTCCCTTTTAGTCTAAAACACAATCTCTTGCCCTGAAACAGTGTTTAAGGTGAATACAAAGCTGTTTCGTAGTGTGAAAAAGGTAAAGAACAGACTTTCTATGTAAAGATTCTTCTTATAATGCATTCCCTTTTAGTCTAAAACACAATCTCTTGCCCTGAAACATTGTTTACAAAGCTGTTTCGTAGTGTGACAAAGGGTAAAGAACAGACTTTCTATGTAAAGATTCTTCTTATAATGCATTCCCTTTTAGTCTAAAACACAATCTCTTGCCCTGAAACAGTGTTTAAGCTGAATACAAAGCTGTTTCATAGTGTGAAAAAGGTAAAGAACAGAGTTTCAAAGTAAAGATTCTTCTTATAATGCATTCCCTTTTAGTCTAAAACACAATCTCTTGCCCTGAAACAGTGTTTAAGTTGAATACAAAGCTGTTTCATAGTGTGAAAAAGGTAAAGAACAGTTCCAAAGTAAAGATTCTTCTTATAATGCATTCCCTTTTAGTCTAAAACACAATCTCTTGCCCTAAAACAGTGTTTAAGCTGAATACAAAGCTGTTTCATAGTGTGAAAAAGGTAAAGAACAGAGTTTCAAAGTAAAGATTCTTCTTATAATGCATTCCCTTTTAGTCTAAAACACAATCTCTTGCCCTGAAACAGTGTTTAAGTTGAATACAAAGCTGTTTCATAGTGTGAAAAAGGTAAAGAACAGTTCCAAAGTAAAGATTCTTCTTATAATGCATTCCCTTTTAGTCTAAAACACAATCTCTTGCCCTGAAACAGTGTTTAAGGTGAATACAAAGCTGTTTCGTAGTGTGAAAAAGGTAAAGAACAGACTTTCTATGTAAAGATTCTTCTTATAATGCATTCCCTTTTAGTCTAAAACACAATCTCTTGCCCTGAAACAGTGTTTACAAAGCTGTTTCGTAGTGTGAAAAAGGTAAAGAACAGACTTTCTATGTAAAGATTCTTCTTATAATGCATTCCCTTTTAGTCTAAAACACAATCTCTTGCCCTGAAACAGTGTTTAAGGTGAATACAAAGCTGTTTCATAGTGTGAAAAAGGTAAAGAACAGTTTCAAAGTAAAGATTCTTCTTATAATGCATTCCCTTTTAGTCTAAAACACAATCTCTTGCCCTGAAACAGTGTTTAAGGTGAATACAAAGCTGTTTCGTAGTGTGAAAAAGGTAAAGAACAGAGTTTCAAAGTAAAGATTCTTCTTATAATGCATTCCCTTTTAGTCTAAAACACAATCTCTTGCCCTGAAACAGTGTTTAAGGTGAATACAAAGCTGTTTCGTAGTGTGAAAAAGGTAAAGAACAGAGTTTCAAAGTAAAGATTCTTCTTATAATGCATTCCCTTTTAGTCTAAAACACAATCTCTTGCCCTGAAACAGTGTTTAAGGTGAATACAAAGCTGTTTCATAGTGTGAAAAAGGTAAAGAACAGTTTCAAAGTAAAGATTCTTCTTACAATGCATTCCCTTTTAGTCTAAAACACAATCTCTTGCCCTGAAACAGTGTTTAAGGTGAATACAAAGCTGTTTCATAGTGTGAAAAAGGTAAAGAACAGAGTTTCAAAGTAAAGATTCTTCTTATAATGCATTCCCTTTTAGTCTAAAACACAATCTCTTGCCCTGAAACAGTGTTTAAGGTGAATACAAAGCTGTTTCGTAGTGTGAAAAAGGTAAAAAACAGAGTTTCAAAGTAAAGATTCTTCTGATAATGCATTCCCTTTTAGTCTAAAACACAGTCTCTTGCCCTGAAACAGTGTTTAAGGTGAATACAAAGCTGTTTCGTAGTGTGAAAAAGGTAAAGAACAGAGTTTCAAAGTAAAGATTCTTCTTATAATGCATTCCCTTTTAGTCTAAAACACAATCTCTTGCCCTGAAACAGTGTTTAAGGTGAATACAAAGCTGTTTCATAGTGTGAAAAAGGTAAAGAACAGAGTTTCAAAGTAAAGATTCTTCTTATAATGCATTCCCTTTTAGTCTAAAACACAATATCTTGCCCTGAAACAGTGTTTACAAAGCTGTTTCGTAGTGTGAAAAAGGGTAAAGAACAGACTTTCTATGTAAAGATTCTTCTTATAATGCATTCCCTTTTAGTCTAAAACACAATCTCTTGCCCTAAAACAGTGTTTAAGCTGAATACAAAGCTGTTTCATAGTGTGAAAAGGGTAAAGAACAGAGTTTCAAAGTAAAGATTCTTCTTATAATGCATTCCCTTTTGGTCTAAAACACAATCTCTTGCCCTGATACAGTGTTTAAGGTGAAGACAAAGCTGTTTCATAGTGTGAAAAAGGTAAAGAACAGTTTCAAAGTAAAGATTCTTCTTATAATGAATTCCCTTTTAGTCTAAAACACAATCTCTTGCCCTGAAACAGTGTTTAAGGTGAATACAAAGCTGTTTCGTAGTGTGAAAAAGGTAAAGAACAGACTTTCTATGTAAAGATTCTTCTTATAATGCATTCCCTTTTAGTCTAAAACACAATCTCTTGCCCTGAAACAGTGTTTAAGGTGAATACAAAGCTGTTTCATAGTGTGAAAAAGGTAAAGAACAGTTTCAAAGTAAAGATTCTTCTTATAATGCATTCCCTTTTAGTCTAAAACACAATCTCTTGCCCTGAAACAGTGTTTAAGGTGAATACAAAGCTGTTTCATAGTGTGAAAAAGGTAAAGAACAGAGTTTCTATGTAAAGATTCTTCTTATAATGCATTCCCTTTTAGTGTAAAACACAATCTCTTGCCCTAAAACAGTGTTTAAGCTGAATACAAAGCTGTTTCGTAGTGTGAAAAAGGTAAAGAACAGAGTTTCAAAGTAAAGAATCTTCTTATAATGCATTCCCTTTTAGTCTAAAACACAATCTCTTGCCCTGAAACATTGTTTACAAAGCTGTTTCGTAGTGTGAAAAAGGGTAAAGAACAGACTTTCTATGTAAAGATTCTTCTTATAATGCATTCCCTTTTAGTCTAAAACACAATCTCTTGCCCTAAAACAGTGTTTAAGCTGAATACAAAGCTGTTTCATAGTGTGAAAAAGGTAAATAGTTTCAAAGTAAAGATTCTTCTTATAATGCATTCCCTTTTAGTCTAAAACACAATCTCTTGCCCTGAAACAGTGTTTAAGTTGAATACAAAGCTGTTTCATAGTGTGAAAAAGGTAAATAGTTTCAAAGTAAAGATTCTTCTTATAATGAATTCCCTTTTAGTCTAAAACACAATCTCTTGCCCTGACACAGTGTTTAAGTTGAATACAAAGCTGTTTCATAGTGTGAAAAAGGTAAAGAACAGAGTTTCTATGTAAAGATTCTTCTTATAATGCATTCCCTTTTAGTCTAAAACACAATCTCTTGCCCTGAAACAGTGTTTAAGTTGAATACAAAGCTGTTTCATAGTGTGAAAAAGGTAAAGAACAGTTCCAAAGTAAAGATTCTTCTTATAATGCATTCCCTTTTAGTCTAAAACACAATCTCTTGCCCTGAAACAGTGTTTAAGGTGAATACAAAGCTGTTTCGTAGTGTGAAAAAGGTAAAGAACAGACTTTCTATGTAAAGATTCTTCTTATAATGCATTCCCTTTTAGTCTAAAACACAATCTCTTGCCCTGAAACAGTGTTTACAAAGCTGTTTCGTAGTGTGAAAAAGGTAAAGGACAGACTTTCTATGTAAAGATTCTTCTTATAATGCATTCCCTTTTAGTCTAAAACACAATCTCTTGCCCTGAAACAGTGTTTAAGGTGAATACAAAGCTGTTTCATAGTGTGAAAAAGGTAAAGAACAGTTTCAAAGTAAAGATTCTTCTTATAATGCATTCCTTTTTAGTCTAAAACACAATCTATTGCCCTGAAACAGTGTTTAAGTTGAATACAAAGCTGTTTCGTAGTGTGAAAAAGGTAAAGAACAGAGTTTCAAAGTAAAGATTCTTCTTATAATGCATTCCCTTTTAGTCTAAAACACAATCTCTTGCCCTGAAACAGTGTTTAAGGTGAATACAAAGCTGTTTCATAGTGTGAAAAAGGTAAAGAACAGTTTCAAAGTAAAGATTCTTCTTATAATGCATTCCCTTTTAGTCTAAAACACAATCTCTTGCCCTAAAACAGTGTTTAAGCTGAATACAAAGCTGTTTCATAGTGTGAAAATGGTAAAGAACAGAGTTTCAAAGTAAAGATTCTTCTTATAATGCATTCCCTTTTAGTCTAAAACACAATCTCTTGCCCTGATACAGTGTTTAAGGTGAATACAAAGCTGTTTCAGTGTGAAAAAGGTAAAGAACAGAGTTTCAAAGTAAAGATTCTTCTTATAATGCATTCCCTTTTAGTCTAAAACACAATCTCTTGCCCTGAAACAGTGTTTAAGTTGAATACAAAGCTGTTTCATAGTGTGAAAAAGGTAAAGAACAGTTTCAAAGTAAAGATTCTTCTTATAATGAATTCCCTTTTAGTCTAAAACACAATCTCTTGCCCTGATACAGTGTTTAAGGTGAATACAAAGCTGTTTCAGTGTGAAAAAGGTAAAGAACAGAGTTTCAAAGTAAAGATTCTTCTTATAATGCATTCCCTTTTAGTCTAAAACACAATCTCTTGCCCTGAAACAGTGTTTAAGGTGAATACAAAGCTGTTTCATAGTGTGAAAAAGGTAAAGAACAGAGTTTCTATGTAAAGATTCTTCTTATAATGCATTCCCTTTTAGTGTAAAACACAATCTCTTGCCCTAAAACAGTGTTTAAGCTGAATACAAAGCTGTTTCATAGTGTGAAAAAGGTAAAGAACAGTTTCAAAGTAAAGATTCTTCTTATAATGCATTCCCTTTTAGTCTAAAACACAATCTCTTGCCCTGATACAGTGTTTAAGGTGAATACAAAGCTGTTTCAGTGTGAAAAAGGTAAAGAACAGAGTTTCAAAGTAAAGATTCTTCTTATAATGCATTCCCTTTTAGTCTAAAACACAATCTCTTGCCCTGAAACAGTGTTTAAGTTGAATACAAAGCTGTTTCATAGTGTGAAAAAGGTAAAGAACAGTTTCAAAGTAAAGATTCTTCTTATAATGAATTCCCTTTTAGTCTAAAACACAATCTCTTGCCCTGACACAGTGTTTAAGTTGAATACAAAGCTGTTTCATAGTGTGAAAAAGGTAAAGAACAGTTCCAAAGTAAAGATTCTTCTTATAATGCATTCCCTTTTAGTCTAAAACACAATCTCTTGCCCTGAAACAGTGTTTAAGGTGAATACAAAGCTGTTTCGTAGTGTGAAAAAGGTAAAGAACAGACTTTCTATGTAAAGATTCTTCTTATAATGCATTCCCTTTTAGTCTAAAACACAATCTCTTGCCCTGAAACAGTGTTTACAAAGCTGTTTCGTAGTGTGAAAAAGGTAAAGAACAGACTTTCTATGTAAAGATTCTTCTTATAATGCATTCCCTTTTAGTCTAAAACAATCTCTTGCCCTGAAACAGTGTTTAAGGTGAATACAAAGCTGTTTCATAGTGTGAAAAAGGTAAAGAACAGTTTCAAAGTAAAGATTCTTCTTATAATGCATTCCTTTTTAGTGTAAAACACAATCTCTTGCCCTAAAACAGTGTTTAAGCTGAATACAAAGCTGTTTCGTAGTGTGAAAAAGGTAAAGAACAGAGTTTCAAAGTAAAGATTCTTCTTATAATGCATTCCCTTTTAGTCTAAAACACAATCTCTTGCCCTGAAACATTGTTTACAAAGCTGTTTCGTAGTGTGAAAAAGGGTAAAGAACAGAGTTTCTATGTAAAGATTCTTCTTATAATGCATTCCCTTTTAGTCTAAAACACAATCTCTTGCCCTGATACAGTGTTTAAGGTGAATACAAAGCTGTTTCAGTGTGAAAAAGGTAAAGAACAGAGTTTCAAAGTAAAGATTCTTCTTATAATGCATTCCCTTTTAGTCTAAAACACAATCTCTTGCCCTGAAACAGTGTTTAAGTTGAATACAAAGCTGTTTCATAGTGTGAAAAAGGTAAAGAACAGTTTCAAAGTAAAGATTCTTCTTATAATGAATTCCCTTTTAGTCTAAAACACAATCTCTTGCCCTGACACAGTGTTTAAGTTGAATACAAAGCTGTTTCATAGTGTGAAAAAGGTAAAGAACAGTTCCAAAGTAAAGATTCTTCTTATAATGCATTCCCTTTTAGTCTAAAACACAATCTCTTGCCCTGAAACAGTGTTTAAGGTGAATACAAAGCTGTTTCGTAGTGTGAAAAAGGTAAAGAACAGACTTTCTATGTAAAGATTCTTCTTATAATGCATTCCCTTTTAGTCTAAAACACAATCTCTTGCCCTGAAACAGTGTTTAAGGTGAATACAAAGCTGTTTCATAGTGTGAAAAAGGTAAAGAACAGTTTCAAAGTAAAGATTCTTCTTATAATGCATTCCCTTTTAGTCTAAAACACAATCTCTTGCCCTGAAACAGTGTTTAAGGTGAATACAAAGCTGTTTCGTAGTGTGAAAAAGGTAAAGAACAGACTTTCTATGTAAAGATTCTTCTTATAATGCATTCCCTTTTAGTCTAAAACACAATCTCTTGCCCTGAAACAGTGTTTAAGGTGAATACAAAGCTGTTTCATAGTGTGAAAAAGGTAAAGAACAGTTTCAAAGTAAAGATTCTTCTTATAATGCATTCCTTTTTAGTCTAAAACACAATCTCTTGCCCTGAAACAGTGTTTAAGGTGAATACAAAGCTGTTTCATAGTGTGAAAAAGGTAAAGAACAGTTTCAAAGTAAAGATTCTTCTTATAATGCATTCCCTTTTAGTCTAAAACACAATCTCTTGCCCTGAAACAGTGTTTAAGGTGAATACAAAGCTGTTTCATAGTGTGCAAAAGGTAAAGAACAGAGTTTCAAAGTAAAGATTCTTCTTATAATGCATTCCCTTTTAGTCTAAAACACAATCTCTTGCCCTGAAACAGTGTTTAAGGTGAATACAAAGCTGTTTCGTAGTGTGAAATAAGGTAAAAAACAGTTTCAAAGTAAAGATTCTTCTTATAATGCATTCCTTTTTAGTCTAAAACACAATCTCTTGCCCTGACACAGTGTTTACAAAGCTGTTTCGTAGTGTGAAAAAGGTAAAGAACAGACTTTCTATGTAAAGATTCTTCTTATAATGCATTCCCTTTTAGTCTAAAACACAATCTCTTGCCCTGAAACAGTGTTTAAGGTGAATACAAAGCTGTTTCATAGTGTGAAAAAGGTAAAGAACAGAGTTTCAAAGTAAAGATTCTTCTTATAATGCATTCCCTTTTAGTCTAAAACACAATCTCTTGCCCTGAAACAGTGTTTAAGGTGAATACAAAGCTGTTTCGTAGTGTGAAAAAGGTAAAAAACAGTTTCAAAGTAAAGATTCTTCTTACAATGCATTCCCTTTTAGTCTAAAACACAATCTCTTGCCCTGAAACAGTGTTTAAGGTGAATACAAAGCTGTTTCATAGTGTGCAAAAGGTAAAGAACAGAGTTTCAAAGTAAAGATTCTTCTTATAATGCATTCCCTTTTAGTCTAAAACACAATCTCTTGCCCTGAAACAGTGTTTAAGGTGAATACAAAGCTGTTTCAGTGTGAAAAAGGTAAAGAACAGAGTTTCAAAGTAAAGATTCTTCTTATAATGCATTCCCTTTTAGTCTAAAACACAATCTCTTGCCCTGAAACAGTGTTTACAAAGCTGTTTCGTAGTGTGAAAAAGGTAAAGAACAGACTTTCTATGTAAAGATTCTTCTTATAATGCATTCCCTTTTAGTCTAAAACACAATCTCTTGCCCTGAAACAGTGTTTAAGGTGAATACAAAGCTGTTTCATAGTGTGAAAAAGGTAAAGAACAGTTTCAAAGTAAAGATTCTTCTTATAATGCATTCCTTTTTAGTCTAAAACACAATCTCTTGCCCTGAAACAGTGTTTAAGGTGAATACAAAGCTGTTTCGTAGTGTGAAAAAGGTAAAGAACAGACTTTCTATGTAAAGATTCTTCTTATAATGCATTCCCTTTTAGTCTAAAACACAATCTCTTGCCCTGAAACAGTGTTTACAAAGCTGTTTCGTAGTGTGAAAAAGGTAAAGAACAGACTTTCTATGTAAAGATTCTTCTTATAATGCATTCCCTTTTAGTCTAAAACACAATCTCTTGCCCTGAAACAGTGTTTAAGGTGAATACAAAGCTGTTTCATAGTGTGAAAAAGGTAAAGAACAGTTTCAAAGTAAAGATTCTTCTTATAATGCATTCCCTTTTAGTCTAAAACACAATCTCTTGCCCTGAAACAGTGTTTACAAAGCTGTTTCGTAGTGTGAAAAAGGTAAAGAACAGACTTTCTATGTAAAGATTCTTCTTATAATGCATTCCCTTTTAGTCTAAAACACAATCTCTTGCCCTAAAACAGTGTTTAAGCTGAAAACAAAGCTGTTTCATAGTGTGAAAAGGGTAAAGAACAGAGTTTCAAAGTAAAGATTCTTCTTATAATGCATTCCCTTTTAGTCTAAAACACAATCTCTTGCCCTGATAGTGTTTAAGGTGAATACAAAGCTGTTTCAGTGTGAAAAAGGTAAAGAACAGAGTTTCAAAGTAAAGATTCTTCTTATAATACATTCCCTTTTAGTCTAAAACACAATCTCTTGCCCTGAAACAGTGTTTAAGGTGAATACAAAGCTGTTTCGTAGTGTGAAAAAGGTAAAGAACAGACTTTATGTAAAGATTCTTCTTATAATGCATTCCCTTTTAGTCTAAAACACAATCTCTTGCCCTGAAACAGTGTTTAAGGTGAATACAAAGCTGTTTCGTAGTGTGAAAAAGGTAAAGAACAGTTTCAAAGTAAAGATTCTTCTTATAATGCATTCCTTTTTAGTCTAAAACACAATCATCTTGCCCTGAAACAGTGTTTAAGGTGAATACAAAGCTGTTTCGTAGTGTGAAAAGGGTAAAGAACAGACTTTCTATGTAAAGATTCTTCTTATAATGCATTCCCTTTTAGTCTAAAACACAATCTCTTGCCCTGAAACAGTGTTTAAGGTGAATACAAAGCTGTTTCGTAGTGTGAAAAAGGTAAAGAACAGAGTTTCAAAGTAAAGATTCTTCTTATAATGCATTCCCTTTTAGTCTAAAACACAATCTCTTGCCCTGAAACAGTGTTTAAGGTGAATACAAAGCTGTTTCGTAGTGTGAAAAAGGTAAACAGAGTTTCTATGTGAAGATTCTTCTTATAATGAATTCCCTTTTAGTCTAAAACACAATCTCTTGCCCTGATACAGTGTTTAAGGTGAATACAAAGCTGTTTCAGTGTGAAAAAGGTAAAGAACAGAGTTTCAAAGTAAAGACTCTTCTTATAATGCATTCCCTTTTAGTCTAAAACACAATCTCTTGCCCTGAAACAGTGTTTAAGGTGAATACAAAGCTGTTTCGTAGTGTGAAAAAGGTAAAGAACAGACTTTATGTAAAGATTCTTCTTATAATGCATTCCCTTTTAGTCTAAAACACAATCTCTTGCCCTGAAACAGTGTTTAAGGTGAATACAAAGCTGTTACATAGTGTGAAAAAGGTAAAGAACAGAGTTTCTATGTAAAGATTCTTCTTATAATGCATTCCCTTTTAGTCTAAAACACAATCTCTTGCCCTGAAACAGTGTTTAAGTTGAATACAAAGCTGTTTCATAGTGTGAAAAAGGTAAAGAACAGTTTCAAAGTAAAGATTCTTCTTATAATGAATTCCCTTTTAGTCTAAAACACAATCTCTTGCCCTGAAACAGTGTTTAAGGTGAATACAAACCTGTTTCATAGTGTGAAAAAGGTAAAGAACAGTTTCAAAGTAAAGATTCTTCTTATAATGCATTCCCTTTTAGTCTAAAACACAATCTCTTGCCCTGAAACAGTGTTTAAGGTGAATACAAAGCTGTTTCATAGTGTGAAAAAGGTAAAGAACAGAGTTTCAAAGTAAAGATTCTTCTTATAATGCATTCCCTTTTAATCTAAAACACAATCTCTTGCCCTGAAACAGTGTTTAAGGTGAATACAAAGCTGTTTCATAGTGTGAAAAAGGTAAAGAACAGAGTTTCAAAGTAAAGATTCTTCTTATAATGCATTCCCTTTTAGTCTAAAACACAATCTCTTGCCCTGAAACAGTGTTTAAGGTGAATACAAAGCTGTTTCATAGTGTGAAAAAGGTAAAGAACAGAGTTTCAAAGTAAAGATTCTTCTTATAATGCATTCCCTTTTAATCTAAAACACAATCTCTTGCCCTGAAACAGTGTTTAAGGTGAATACAAAGCTGTTTCAGTGTGAAAAAGGTAAAGAACAGAGTTTCAAAGTAAAGATTCTTCTTATACTGCATTCCCTTTTAGTCTAAAACACAATCTCTTGCCCTGACACAGTGTTTAAGTTGAATACAAAGCTGTTTCATAGTGTGAAAAAGGTAAAGAACAGAGTTTCAAAGTAAAGATTCTTCTTATAATGCATTCCCTTTTAGTCTAAAACACAATCTCTTGCCCTGAAACAGTGTTTAAGGTGAATACAAAGCTGTTTCGTAGTGTGAAAAAGGTAAACAGAGTTTCTATGTAAAGATTCTTCTTATAATGCATTCCCTTTTAGTCTAAAACACAATCTCTTGCCCTGAAACAGTGTTTAAGGTGAATACAAAGCTGTTTTGTAGTGTGAAAAAGGTAAAGAACAGAGTTTCAAAGTAAAGATTCTTCTTATAATGCATTCCCTTTTAGTCTAAAACACAATCTCTTGCCCTGATACAGTGTTTAAGGTGAATACAAAGCTGTTTCGTAGTGTGAAAAAGGTAAAGAACAGAGTTTCAAAGTAAAGATTCTTCTTATAATGCATTCCCTTTTAGTCTAAAACACAATCTCTTGCCCTGAAACAGTGTTTAAGGTGAATACAAAGCTGTTTCGTAGTGTGAAAAAGGTAAACAGAGTTTCTATGTAAAGATTCTTCTTATAATGCATTCCCTTTTAGTCTAAAACACAATCTCTTGCCCTGAAACAGTGTTTAAGGTGAATACAAAGCTGTTTCGTAGTGTGAAAAAGGTAAAGAACAGAGTTTCAAAGTAAAGATTCTTCTTATAATGCATTCCCTTTTAGTCTAAAACACAATCTCTTGCCCTGAAACAGTGTTTAAGGTGAATACAAAGCTGTTTCGTAGTGTGAAAAGGGTAAAGAAGAGACTTTCTATGTAAAGATTCTTCTTATAATGCATTCCCTTTTAGTCTAAAACACAATCTCTTGCCCTGACACAGTGTTTAAGGTGAATACAAAGCTGTTTCGTAGTGTGAAAAAGGTAAACAGAGTTTCTATGTAAAGATTCTTCTTATAATGCATTCCCTTTTAGTCTAAAACACAATCTCTTGCCCTGAAACAGTGTTTAAGGTGAATACAAAGCTGTTTCGTAGTGTGAAAAAGGTAAACAGAGTTTCTATGTAAAGATTCTTCTTATAATGCATTCCCTTTTAGTCTAAAACACAATCTCTTGCCCTGAAACAGTGTTTACGGTGAATACAAAGCTGTTTCGTAGTGTGAAAAAGGTAAAGAACAGTTTCAAACTAAAGATTCTTCTTATAATGCATTCCCTTTTAGTCTAAAACACAATCTCTTGCCCTGATACAGTGTTTAAGTTGAATACAAAGCTGTTTCGTAGTGTGAAAAAGGTAAAGAACAGAGTTTCAAAGTAAAGATTCTTCTTATAATGCATTCCCTTTTAGTCTAAAACACAATCTCTTGCCCTGAAACAGTGTTTAAGGTGAATACAAAGCTGTTTCGTAGTGTGAAAAGGGTAAAGAACAGACTTTCTATGTAAAGATTCTTCTTATAATGCATTCCCTTTTAGTCTAAAACACAATCTCTTGCCCTGAAACAGTGTTTAAGGTGAATACAAAGCTGTTTCGTAGTGTGAAAAGGGTAAAGAACAGACTTTCTATGTAAAGATTCTTCTTATAATGCATTCCCTTTTAGTCTAAAACACAATCTCTTGCCCTGAAACAGTGTTTAAGGTGAATACAAAGCTGTTTCGTAGTGCGAAAAAGGTAAAGAACAGAGTTTCAAAGTAAAGATTCTTCTTATAATGCATTCCCTTTTAGTCTAAAACACAATCTCTTGCCCTGAAACAGTGTTTAAGGTGAATACAAAGCTGTTTCGTAGTGTGAAAAAGGTAAACAGAGTTTCTATGTGAAGATTCTTCTTATAATGAATTCCCTTTTAGTCTAAAACACAATCTCTTGCCCTGAAACAGTGTTTAAGGTGAATACAAAGCTGTTTCGTAGTATGAAAAAGGTAAAGAACAGACTTTCTATGTAAAGATTCTTCTTATAATGCATTCCCTTTTAGTCTAAAACACAATCTCTTGCCCTGAAACAGTGTTTAAGGTGAATACAAAGCTGTTTCGTAGTGTGAAAAAGGTAAAGAACAGAGTTTCAAAGTAAAGATTCTTCTTATAATGCATTCCCTTTTAGTCTAAAACACAATCTCTTGCCCTGAAACAGTGTTTAAGGTGAATACAAAGCTGTTTCGTAGTGTGAAAAAGGTAAAGAACAGAGTTTCAAAGTAAAGATTCTTCTTATAATGCATTCCCTTTTAGTCTAAAACACAATCTCTTGCCCTGAAACAGTGTTTAAGGTGAATACAAAGCTGTTTCGTAGTGTGAAAAAGGTAAACAGAGTTTCTATGTGAAGATTCTTCTTATAATGCATTCCCTTTTAGTCTAAAACACAATCTCTTGCCCTGAAACAGTGTTTAAGGTGAATACAAACCTGTTTCATAGTGTGAAAAAGGTAAAGAACAGTTTCAAAGTAAAGATTCTTCTTATAATGCATTCCCTTTTAGTCTAAAACACAATCTCTTGCCCTGAAACAGTGTTTAAGGTGAATACAAAGCTGTTTCATAGTGTGAAAAAGGTAAACAGTTTCAAAGTAAAGATTCTTCTTATAATGCATTCCCTTTTAGTCTAAAACACAATCTCTTGCCCTGAAACAGTGTTTAAGGTGAATACAAAGCTGTTTCATAGTGTGAAAAAGGTAAAGAACAGAGTTTCTATGTAAAGATTCTTCTTATAATGCATTCCCTTTTAGTCTAAAACACAATCTCTTGCCCTGAAACAGTGTTTAAGGTGAATACAAAGCTGTTTCATAGTGTGAAAAAGGTAAAGAACAGAGTTTCAAAGTAAAGATTCTTCTTATAATGCATTCCCTTTTAGTCTAAAACACAATCTCTTGCCCTGAAACAGTGTTTAAGGTGAATACAAAGCTGTTTCGCAGTGTGAAAAAGGTAAACAGAGTTTCTATGTGAAGATTCTTCTTATAATGCATTCCCTTTTAGTCTAAAACACAATCTCTTGCCCTGAAACAGTGTTTAAGGTGAATACAAAGCTGTTTCGTAGTGTGAAAAAGGTAAAGAACAGAGTTTCAAAGTAAAGATTCTTCTTATAATGCATTCCCTTTTAGTCTAAAACACAATCTCTTGCCCTGAAACAGTGTTTAAGGTGAATACAAAGCTGTTTCAGTGTGAAAAAGGTAAAGAACAGAGTTTCAAAGTAAAGATTCTTCTTATAATGCATTCCCTTTTAGTCTAAAACACAATCTCTTGCCCTGATACAGTGTTTAAGGTGAATACAAAGCTGTTTCGTAGTGTGAAAAAGGTAAAGAACAGAGTTTCAAAGTAAAGATTCTTCTTATAATGCATTCCCTTTTAGTCTAAAACACAATCTCTTGCCCTGAAACAGTGTTTAAGGTGAATACAAAGCTGTTTCAGTGTGAAAAAGGTAAAGAACAGAGTTTCAAAGTAAAGATTCTTCTTATAATGCATTCCCTTTTAGTCTAAAACACAATCTCTTGCCCTGAAACAGTGTTTAAGGTGAATACAAAGCTGTTTCCTAGTGTGAAAAGGGTAAAGAACAGACTTTCTATGTAAATATTCTTCTTATAATGCATTCCCTTTTAGTCTAAAACACAATCTCTTGCCCTGAAACAGTGTTTAAGGTGAATACAAAGCTGTTTCGTAGTGTGAAAAAGGTAAAGAACAGAGTTTCAAAGTAAAGATTCTTCTTATAATGCATTCCCTTTTAGTCTAAAACACAATCTCTTGCCCTGAAACAGTGTTTAAGGTGAATACAAAGCTGTTTCAGTGTGAAAAAGGTAAAGAACAGAGTTTCAAAGTAAAGATTCTTCTTATAATGCATTCCCTTTTAGTCTAAAACACAATCTCTTGCCCTGAAACAGTGTTTAAGTTGAATACAAAGCTGTTTCATAGTGTGAAAAAGGTAAAGAACAGTTTCAAAGTAAAGATTCTTCTTATAATGCATTCCCTTTTAGTCTAAAACACAATCTCTTGCCCTGAAACAGTGTTTAAGGTGAATACAAAGCTGTTTCGTAGTGTGAAAAAGGTAAAGAACAGACTTTCTATGTAAAGATTCTTCTTATAATGCATTCCCTTTTAGTCTAAAACACAATCTCTTGCCCTGAAACAGTGTTTAAGGTGAATACAAACCTGTTTCATAGTGTGAAAAAGGTAAAGAACAGTTTCAAAGTAAAGATTCTTCTTATAATGCATTCCCTTTTAGTCTAAAACACAATCTCTTGCCCTGAAACAGTGTTTAAGGTGAATACAAAGCTGTTTCATAGTGTGAAAAAGGTAAAGAACAGTTTCAAAGTAAAGATTCTTCTTATAATGCATTCCCTTTTAGTCTAAAACACAATCTCTTGCCCTGAAACAGTGTTTAAGGTGAATACAAAGCTGTTTCGTAGTGTGAAAAGGGTAAAGAACAGACTTTCTATGTAAATATTCTTCTTATAATGCATTCCCTTTTAGTCTAAAACACAATCTCTTGCCCTGAAACAGTGTTTAAGGTGAATACAAAGCTGTTTCATAGTGTGAAAAAGGTAAAGAACAGTTTCAAAGTAAAGATTCTTCTTATAATGCATTCCCTTTTAGTCTAAAACACAATCTCTTGCCCTGAAACAGTGTTTAAGGTGAATACAAAGCTGTTTCGTAGTGTGAAAAAGGTAAAGAACAGAGTTTCAAAGTAAAGTTTCTTCTTATAATGCATTCCTTTTTAGTCTAAAACACAATCATCTTGCCCTGAAACAGTGTTTAAGGTGAATACAAAGCTGTTTCGTAGTGTGAAAAGGGTAAAGAACAGACTTTCTATGTAAAGATTCTTCTTATAATGCATTCCCTTTTAGTCTAAAACACAATCTCTTGCCCTGAAACAGTGTTTAAGGTGAATACAAACCTGTTTCATAGTGTGAAAAAGGTAAAGAACAGTTTCAAAGTAAAGATTCTTCTTATAATGCATTCCCTTTTAGTCTAAAACACAATCTCTTGCCCTGAAACAGTGTTTAAGGTGAATACAAAGCTGTTTCGTAGTGTGAAAAAGGTAAACAGAGTTTCTATGTAAAGATTCTTCTTATAATGCATTCCCTTTTAGTCTAAAACACAATCTCTTGCCCTGAAACAGTGTTTAAGGTGAATACAAAGCTGTTTCGTAGTGTGAAAAAGGTAAAGAACAGAGTTTCAAAGTAAAGATTCTTCTTATAATGCATTCCCTTTTAGTCTAAAACACAATCTCTTGCCCTGATACAGTGTTTAAGGTGAATACAAAGCTGTTTCGTAGTGTGAAAAAGGTAAAGAACAGAGTTTCAAAGTAAAGATTCTTCTTATAATGCATTCCCTTTTAGTCTAAAACACAATCTCTTGCCCTGAAACAGTGTTTAAGGTGAATACAAAGCTGTTTCCTAGTGTGAAAAGGGTAAAGAACAGACTTTCTATGTAAATATTCTTCTTATAATGCATTCCCTTTTAGTCTAAAACACAATCTCTTGCCCTGAAACAGTGTTTAAGGTGAATACAAAGCTGTTTCGTAGTGTGAAAAAGGTAAAGAACAGAGTTTCAAAGTAAAGATTCTTCTTATAATGCATTCCCTTTTAGTCTAAAACACAATCTCTTGCCCTGAAACAGTGTTTAAGTTGAATACAAAGCTGTTTCAGTGTGAAAAAGGTAAAGAACAGAGTTTCAAAGTAAAGATTCTTCTTATAATGCATTCCCTTTTAGTCTAAAACACAATCTCTTGCCCTGAAACAGTGTTTAAGTTGAATACAAAGCTGTTTCATAGTGTGAAAAAGGTAAAGAACAGTTTCAAAGTAAAGATTCTTCTTATAATGCATTCCCTTTTAGTCTAAAACACAATCTCTTGCCCTGAAACAGTGTTTAAGGTGAATACAAACCTGTTTCATAGTGTGAAAAAGGTAAAGAACAGTTTCAAAGTAAAGATTCTTCTTATAATGCATTCCCTTTTAGTCTAAAACACAATCTCTTGCCCTGAAACAGTGTTTAAGGTGAATACAAAGCTGTTTCATAGTGTGAAAAAGGTAAAGAACAGTTTCAAAGTAAAGATTCTTCTTATAATGCATTCCCTTTTAGTCTAAAACACAATCTCTTGCCCTGAAACAGTGTTTAAGGTGAATACAAAGCTGTTTCGTAGTGTGAAAAAGGTAAACAGAGTTTCTATGTAAAGATTCTTCTTATAATGCATTCCCTTTTAGTCTAAAACACAATCTCTTGCCCTGAAACAGTGTTTAAGGTGAATACAAAGCTGTTTCGTAGTGTGAAAAGGGTAAAGAACAGACTTTCTATGTAAAGATTCTTCTTATAATGCATTCCCTTTTAGTCTAAAACACAATCTCTTGCCCTGAAACAGTGTTTAAGGTGAATACAAACCTGTTTCATAGTGTGAAAAAGGTAAAGAACAGTTTCAAAGTAAAGATTCTTCTTATAATGCATTCCCTTTTAGTCTAAAACACAATCTCTTGCCCTGAAACAGTGTTTAAGGTGAATACAAAGCTGTTTCGTAGTGTGAAAAAGGTAAACAGAGTTTCTATGTAAAGATTCTTCTTATAATGCATTCCCTTTTAGTCTAAAACACAATCTCTTGCCCTGAAACAGTGTTTAAGGTGAATACAAAGCTGTTTCGTAGTGTGAAAAAGGTAAAGAACAGAGTTTCAAAGTAAAGATTCTTCTTATAATGCATTCCCTTTTAGTCTAAAACACAATCTCTTGCCCTGATACAGTGTTTAAGGTGAATACAAAGCTGTTTCGTAGTGTGAAAAAGGTAAAGAACAGAGTTTCAAAGTAAAGATTCTTCTTATAATGCATTCCCTTTTAGTCTAAAACACAATCTCTTGCCCTGAAACAGTGTTTAAGGTGAATACAAAGCTGTTTCGTAGTGTGAAAAGGGTAAAGAACAGACTTTCTATGTAAAGATTCTTCTTATAATGCATTCCCTTTTAGTGTAAAACACAATCTCTTGCCCTAAAACAGTGTTTAAGCTGAATACAAAGCCGTTTCGTAGTGTGAAAAAGGTAAAGAACAGAGTTTCAAAGTAAAGATTCTTCTTATATTGCATTCCCTTTTAGTCTAAAACACAATCTCTTGCCCTGAAACAGTGTTTAAGGTGAATACAAAGCTGTTTCATAGTGTGAAAAAGGTAAAGAACAGAGTTTCAAAGTAAAGATTCTTCTTATAATGCATTCCCTTTTAGTCTAAAACACAATCTCTTGCCCTGAAACAGTGTTTAAGGTGAATACAAAGCTGTTTCGTAGTGTGAAAAAGGTAAAGAACAGAGTTTCAAAGTAAAGATTCTTCTTATAATGCATTCCCTTTTAGTCTAAAACACAATCTCTTGCCCTGATACAGTGTTTAAGGTGAATACAAAGCTGTTTCGTAGTGTGAAAAGGGTAAAGAACAGACTTTCTATGTAAAGATTCTTCTTATAATGCATTCCCTTTTAGTCTAAAACACAATCTCTTGCCCTGAAACAGTGTTTAAGGTGAATACAAAGCTGTTTCGTAGTGTGAAAAAGGTAAAGAACAGAGTTTCAAAGTAAAGATTCTTCTTATAATGCATTCCCTTTTAGTCTAAAACACAATCTCTTGCCCTGAAACAGTGTTTAAGGTGAATACAAAGCTGTTTCGTAGTGTGAAAAAGGTAAACAGTTTCTATGTAAAGATTCTTCTTATAATGCATTCCCTTTTAGTCTAAAACACAATCTCTTGCCCTGAAACAGTGTTTAAGGTGAATACAAAGCTGTTTCGTAGTGTGAAAAAGGTAAAGAACAGAGTTTCAAAGTAAAGATTCTTCTTATAATGCATTCCCTTTTAGTCTAAAACACAATCTCTTGCCCTGATACAGTGTTTAAGGTGAATACAAAGCTGTTTCGTAGTGTGAAAAGGGTAAAGAACAGACTTTCTATGTAAAGATTCTTCTTATAATGCATTCCCTTTTAGTCTAAAACACAATCTCTTGCCCTGAAACAGTGTTTAAGGTGAATACAAAGCTGTTTCATAGTGTGAAAAAGGTAAAGAACAGAGTTTCTATGTAAAGATTCTTCTTATAATGCATTCCCTTTTAGTGTAAAACACAATCTCTTGCCCTAAAACAGTGTTTAAGCTGAATACAAAGCCGTTTCGTAGTGTGAAAAAGGTAAAGAACAGAGTTTCAAAGTAAAGATTCTTCTTATATTGCATTCCCTTTTAGTCTAAAACACAATCTCTTGCCCTGAAACAGTGTTTAAGGTGAATACAAAGCTGTTTCATAGTGTGAAAAAGGTAAAGAACAGAGTTTCAAAGTAAAGATTCTTCTTATAATGCATTCCCTTTTAGTCTAAAACACAATCTCTTGCCCTGACACAGTGTTTAAGGTGAATACAAAGCTGTTTCGTAGTGTGAAAAAGATTCTTCTTATAATGCATTCCCTTTTAGTCTAAAACACAATCTCTTGCCCTGATACAGTGTTTAAGGTGAATACAAAGCTGTTTCGTAGTGTGAAAAGGGTAAAGAACAGACTTTCTATGTAAAGATTCTTCTTATAATGCATTCCCTTTTAGTCTAAAACACAATCTCTTGCCCTGAAACAGTGTTTAAGGTGAATACAAAGCTGTTTCGTAGTGTGAAAAAGGTAAAGAACAGAGTTTCAAAGTAAAGATTCTTCTTATAATGCATTCCCTTTTAGTCTAAAACACAATCTCTTGCCCTGAAACAGTGTTTAAGGTGAATACAAAGCTGTTTCGTAGTGTGAAAAAGGTAAACAGAGTTTCTATGTGAAGATTCTTCTTATAATGCATTCCCTTTTAGTCTAAAACACAATCTCTTGCCCTGAAACAGTGTTTAAGGTGAATACAAAGCTGTTTCGTAGTGTGAAAAAGGTAAAGAACAGAGTTTCAAAGTAAAGATTCTTCTTATAATGCATTCCCTTTTAGTCTAAAACACAATCTCTTGCCCTGAAACAGTGTTTAAGGTGAATACAAAGCTGTTTCGTAGTGTGAAAAAGGTAAAGAACAGAGTTTCAAAGTAAAGATTCTTCTTATAATGCATTCCCTTTTAGTCTAAAACACAATCTCTTGCCCTGAAACAGTGTTTAAGGTGAATACAAAGCTGTTTCGTAGTGTGAAAAAGGTAAACAGTTTCTATGTAAAGATTCTTCTTATAATGCATTCCCTTTTAGTCTAAAACACAATCTCTTGCCCTGAAACAGTGTTTAAGGTGAATACAAAGCTGTTTCGTAGTGTGAAAAAGGTAAAGAACAGAGTTTCAAAGTAAAGATTCTTCTTATAATGCATTCCCTTTTAGTCTAAAACACAATCTCTTGCCCTGAAACAGTGTTTAAGGTGAATACAAAGCTGTTTCGTAGTGTGAAAAGGGTAAAGAACAGACTTTCTATGTAAAGATTCTTCTTATAATGCATTCCCTTTTAGTCTAAAACACAATCTCTTGCCCTGAAACAGTGTTTAAGCTGAATACAAAGCTGTTTCGTAGTGTGAAAAAGGTAAAGAACAGAGTTTCAAAGTAAAGATTCTTCTTATAATGCATTCCCTTTTAGTCTAAAACACAATCTCTTGCCCTGAAACATTGTTTACAAAGCTATTTCGTAGTGTGAAAAAGGTAAAGAACAGACTTTCTATGTAAAGATTCTTCTTATAATGCATTCCCTTTTAGTCTAAAACACAATCTCTTGCCCTGAAACAGTGTTTAAGGTGAATACAAAGCTGTTTCGTAGTGTGAAAAGGGTAAAGAACAGACTTTCTATGTAAAGATTCTTCTTATAATGCATTCCTTTTTAGTCTAAAACACAATCATCTTGCCCTGAAACAGTGTTTAAGGTGAATACAAAGCTGTTTCGTAGTGTGAAAAGGGTAAAGAACAGACTTTCTATGTAAAGATTCTTCTTATAATGCATTCCCTTTTAGTCTAAAACACAATCTCTTGCCCTGAAACAGTGTTTAAGGTGAATACAAACCTGTTTCATAGTGTGAAAAAGGTAAAGAACAGTTTCAAAGTAAAGATTCTTCTTATAATGCATTCCCTTTTAGTCTAAAACACAATCTCTTGCCCTGAAACATTGTTTACAAAGCTATTTCGTAGTGTGAAAAAGGTAAAGAACAGACTTTCTATGTAAAGATTCTTCTTATAATGCATTCCCTTTTAGTCTAAAACACAATCTCTTGCCCTGAAACAGTGTTTAAGGTGAATACAAAGCTGTTTCGTAGTGTGAAAAAGGTAAAGAACAGAGTTTCAAAGTAAAGATTCTTCTTATAATGCATTCCCTTTTAGTCTAAAACACAATCTCTTGCCCTGAAACAGTGTTTAAGGTGAATACAAAGCTGTTTCGTAGTGTGAAAAAGGTAAACAGTTTCTATGTAAAGATTCTTCTTATAATGCATTCCCTTTTAGTCTAAAACACAATCTCTTGCCCTGAAACAGTGTTTAAGGTGAATACAAAGCTGTTTCGTAGTGTGAAAAAGGTAAAGAACAGAGTTTCAAAGTAAAGATTCTTCTTATAATGCATTCCCTTTTAGTCTAAAACACAATCTCTTGCCCTGAAACAGTGTTTAAGGTGAATACAAAGCTGTTTCGTAGTGTGAAAAAGGTAAAGAACAGAGTTTCAAAGTAAAGATTCTTCTTATAATGCATTCCCTTTTAGTCTAAAACACAATCTCTTGCCCTGATACAGTGTTTAAGGTGAATACAAAGCTGTTTCGTAGTGTGAAAAAGGTAAAGAACAGAGTTTCAAAGTAAAGATTCTTCTTATAATGCATTCCCTTTTAGTCTAAAACACAATCTCTTGCCCTGAAACAGTGTTTAAGGTGAATACAAAGCTGTTTCGTAGTGTGAAAAGGGTAAAGAACAGACTTTCTATGTAAAGATTCTTCTTATAATGCATTCCCTTTTAGTCTAAAACACAATCTCTTGCCCTGAAACAGTGTTTAAGGTGAATACAAAGCTGTTTCGTAGTGTGAAAAAGGTAAAGAACAGAGTTTCTATGTAAAGATTCTTCTTATAATGCATTCCCTTTTAGTGTAAAACACAATCTCTTGCCCTAAAACAGTGTTTAAGCTGAATACAAAGCTGTTTCATAGTGTGAAAAAGGTAAAGAACAGAGTTTCAAAGTAAAGATTCTTCTTATAATGCATTCCCTTTTAGTCTAAAACACAATCTCTTGCCCTGACACAGTGTTTAAGGTGAATACAAAGCTGTTTCGTAGTGTGAAAAAGGTAAAGAACAGAGTTTCAAAGTAAAGATTCTTCTTATAATGCATTCCCTTTTAGTCTAAAACACAATCTCTTGCCCTGATACAGTGTTTAAGGTGAATACAAAGCTGTTTCGTAGTGTGAAAAGGGTAAAGAACAGACTTTCTATGTAAAGATTCTTCTTATAATGCATTCCCTTTTAGTCTAAAACACAATCTCTTGCCCTGAAACAGTGTTTAAGGTGAATACAAAGCTGTTTCGTAGTGTGAAAAAGGTAAAGAACAGAGTTTCAAAGTAAAGATTCTTCTTATAATGCATTCCCTTTTAGTCTAAAACACAATCTCTTGCCCTGAAACAGTGTTTAAGGTGAATACAAAGCTGTTTCGTAGTGTGAAAAAGGTAAAGAACAGAGTTTCAAAGTAAAGATTCTTCTTATAATGCATTCCCTTTTAGTCTAAAACACAATCTCTTGCCCTGAAACAGTGTTTAAGGTGAATACAAAGCGGTTTCGTAGTGTGAAAAAGGTAAAGAACAGACTTTCTAAGTAAAGATTCTTCTTATAATGCATTCCCTTTTAGTCTAAAACACAATCTCTTGCCCTGAAACAGTGTTTAAGGTGAATACAACGCTGTTTCATAGTGTGAAAAAGGTAAAGAACAGAGTTTCAAAGTAAAGATTCTTCTTATAATGCATTCCCTTTTAGTCTAAAACACAATCTCTTACCCTGAAACAGTGTTTAAGGTGAATACAAAGCTGTTTCATAGTGTGAAAAAGGTAAAGAACAGAGTTTCTATGTAAAGATTCTTCTTATAATGCATTCCCTTTTAGTCTAAAACACAATCTCTTGCCCTGAAACATTGTTTACAAAGCTGTTTCGTAGTGTGAAAAAGGTAAAGAACAGACTTTCTATGTAAAGATTCTTCTTATAATGCATTCCCTTTTAGTCTAAAACACAATCTCTTGCCCTGAAACAGTGTTTAAGGTGAATACAAAGCGGTTTCATAGTGTGAAAAAGGTAAAGAACAGTTTCAAAGTAAAGATTCTTCTTATAATGCATTCCCTTTTAGTCTAAAACACAATCTCTTGCCCTGAAACAGTGTTTAAGTTGAATACAAAGCTGTTTCATAGTGTGAAAAAGGTAAAGAACAGTTTCAAAGTAAAGATTCTTCTTATAATGCATTCCCTTTTAGTCTAAAACACAATCTCTTGCCCTGAAACAGTGTTTAAGGTGAATACAAAGCTGTTTCGTAGTGTGAAAAAGGTAAAGAACAGAGTTTCAAAGTAAAGATTCTTCTTATAATGCATTCCCTTTTAGTCTAAAACACAATCTCTTGCCCTGATACAGTGTTTAAGGTGAATACAAAGCTGTTTCGTAGTGTGAAAAAGGTAAACAGAGTTTCTATGTAAAGATTCTTCTTATAATGCATTCCCTTTTAGTCTAAAACACAATCTCTTGCCCTGAAACAGTGTTTAAGGTGAATACAAAGCTGTTTCGTAGTGTGAAAAAGGTAAACAGAGTTTCTATGTAAAGATTCTTCTTATAATGCATTCCCTTTTAGTCTAAAACACAACCTCTTGCCCTGAAACAGTGTTTAAGGTGAATACAAAGCTGTTTCGTAGTGTGAAAAAGGTAAAGAACAGTTTCAAAGTAAAGATTCTTCTTATAATGCATTCCCTTTTAGTCTAAAACACAATCTCTTGCCCTGAAACAGTGTTTAAGGTGAATACAAAGCTGTTTCGTAGTGTGAAAAAGGTAAAGAACAGACTTTCTATGTAAAGATTCTTCTTATAATGCATTCCCTTTTAGTCTAAAACACAGTCTCTTGCCCGGAAACAGTGTTTAAGGTGAATACAAACCTGTTTCATAGTGTGAAAAAGGTAAAGAACAGTTTCAAAGTAAAGATTCTTCTTATAATGCATTCCCTTTTAGTCTAAAACACAATCTCTTGCCCTGAAACAGTGTTTAAGGTGAATACAAAGCTGTTTCATAGTGTGAAAAAGGTAAAGAACAGTTTCAAAGTAAAGATTCTTCTTATAATGCATTCCCTTTTAGTCTAAAACACAATCTCTTGCCCTGAAACAGTGTTTAAGTTGAATACAAAGCTGTTTTGTAGTGTGAAAAGGGTAAAGAACAGACTTTCTATGTAAAGATTCTTCTTATAATGCATTCCCTTTTAGTCTAAAACACAATCTCTTGCCCTGAAACAGTGTTTAAGGTGAATACAAAGCTGTTTCATAGTGTGAAAAAGGTAAAGAACAGTTTCAAAGTAAAGATTCATCTTATAATGCATTCCTTTTTAGTCTAAAACACAATCTCTTGCCCTGAAACATTGTTTACAAAGCTGTTTCGTAGTGTGAAAAAGGTAAAGAACAGACTTTCTATGTAAAGATTCTTCTTATAATGCATTCCCTTTTAGTCTAAAACACAATCTCTTGCCCTGACACAGTGTTTAAGGTGAATACAAAGCTGTTTCGTAGTGTGAAAAAGGTAAAGAACAGAGTTTCAAAGTAAAGATTCTTCTTATAATGCATTCCCTTTTAGTCTAAAACACAATCTCTTGCCCTGATACAGTGTTTAAGGTGAATACAAAGCTGTTTCATAGTGTGAAAAAGGTAAAGAACAGTTTCAAAGTAAAGATTCTTCTTATAATGCATACCCTTTTAGTCTAAAACACAATCTCTTGCCCTGAAACAGTGTTTAAGGTGAATACAAAGCTGTTTCAGTGTGAAAAAGGTAAAGAACAGAGTTTCAAAGTAAAGATTCTTCTTATAATGAATTCCCTTTTAGTCTAAAACACAATCTCTTGCCCTGAAACAGGGTTTAAGGTGAATACAAAGCTGTTTCGTAGTGTGAAAAAGGTAAAGAACAGACTTTCTATGTAAAGATTCTTCTTATAATGCATTCCCTTTTAGTCTAAAACACAATCTCTTGCCCTGAAACAGTGTTTAAGGTGAATTCAAACCTGTTTCATAGTGTGAAAAAGGTAAAGAACAGTTTCAAAGTAAAGATTCTTCTTATAATGCATTCCCTTTTAGTCTAAAACACAATCTCTTGCCCTGAAACAGTGTTTAAGGTGAATACAAAGCTGTTTCGTAGTGTGAAAAAGGTAAACAGAGTTTCTATGTAAAGATTCTTCTTATAATGCATTCCCTTTTAGTCTAAAACACAATCTCTTGCCCTGAAACAGTGTTTAAGGTGAATACAAAGCTGTTTCGTAGTGTGAAAAAGGTAAAGAACAGTTTCAAAGTAAAGATTCTTCTTATAATGCATTCCCTTTTAGTCTAAAACACAATCTCTTGCCCTGAAACAGTGTTTAAGGTGAATACAAAGCTGTTTCGTAGTGTGAAAAAGGTAAACAGAGTTTCTATGTAAAGATTCTTCTTATAATGCATTCCCTTTTAGTCTAAAACACAATCTCTTGCCCTGATACAGTGTTTAAGGTGAATACAAAGCTGTTTCATAGTGTGAAAAAGGTAAAGAACAGAGTTTCAAAGTAAAGATTCTTCTTATAATGCATTCCCTTTTAGTCTAAAACACAATCTCTTGCCCTGATACAGTGTTTAAGGTGAATACAAAGCTGTTTCATAGTGTGAAAAAGGTAAAGAACAGAGTTTCAAAGTAAAGATTCTTCTTATAATGCATTCCCTTTTAGTCTAAAACACAATCTCTTGCCCTGATACAGTGTTTAAGGTGAATACAAAGCTGCTTCATAGTGTGAAAAAGGTAAAGAACAGAGTTTCAAAGTAAAGATTCTTCTTATAATGCATTCCCTTTTAGTCTAAAACACAATCTCTTGCCCTGAAACAGTGTTTAAGGTGAATACAAAGCTGTTTCAGTGTGAAAAAGGTAAAGAACAGAGTTTCAAAGTAAAGATTCTTCTTATAATGCATTCCCTTTTAGTCTAAAACACAATCTCTTGCCCTGAAACAGTGTTTAAGGTGAATACAAAGCTGTTTCAGTGTGAAAAAGGTAAAGAACAGAGTTTCAAAGTAAAGATTCTTCTTATAATGCATTCCCTTTTAGTCTAAAACACAATCTCTTGCCCTGAAACAGTGTTTAAGGTGAATACAAAGCTGTTTCATAGTGTGAAAAAGGTAAAGAACAGTTTCAAAGTAAAGATTCTTCTTATAATAAATTCCCTTTTAGTCTAAAACACAATCTCTTGCCCTGAAACAGTGTTTAAGTTGAATACAAAGCTGTTTCATAGTGTGAAAAAGGTAAAGAACAGAGTTTCTATGTAAAGATTCTTCTTATAATGCATTCCCTTTTAGTCTAAAACACAATCTCTTGCCCTGAAACAGTGTTTAAGGTGAATACAAAGCTGTTTCGTAGTGTGAAAAAGGTAAAGAACAGTTTCAAAGTAAAGATTCTTCTTATAATGCATTCCCTTTTAGTCTAAAACACAATCTCTTGCCCTGAAACAGTGTTTAAGGTGAATACAAAGCTGTTTCAGTGTGAAAAAGGTAAAGAACAGAGTTTCAAAGTAAAGATTCTTCTTATAATGCATTCCCTTTTAGTCTAAAACACAATCTCTTGCCCTGAAACAGTGTTTAAGGTGAATACAAAGCTGTTTCGTAGTGTGAAAAAGGTAAAGAACAGACTTTCTATGTAAAGATTCTTCTTATAATGCATTCCCTTTTAGTCTAAAACACAATCTCTTGCCCTGAAACAGTGTTTAAGGTGAATACAAACCTGTTTCATAGTGTGAAAAAGGTAAAGAACAGTTTCAAAGTAAAGATTCTTCTTATAATGAATTCCCTTTTAGTCTAAAACACAATCTCTTGCCCTGAAACAGTGTTTAAGGTAAATACAAAGCTGTTTCGTAGTGTGAAAAAGGTAAAGAACAGACTTTCTATGTAAAGATTCTTCTTATAATGCATTCCCTTTTAGTCTAAAACACAATCTCTTGCCCTGAAACAGTGTTTAAGGTGAATTCAAACCTGTTTCATAGTGTGAAAAAGGTAAAGAACAGTTTCAAAGTAAAGATTCTTCTTATAATGCATTCCCTTTTAGTCTAAAACACAATCTCTTGCCCTGAAACAGTGTTTAAGGTGAATACAAAGCTGTTTCATAGTGTGAAAAAGGTAAAGAACAGTTTCAAAGTAAAGATTCTTCTTATAATGCATTCCCTTTTAGTCTAAAACACAATCTCTTGCCCTGAAACAGTGTTTAAGGTGAATACAAAGCTGTTTCGTAGTGTGAAAAAGGTAAACAGAGTTTCTATGTAAAGATTCTTCTTATAATGCATTCCCTTTTAGTCTAAAACACAATCTCTTGCCCTGAAACAGTGTTTAAGTTGAATACAAAGCTGTTTCGTAGTGTGAAAAGGGTAAAGAACAGACTTTCTATGTAAAGATTCTTCTTATAATGCATTCCCTTTTAGTCTAAAACACAATCTCTTGCCCTGAAACAGTGTTTAAGGTGAATACAAAGCTGTTTCATAGTGTGAAAAAGGTAAAGAACAGTTTCAAAGTAAAGATTCATCTTATAATGCATTCCTTTTTAGTCTAAAACACAATCTCTTGCCCTGAAACATTGTTTACAAAGCTGTTTCGTAGTGTGAAAAAGGTAAAGAACAGACTTTCTATGTAAAGATTCTTCTTATAATGCATTCCCTTTTAGTCTAAAACACAATCTCTTGCCCTGAAACAGTGTTTAAGGTGAATTCAAACCTGTTTCATAGTGTGAAAAAGGTAAAGAACAGTTTCAAAGTAAAGATTCTTCTTATAATGCATTCCCTTTTAGTCTAAAACACAATCTCTTGCCCTGAAACAGTGTTTAAGGTGAATACAAAGCTGTTTCGTAGTGTGAAAAAGGTAAACAGAGTTTCTATGTAAAGATTCTTCTTATAATGCATTCCCTTTTAGTCTAAAACACAATCTCTTGCCCTGAAACAGTGTTTAAGGTGAATACAAAGCTGTTTCGTAGTGTGAAAAAGGTAAAGAACAGAGTTTCAAAGTAAAGATTCTTCTTATAATGCATTCCCTTTTAGTCTAAAACACAATCTCTTGCCCTGATACAGTGTTTAAGGTGAATACAAAGCTGCTTCATAGTGTGAAAAAGGTAAAGAACAGAGTTTCAAAGTAAAGATTCTTCTTATAATGCATTCCCTTTTAGTCTAAAACACAATCTCTTGCCCTGAAACAGTGTTTAAGGTGAATACAAAGCTGTTTCAGTGTGAAAAAGGTAAAGAACAGAGTTTCAAAGTAAAGATTCTTCTTATAATGCATTCCCTTTTAGTCTAAAACACAATCTCTTGCCCTGAAACAGTGTTTAAGGTGAATACAAAGCTGTTTCATAGTGTGAAAAAGGTAAAGAACAGTTTCAAAGTAAAGATTCTTCTTATAATAAATTCCCTTTTAGTCTAAAACACAATCTCTTGCCCTGAAACAGTGTTTAAGTTGAATACAAAGCTGTTTCATAGTGTGAAAAAGGTAAAGAACAGAGTTTCTATGTAAAGATTCTTCTTATAATGCATTCCCTTTTAGTCTAAAACACAATCTCTTGCCCTGAAACAGTGTTTAAGGTGAATACAAAGCTGTTTCGTAGTGTGAAAAAGGTAAAGAACAGTTTCAAAGTAAAGATTCTTCTTATAATGCATTCCCTTTTAGTCTAAAACACAATCTCTTGCCCTGAAACAGTGTTTAAGGTGAATACAAAGCTGTTTCAGTGTGAAAAAGGTAAAGAACAGAGTTTCAAAGTAAAGATTCTTCTTATAATGCATTCCCTTTTAGTCTAAAACACAATCTCTTGCCCTGAAACAGTGTTTAAGGTGAATACAAAGCTGTTTCGTAGTGTGAAAAAGGTAAAGAACAGACTTTCTATGTAAAGATTCTTCTTATAATGCATTCCCTTTTAGTCTAAAACACAATCTCTTGCCCTGAAACAGTGTTTAAGGTGAATACAAACCTGTTTCATAGTGTGAAAAAGGTAAAGAACAGAGTTTCAAAGTAAAGATTCTTCTTATAATGCATTCCCTTTTAGTCTAAAACACAATCTCTTGCCCTGAAACAGTGTTTAAGGTGAATACAAAGCTGTTTCGTAGTGTGAAAAAGGTAAACAGAGTTTCTATGTGAAGATTCTTCTTATAATGAATTCCCTTTTAGTCTAAAACACAATCTCTTGCCCTGAAACAGTGTTTAAGGTGAATACAAAGCTGTTTCGTAGTGTGAAAAAGGTAAAGAACAGAGTTTCAAAGTAAAGATTCTTCTTATAATGCATTCCCTTTTAGTCTAAAACACAATCTCTTGCCCTGAAACAGTGTTTAAGGTGAATACAAAGCTGTTTCAGTGTGTGAAAAAGGTAAAGAACAGAGTTTCAAAGTAAAGATTCTTCTTATAATGCATTCCCTTTTAGTCTAAAACACAATCTCTTGCCCTGAAACAGTGTTTAAGGTGAATACAAAGCTGTTTCATAGTGTGAAAAAGGTAAAGAACAGTTTCAAAGTAAAGATTCTTCTTATAATGCATTCCCTTTTAGTCTAAAACACAATCTCTTGCCCTGAAACAGTGTTTAAGGTGAATACAAAGCTGTTTCATAGTGTGAAAAAGGTAAAGAACAGAGTTTCTATGTAAAGATTCTTCTTATAATGCATTCCCTTTTAGTCTAAAACACAATCTCTTGCCCTGAAACAGTGTTTAAGGTGAATACAAAGCTGTTTCATAGTGTGAAAAAGGTAAAGAACAGAGTTTCAAAGTAAAGATTCTTCTTATAATGCATTCCCTTTTAGTCTAAAACACAATCTCTTGCCCTGAAACAGTGTTTAAGGTGAATACAAAGCTGTTTCAGTGTGAAAAAGGTAAAGAACAGAGTTTCAAAGTAAAGATTCTTCTTATAATGCATTCCCTTTTAGTCTAAAACACAATCTCTTGCCCTGATACAGTGTTTAAGGTGAATACAAACCTGTTTCATAGTGTGAAAAAGGTAAAGAACAGTTTCAAAGTAAAGATTCTTCTTATAATGCATTCCCTTTTAGTCTAAAACACAATCTCTTGCCCTGAAACAGTGTTTAAGGTGAATACAAAGCTGTTTCAGTGTGAAAAAGGTAAAGAACAGAGTTTCAAAGTAAAGATTCTTCTTATAATGCATTCCCTTTTAGTCTAAAACACAATCTCTTGCCCTGAAACAGTGTTTAAGGTGAATACAAAGCTGTTTCGTAGTGTGAAAAAGGTAAAGAACAGACTTTCTATGTAAAGATTCTTCTTATAATGCATTCCCTTTTAGTCTAAAACACAATCTCTTGCCCTGAAACAGTGTTTAAGGTGAATACAAACCTGTTTCATAGTGTGAAAAAGGTAAAGAACAGAGTTTCAAAGTAAAGATTCTTCTTATAATGCATTCCCTTTTAGTCTAAAACACAATCTCTTGCCCTGAAACAGTGTTTAAGGTGAATACAAAGCTGTTTCGTAGTGTGAAAAAGGTAAACAGAGTTTCTATGTGAAGATTCTTCTTATAATGAATTCCCTTTTAGTCTAAAACACAATCTCTTGCCCTGAAACAGTGTTTAAGGTGAATACAAAGCTGTTTCGTAGTGTGAAAAAGGTAAAGAACAGAGTTTCAAAGTAAAGATTCTTCTTATAATGCATTCCCTTTTAGTCTAAAACACAATCTCTTGCCCTGAAACAGTGTTTAAGGTGAATACAAAGCTGTTTCAGTGTGTGAAAAAGGTAAAGAACAGAGTTTCAAAGTAAAGATTCTTCTTATAATGCATTCCCTTTTAGTCTAAAACACAATCTCTTGCCCTGAAACAGTGTTTAAGGTGAATACAAAGCTGTTTCATAGTGTGAAAAAGGTAAAGAACAGTTTCAAAGTAAAGATTCTTCTTATAATGCATTCCCTTTTAGTCTAAAACACAATCTCTTGCCCTGAAACAGTGTTTAAGGTGAATACAAAGCTGTTTCATAGTGTGAAAAAGGTAAAGAACAGAGTTTCTATGTAAAGATTCTTCTTATAATGCATTCCCTTTTAGTCTAAAACACAATCTCTTGCCCTGAAACAGTGTTTAAGGTGAATACAAAGCTGTTTCATAGTGTGAAAAAGGTAAAGAACAGAGTTTCAAAGTAAAGATTCTTCTTATAATGCATTCCCTTTTAGTCTAAAACACAATCTCTTGCCCTGAAACAGTGTTTAAGGTGAATACAAAGCTGTTTCAGTGTGAAAAAGGTAAAGAACAGAGTTTCAAAGTAAAGATTCTTCTTATAATGCATTCCCTTTTAGTCTAAAACACAATCTCTTGCCCTGATACAGTGTTTAAGGTGAATACAAACCTGTTTCATAGTGTGAAAAAGGTAAAGAACAGTTTCAAAGTAAAGATTCTTCTTATAATGCATTCCCTTTTAGTCTAAAACACAATCTCTTGCCCTGAAACAGTGTTTAAGGTGAATACAAAGCTGTTTCGTAGTGTGAAAAAGGTAAAGAACAGAGTTTCAAAGTAAAGATTCTTCTTATAATGCATTCCTTTTTAGTCTAAAACACAATCATCTTGCCCTGAAACAGTGTTTAAGGTGAATACAAAGCTGTTTCGTAGTGTGAAAAGGGTAAAGAACAGACTTTCTATGTAAAGATTCTTCTTATAATGCATTCCCTTTTAGTCTAAAACACAATCTCTTGCCCTGAAACAGTGTTTAAGGTGAATACAAAGCTGTTTCATAGTGTGAAAAAGGTAAAGAACAGTTTCAAAGTAAAGATTCTTCTTATAATGCATTCCCTTTTAGTCTAAAACACAATCTCTTGCCCTGAAACAGTGTTTAAGGTGAATACAAAGCTGTTTCATAGTGTGAAAAAGGTAAAGAACAGAGTTTCTATGTAAAGATTCTTCTTATAATGCATTCCCTTTTAGTCTAAAACACAATCTCTTGCCCTGAAACAGTGTTTAAGGTGAATACAAAGCTGTTTCATAGTGTGAAAAAGGTAAAGAACAGAGTTTCAAAGTAAAGATTCTTCTTATAATGCATTCCCTTTTAGTCTAAAACACAATCTCTTGCCCTGAAACAGTGTTTAAGGTGAATACAAAGCTGTTTCGCAGTGTGAAAAAGGTAAACAGAGTTTCTATGTGAAGATTCTTCTTATAATGCATTCCCTTTTAGTCTAAAACACAATCTCTTGCCCTGAAACAGTGTTTAAGGTGAATACAAAGCTGTTTCGTAGTGTGAAAAAGGTAAAGAACAGAGTTTCAAAGTAAAGATTCTTCTTATAATGCATTCCCTTTTAGTCTAAAACACAATCTCTTGCCCTGAAACAGTGTTTAAGGTGAATACAAAGCTGTTTCAGTGTGAAAAAGGTAAAGAACAGAGTTTCAAAGTAAAGATTCTTCTTATAATGCATTCCCTTTTAGTCTAAAACACAATCTCTTGCCCTGATACAGTGTTTAAGGTGAATACAAAGCTGTTTCGTAGTGTGAAAAAGGTAAAGAACAGAGTTTCAAAGTAAAGATTCTTCTTATAATGCATTCCCTTTTAGTCTAAAACACAATCTCTTGCCCTGAAACAGTGTTTAAGGTGAATACAAAGCTGTTTCAGTGTGAAAAAGGTAAAGAACAGAGTTTCAAAGTAAAGATTCTTCTTATAATGCATTCCCTTTTAGTCTAAAACACAATCTCTTGCCCTGAAACAGTGTTTAAGGTGAATACAAAGCTGTTTCCTAGTGTGAAAAGGGTAAAGAACAGACTTTCTATGTAAATATTCTTCTTATAATGCATTCCCTTTTAGTCTAAAACACAATCTCTTGCCCTGAAACAGTGTTTAAGGTGAATACAAAGCTGTTTCGTAGTGTGAAAAAGGTAAAGAACAGAGTTTCAAAGTAAAGATTCTTCTTATAATGCATTCCCTTTTAGTCTAAAACACAATCTCTTGCCCTGAAACAGTGTTTAAGGTGAATACAAAGCTGTTTCAGTGTGAAAAAGGTAAAGAACAGAGTTTCAAAGTAAAGATTCTTCTTATAATGCATTCCCTTTTAGTCTAAAACACAATCTCTTGCCCTGAAACAGTGTTTAAGTTGAATACAAAGCTGTTTCATAGTGTGAAAAAGGTAAAGAACAGTTTCAAAGTAAAGATTCTTCTTATAATGCATTCCCTTTTAGTCTAAAACACAATCTCTTGCCCTGAAACAGTGTTTAAGGTGAATACAAAGCTGTTTCGTAGTGTGAAAAAGGTAAAGAACAGTTTCAAAGTAAAGATTCTTCTTATAATGCATTCCCTTTTAGTCTAAAACACAATCTCTTGCCCTGAAACAGTGTTTAAGGTGAATACAAAGCTGTTTCGTAGTGTGAAAAGGGTAAAGAACAGACTTTCTATGTAAATATTCTTCTTATAATGCATTCCTTTTTAGTCTAAAACACAATCATCTTGCCCTGAAACAGTGTTTAAGGTGAATACAAAGCTGTTTCGTAGTGTGAAAAAGGTAAACAGAGTTTCTATGTAAAGATTCTTCTTATAATGCATTCCCTTTTAGTCTAAAACACAATCTCTTGCCCTGAAACAGTGTTTAAGGTGAATACAAAGCTGTTTCGTAGTGTGAAAAAGGTAAAGAACAGAGTTTCAAAGTAAAGATTCTTCTTATAATGCATTCCCTTTTAGTCTAAAACACAATCTCTTGCCCTGATACAGTGTTTAAGGTGAATACAAAGCTGTTTCGTAGTGTGAAAAAGGTAAAGAACAGAGTTTCAAAGTAAAGATTCTTCTTATAATGCATTCCCTTTTAGTCTAAAACACAATCTCTTGCCCTGAAACAGTGTTTAAGGTGAATACAAAGCTGTTTCGTAGTGTGAAAAGGGTAAAGAACAGACTTTCTATGTAAAGATTCTTCTTATAATGCATTCCCTTTTAGTGTAAAACACAATCTCTTGCCCTAAAACAGTGTTTAAGCTGAATACAAAGCCGTTTCGTAGTGTGAAAAAGGTAAAGAACAGAGTTTCAAAGTAAAGATTCTTCTTATATTGCATTCCCTTTTAGTCTAAAACACAATCTCTTGCCCTGAAACAGTGTTTAAGGTGAATACAAAGCTGTTTCATAGTGTGAAAAAGGTAAAGAACAGAGTTTCAAAGTAAAGATTCTTCTTATAATGCATTCCCTTTTAGTCTAAAACACAATCTCTTGCCCTGAAACAGTGTTTAAGGTGAATACAAAGCTGTTTCGTAGTGTGAAAAGGGTAAAGAACAGACTTTCTATGTAAAGATTCTTCTTATAATGCATTCCCTTTTAGTCTAAAACACAATCTCTTGCCCTGAAACATTGTTTACAAAGCTATTTCGTAGTGTGAAAAAGGTAAAGAACAGACTTTCTATGTAAAGATTCTTCTTATAATGCATTCCCTTTTAGTCTAAAACACAATCTCTTGCCCTGAAACAGTGTTTAAGGTGAATACAAAGCTGTTTCGTAGTGTGAAAAAGGTAAAGAACAGAGTTTCAAAGTAAAGATTCTTCTTATAATGCATTCCCTTTTAGTCTAAAACACAATCTCTTGCCCTGAAACAGTGTTTAAGGTGAATACAAAGCTGTTTCGTAGTGTGAAAAAGGTAAACAGTTTCTATGTAAAGATTCTTCTTATAATGCATTCCCTTTTAGTCTAAAACACAATCTCTTGCCCTGAAACAGTGTTTAAGGTGAATACAAAGCTGTTTCGTAGTGTGAAAAAGGTAAACAGTTTCTATGTAAAGATTCTTCTTATAATGCATTCCCTTTTAGTCTAAAACACAATCTCTTGCCCTGAAACAGTGTTTAAGGTGAATACAAAGCTGTTTCGTAGTGTGAAAAAGGTAAAGAACAGAGTTTCAAAGTAAAGATTCTTCTTATAATGCATTCCCTTTTAGTCTAAAACACAATCTCTTGCCCTGAAACAGTGTTTAAGGTGAATACAAAGCTGTTTCATAGTGTGAAAAAGGTAAAGAACAGAGTTTCTATGTAAAGATTCTTCTTATAATGCATTCCCTTTTAGTGTAAAACACAATCTCTTGCCCTAAAACAGTGTTTAAGCTGAATACAAAGCCGTTTCGTAGTGTGAAAAAGGTAAAGAACAGAGTTTCAAAGTAAAGATTCTTCTTATATTGCATTCCCTTTTAGTCTAAAACACAATCTCTTGCCCTGAAACAGTGTTTAAGGTGAATACAAAGCTGTTTCATAGTGTGAAAAAGGTAAAGAACAGAGTTTCAAAGTAAAGATTCTTCTTATAATGCATTCCCTTTTAGTCTAAAACACAATCTCTTGCCCTGACACAGTGTTTAAGGTGAATACAAAGCTGTTTCGTAGTGTGAAAAAGATTCTTCTTATAATGCATTCCCTTTTAGTCTAAAACACAATCTCTTGCCCTGATACAGTGTTTAAGGTGAATACAAAGCTGTTTCGTAGTGTGAAAAGGGTAAAGAACAGACTTTCTATGTAAAGATTCTTCTTATAATGCATTCCCTTTTAGTCTAAAACACAATCTCTTGCCCTGAAACAGTGTTTAAGGTGAATACAAAGCTGTTTCGTAGTGTGAAAAAGGTAAAGAACAGAGTTTCAAAGTAAAGATTCTTCTTATAATGCATTCCCTTTTAGTCTAAAACACAATCTCTTGCCCTGAAACAGTGTTTAAGGTGAATACAAAGCTGTTTCAGTGTGAAAAAGGTAAAGAACAGAGTTTCAAAGTAAAGATTCTTCTTATAATGCATTCCCTTTTAGTCTAAAACACAATCTCTTGCCCTGAAACAGTGTTTAAGGTGAATACAAAGCTGTTTCCTAGTGTGAAAAGGGTAAAGAACAGATTTTCTATGTAAATATTCTTCTTATAATGCATTCCCTTTTAGTCTAAAACACAATCTCTTGCCCTGAAACAGTGTTTAAGGTGAATACAAAGCTGTTTCGTAGTGTGAAAAAGGTAAAGAACAGAGTTTCAAAGTAAAGATTCTTCTTATAATGCATTCCCTTTTAGTCTAAAACACAATCTCTTGCCCTGAAACAGTGTTTAAGGTGAATACAAAGCTGTTTCAGTGTGAAAAAGGTAAAGAACAGAGTTTCAAAGTAAAGATTCTTCTTATAATGCATTCCCTTTTAGTCTAAAACACAATCTCTTGCCCTGAAACAGTGTTTAAGTTGAATACAAAGCTGTTTCATAGTGTGAAAAAGGTAAAGAACAGTTTCAAAGTAAAGATTCTTCTTATAATGCATTCCCTTTTAGTCTAAAACACAATCTCTTGCCCTGAAACAGTGTTTAAGGTGAATACAAAGCTGTTTCGTAGTGTGAAAAAGGTAAAGAACAGTTTCAAAGTAAAGATTCTTCTTATAATGCATTCCCTTTTAGTCTAAAACACAATCTCTTGCCCTGAAACAGTGTTTAAGGTGAATACAAAGCTGTTTCGTAGTGTGAAAAGGGTAAAGAACAGACTTTCTATGTAAATATTCTTCTTATAATGCATTCCTTTTTAGTCTAAAACACAATCATCTTGCCCTGAAACAGTGTTTAAGGTGAATACAAAGCTGTTTCGTAGTGTGAAAAGGGTAAAGAACAGACTTTCTATGTAAAGATTCTTCTTATAATGCATTCCCTTTTAGTCTAAAACACAATCTCTTGCCCTGAAACAGTGTTTAAGGTGAATACAAACCTGTTTCATAGTGTGAAAAAGGTAAAGAACAGTTTCAAAGTAAAGATTCTTCTTATAATGCATTCCCTTTTAGTCTAAAACACAATCTCTTGCCCTGAAACAGTGTTTAAGGTGAATACAAAGCTGTTTCGTAGTGTGAAAAAGGTAAACAGAGTTTCTATGTAAAGATTCTTCTTATAATGCATTCCCTTTTAGTCTAAAACACAATCTCTTGCCCTGAAACAGTGTTTAAGGTGAATACAAAGCTGTTTCGTAGTGTGAAAAAGGTAAAGAACAGAGTTTCAAAGTAAAGATTCTTCTTATAATGCATTCCCTTTTAGTCTAAAACACAATCTCTTGCCCTGATACAGTGTTTAAGGTGAATACAAAGCTGTTTCGTAGTGTGAAAAAGGTAAAGAACAGAGTTTCAAAGTAAAGATTCTTCTTATAATGCATTCCCTTTTAGTCTAAAACACAATCTCTTGCCCTGAAACAGTGTTTAAGGTGAATACAAAGCTGTTTCGTAGTGTGAAAAGGGTAAAGAACAGACTTTCTATGTAAAGATTCTTCTTATAATGCATTCCCTTTTAGTGTAAAACACAATCTCTTGCCCTAAAACAGTGTTTAAGCTGAATACAAAGCCGTTTCGTAGTGTGAAAAAGGTAAAGAACAGAGTTTCAAAGTAAAGATTCTTCTTATATTGCATTCCCTTTTAGTCTAAAACACAATCTCTTGCCCTGAAACAGTGTTTAAGGTGAATACAAAGCTGTTTCATAGTGTGAAAAAGGTAAAGAACAGAGTTTCAAAGTAAAGATTCTTCTTATAATGCATTCCCTTTTAGTCTAAAACACAATCTCTTGCCCTGAAACAGTGTTTAAGGTGAATACAAAGCTGTTTCGTAGTGTGAAAAAGGTAAAGAACAGAGTTTCAAAGTAAAGATTCTTCTTATAATGCATTCCCTTTTAGTCTAAAACACAATCTCTTGCCCTGATACAGTGTTTAAGGTGAATACAAAGCTGTTTCGTAGTGTGAAAAGGGTAAAGAACAGACTTTCTATGTAAAGATTCTTCTTATAATGCATTCCCTTTTAGTCTAAAACACAATCTCTTGCCCTGAAACATTGTTTACAAAGCTATTTCGTAGTGTGAAAAAGGTAAAGAACAGACTTTCTATGTAAAGATTCTTCTTATAATGCATTCCCTTTTAGTCTAAAACACAATCTCTTGCCCTGAAACAGTGTTTAAGGTGAATACAAAGCTGTTTCGTAGTGTGAAAAAGGTAAAGAACAGAGTTTCAAAGTAAAGATTCTTCTTATAATGCATTCCCTTTTAGTCTAAAACACAATCTCTTGCCCTGAAACAGTGTTTAAGGTGAATACAAAGCTGTTTCGTAGTGTGAAAAAGGTAAACAGTTTCTATGTAAAGATTCTTCTTATAATGCATTCCCTTTTAGTCTAAAACACAATCTCTTGCCCTGAAACAGTGTTTAAGGTGAATACAAAGCTGTTTCGTAGTGTGAAAAAGGTAAAGAACAGAGTTTCAAAGTAAAGATTCTTCTTATAATGCATTCCCTTTTAGTCTAAAACACAATCTCTTGCCCTGAAACAGTGTTTAAGGTGAATACAAAGCTGTTTCATAGTGTGAAAAAGGTAAAGAACAGAGTTTCTATGTAAAGATTCTTCTTATAATGCATTCCCTTTTAGTGTAAAACACAATCTCTTGCCCTAAAACAGTGTTTAAGCTGAATACAAAGCCGTTTCGTAGTGTGAAAAAGGTAAAGAACAGAGTTTCAAAGTAAAGATTCTTCTTATATTGCATTCCCTTTTAGTCTAAAACACAATCTCTTGCCCTGAAACAGTGTTTAAGGTGAATACAAAGCTGTTTCATAGTGTGAAAAAGGTAAAGAACAGAGTTTCAAAGTAAAGATTCTTCTTATAATGCATTCCCTTTTAGTCTAAAACACAATCTCTTGCCCTGACACAGTGTTTAAGGTGAATACAAAGCTGTTTCGTAGTGTGAAAAAGATTCTTCTTATAATGCATTCCCTTTTAGTCTAAAACACAATCTCTTGCCCTGATACAGTGTTTAAGGTGAATACAAAGCTGTTTCGTAGTGTGAAAAGGGTAAAGAACAGACTTTCTATGTAAAGATTCTTCTTATAATGCATTCCCTTTTAGTCTAAAACACAATCTCTTGCCCTGAAACAGTGTTTAAGGTGAATACAAAGCTGTTTCGTAGTGTGAAAAAGGTAAAGAACAGAGTTTCAAAGTAAAGATTCTTCTTATAATGCATTCCCTTTTAGTCTAAAACACAATCTCTTGCCCTGAAACAGTGTTTAAGGTGAATACAAAGCTGTTTCGTAGTGTGAAAAAGGTAAACAGAGTTTCTATGTGAAGATTCTTCTTATAATGCATTCCCTTTTAGTCTAAAACACAATCTCTTGCCCTGAAACAGTGTTTAAGGTGAATACAAAGCTGTTTCGTAGTGTGAAAAAGGTAAAGAACAGAGTTTCAAAGTAAAGATTCTTCTTATAATGCATTCCCTTTTAGTCTAAAACACAATCTCTTGCCCTGAAACAGTGTTTAAGGTGAATACAAAGCTGTTTCGTAGTGTGAAAAAGGTAAAGAACAGAGTTTCAAAGTAAAGATTCTTCTTATAATGCATTCCCTTTTAGTCTAAAACACAATCTCTTGCCCTGAAACAGTGTTTAAGGTGAATACAAAGCTGTTTCGTAGTGTGAAAAAGGTAAAGAACAGTTTCAAAGTAAAGATTCTTCTTATAATGCATTCCCTTTTAGTCTAAAACACAATCTCTTGCCCTGATACAGTGTTTAAGGTGAATACAAAGCTGTTTCGTAGTGTGAAAAGGGTAAAGAACAGACTTTCTATGTAAAGATTCTTCTTATAATGCATTCCCTTTTAGTCTAAAACACAATCTCTTGCCCTGAAACAGTGTTTAAGCTGAATACAAAGCTGTTTCGTAGTGTGAAAAAGGTAAAGAACAGAGTTTCAAAGTAAAGATTCTTCTTATAATGCATTCCCTTTTAGTCTAAAACACAATCTCTTGCCCTGAAACATTGTTTACAAAGCTATTTCGTAGTGTGAAAAAGGTAAAGAACAGACTTTCTATGTAAAGATTCTTCTTATAATGCATTCCCTTTTAGTCTAAAACACAATCTCTTGCCCTGAAACAGTGTTTAAGGTGAATACAAACCTGTTTCATAGTGTGAAAAAGGTAAAGAACAGTTTCAAAGTAAAGATTCTTCTTATAATGCATTCCCTTTTAGTCTAAAACACAATCTCTTGCCCTGAAACAGTGTTTAAGGTGAATACAAAGCTGTTTCATAGTGTGAAAAAGGTAAAGAACAGTTTCAAAGTAAAGATTCTTCTTATAATGCATTCCCTTTTAGTGTAAAACACAATCTCTTGCCCTAAAACAGTGTTTAAGCTGAATACAAAGCTGTTTCATAGTGTGAAAAAGGTAAAGAACAGAGTTTCAAAGTAAAGATTCTTCTTATAATGCATTCCCTTTTAGTCTAAAACACAATCTCTTGCCCTGAAACAGTGTTTAAGGTGAATACAAAGCTGTTTCGTAGTGTGAAAAAGGTAAACAGAGTTTCTATGTAAAGATTCTTCTTATAATGCATTCCCTTTTAGTCTAAAACACAATCTCTTGCCCTGAAACAGTGTTTAAGGTGAATACAAAGCTGTTTCATAGTGTGAAAAAGGTAAAGAACAGAGTTTCTATGTAAAGATTCTTCTTATAATGCATTCCGTTTTAGTGTAAAACACAATCTCTTGCCCTAAAACAGTGTTTAAGCTGAATACAAAGCCGTTTCGTAGTGTGAAAAAGGTAAAGAACAGAGTTTCAAAGTAAAGATTCTTCTTATATTGCATTCCCTTTTAGTCTAAAACACAATCTCTTGCCCTGAAACAGTGTTTAAGGTGAATACAAAGCTGTTTCGTAGTGTGAAAAAGGTAAACAGAGTTTATGTAAAGATTCTTCTTATAATGCATTCCCTTTTAGTCTAAAACACAATCTCTTGCCCTGAAACAGTGTTTAAGGTGAATTCAAACCTGTTTCATAGTGTGAAAAAGGTAAAGAACAGTTTCAAAGTAAAGATTCTTCTTATAATGCATTCCCTTTTAGTCTAAAACACAATCTCTTGCCCTGAAACAGTGTTTAAGGTGAATACAAAGCTGTTTCATAGTGTGAAAAAGGTAAAGAACAGAGTTTCAAAGTAAAGATTCTTCTTATAATGCATTCCCTTTTAGTCTAAAACACAATCTCTTGCCCTGATACAGTGTTTAAGGTGAATACAAAGCTGTTTCGTAGTGTGAAAAGGGTAAAGAACAGACTTTCTATGTAAAGATTCTTCTTATAATGCATTCCCTTTTAGTCTAAAACACAATCTCTTGCCCTGAAACATTGTTTACAAAGCTATTTCGTAGTGTGAAAAAGGTAAAGAACAGACTTTCTATGTAAAGATTCTTCTTATAATGCATTCCCTTTTAGTCTAAAACACAATCTCTTGCCCTGAAACAGTGTTTAAGGTGAATACAAAGCTGTTTCGTAGTGTGAAAAAGGTAAAGAACAGAGTTTCAAAGTAAAGATTCTTCTTATAATGCATTCCCTTTTAGTCTAAAACACAATCTCTTGCCCTGAAACAGTGTTTAAGGTGAATACAAAGCTGTTTCGTAGTGTGAAAAAGGTAAACAGTTTCTATGTAAAGATTCTTCTTATAATGCATTCCCTTTTAGTCTAAAACACAATCTCTTGCCCTGAAACAGTGTTTAAGGTGAATACAAAGCTGTTTCGTAGTGTGAAAAAGGTAAAGAACAGAGTTTCAAAGTAAAGATTCTTCTTATAATGCATTCCCTTTTAGTCTAAAACACAATCTCTTGCCCTGAAACAGTGTTTAAGGTGAATACAAAGCTGTTTCATAGTGTGAAAAAGGTAAAGAACAGAGTTTCTATGTAAAGATTCTTCTTATAATGCATTCCCTTTTAGTGTAAAACACAATCTCTTGCCCTAAAACAGTGTTTAAGCTGAATACAAAGCCGTTTCGTAGTGTGAAAAAGGTAAAGAACAGAGTTTCAAAGTAAAGATTCTTCTTATATTGCATTCCCTTTTAGTCTAAAACACAATCTCTTGCCCTGAAACAGTGTTTAAGGTGAATACAAAGCTGTTTCATAGTGTGAAAAAGGTAAAGAACAGAGTTTCAAAGTAAAGATTCTTCTTATAATGCATTCCCTTTTAGTCTAAAACACAATCTCTTGCCCTGACACAGTGTTTAAGGTGAATACAAAGCTGTTTCGTAGTGTGAAAAAGATTCTTCTTATAATGCATTCCCTTTTAGTCTAAAACACAATCTCTTGCCCTGATACAGTGTTTAAGGTGAATACAAAGCTGTTTCGTAGTGTGAAAAGGGTAAAGAACAGACTTTCTATGTAAAGATTCTTCTTATAATGCATTCCCTTTTAGTCTAAAACACAATCTCTTGCCCTGAAACAGTGTTTAAGGTGAATACAAAGCTGTTTCGTAGTGTGAAAAAGGTAAAGAACAGAGTTTCAAAGTAAAGATTCTTCTTATAATGCATTCCCTTTTAGTCTAAAACACAATCTCTTGCCCTGAAACAGTGTTTAAGGTGAATACAAAGCTGTTTCGTAGTGTGAAAAAGGTAAACAGAGTTTCTATGTGAAGATTCTTCTTATAATGCATTCCCTTTTAGTCTAAAACACAATCTCTTGCCCTGAAACAGTGTTTAAGGTGAATACAAAGCTGTTTCGTAGTGTGAAAAAGGTAAAGAACAGAGTTTCAAAGTAAAGATTCTTCTTATAATGCATTCCCTTTTAGTCTAAAACACAATCTCTTGCCCTGAAACAGTGTTTAAGGTGAATACAAAGCTGTTTCGTAGTGTGAAAAAGGTAAAGAACAGAGTTTCAAAGTAAAGATTCTTCTTATAATGCATTCCCTTTTAGTCTAAAACACAATCTCTTGCCCTGAAACAGTGTTTAAGGTGAATACAAAGCTGTTTCGTAGTGTGAAAAAGGTAAACAGTTTCTATGTAAAGATTCTTCTTATAATGCATTCCCTTTTAGTCTAAAACACAATCTCTTGCCCTGAAACAGTGTTTAAGGTGAATACAAAGCTGTTTCGTAGTGTGAAAAAGGTAAAGAACAGAGTTTCAAAGTAAAGATTCTTCTTATAATGCATTCCCTTTTAGTCTAAAACACAATCTCTTGCCCTGAAACAGTGTTTAAGGTGAATACAAAGCTGTTTCGTAGTGTGAAAAAGGTAAAGAACAGTTTCAAAGTAAAGATTCTTCTTATAATGCATTCCCTTTTAGTCTAAAACACAATCTCTTGCCCTGATACAGTGTTTAAGGTGAATACAAAGCTGTTTCGTAGTGTGAAAAGGGTAAAGAACAGACTTTCTATGTAAAGATTCTTCTTATAATGCATTCCCTTTTAGTCTAAAACACAATCTCTTGCCCTGAAACAGTGTTTAAGCTGAATACAAAGCTGTTTCGTAGTGTGAAAAAGGTAAAGAACAGAGTTTCAAAGTAAAGATTCTTCTTATAATGCATTCCCTTTTAGTCTAAAACACAATCTCTTGCCCTGAAACATTGTTTACAAAGCTATTTCGTAGTGTGAAAAAGGTAAAGAACAGACTTTCTATGTAAAGATTCTTCTTATAATGCATTCCCTTTTAGTCTAAAACACAATCTCTTGCCCTGAAACAGTGTTTAAGGTGAATACAAACCTGTTTCATAGTGTGAAAAAGGTAAAGAACAGTTTCAAAGTAAAGATTCTTCTTATAATGCATTCCCTTTTAGTCTAAAACACAATCTCTTGCCCTGAAACAGTGTTTAAGGTGAATACAAAGCTGTTTCATAGTGTGAAAAAGGTAAAGAACAGTTTCAAAGTAAAGATTCTTCTTATAATGCATTCCCTTTTAGTGTAAAACACAATCTCTTGCCCTAAAACAGTGTTTAAGCTGAATACAAAGCTGTTTCATAGTGTGAAAAAGGTAAAGAACAGAGTTTCAAAGTAAAGATTCTTCTTATAATGCATTCCCTTTTAGTCTAAAACACAATCTCTTGCCCTGAAACAGTGTTTAAGGTGAATACAAAGCTGTTTCGTAGTGTGAAAAAGGTAAACAGAGTTTCTATGTAAAGATTCTTCTTATAATGCATTCCCTTTTAGTCTAAAACACAATCTCTTGCCCTGAAACAGTGTTTAAGGTGAATACAAAGCTGTTTCATAGTGTGAAAAAGGTAAAGAACAGAGTTTCTATGTAAAGATTCTTCTTATAATGCATTCCGTTTTAGTGTAAAACACAATCTCTTGCCCTAAAACAGTGTTTAAGCTGAATACAAAGCCGTTTCGTAGTGTGAAAAAGGTAAAGAACAGAGTTTCAAAGTAAAGATTCTTCTTATATTGCATTCCCTTTTAGTCTAAAACACAATCTCTTGCCCTGAAACAGTGTTTAAGGTGAATACAAAGCTGTTTCGTAGTGTGAAAAAGGTAAACAGAGTTTATGTAAAGATTCTTCTTATAATGCATTCCCTTTTAGTCTAAAACACAATCTCTTGCCCTGAAACAGTGTTTAAGGTGAATTCAAACCTGTTTCATAGTGTGAAAAAGGTAAAGAACAGTTTCAAAGTAAAGATTCTTCTTATAATGCATTCCCTTTTAGTCTAAAACACAATCTCTTGCCCTGAAACAGTGTTTAAGGTGAATACAAAGCTGTTTCATAGTGTGAAAAAGGTAAAGAACAGTTTCAAAGTAAAGATTCTTCTTATAATGCATTCCCTTTTAGTCTAAAACACAATCTCTTGCCCTGAAACAGTGTTTAAGGTGAATACAAAGCTGTTTCATAGTGTGAAAAAGGTAAAGAACAGAGTTTCTATGTAAAGATTCTTCTTATAATGCATTCCCTTTTAGTGTAAAACACAATCTCTTGCCCTAAAACAGTGTTTAAGCTGAATACAAAGCCGTTTCGTAGTGTGAAAAAGGTAAAGAACAGAGTTTCAAAGTAAAGATTCTTCTTATATTGCATTCCCTTTTAGTCTAAAACACAATCTCTTGCCCTGAAACAGTGTTTAAGGTGAATACAAAGCTGTTTCATAGTGTGAAAAAGGTAAAGAACAGTTTCAAAGTAAAGATTCTTCTTATAATGCATTCCCTTTTAGTCTAAAACACAATCTCTTGCCCTGACACAGTGTTTAAGGTGAATACAAAGCTGTTTCGTAGTGTGAAAAAGATTCTTCTTATAATGCATTCCCTTTTAGTCTAAAACACAATCTCTTGCCCTGATACAGTGTTTAAGGTGAATACAAAGCTGTTTCGTAGTGTGAAAAGGGTAAAGAACAGACTTTCTATGTAAAGATTCTTCTTATAATGCATTCCCTTTTAGTCTAAAACACAATCTCTTGCCCTGAAACAGTGTTTAAGGTGAATACAAAGCTGTTTCGTAGTGTGAAAAAGGTAAAGAACAGAGTTTCAAAGTAAAGATTCTTCTTATAATGCATTCCCTTTTAGTCTAAAACACAATCTCTTGCCCTGAAACAGTGTTTAAGGTGAATACAAAGCTGTTTCGTAGTGTGAAAAAGGTAAAGAACAGAGTTTCAAAGTAAAGATTCTTCTTATAATGCATTCCCTTTTAGTCTAAAACACAATCTCTTGCCCTGAAACAGTGTTTAAGGTGAATACAAAGCTGTTTCGTAGTGTGAAAAAGGTAAAGAACAGTTTCAAAGTAAAGATTCTTCTTATAATGCATTCCCTTTTAGTCTAAAACACAATCTCTTGCCCTGATACAGTGTTTAAGGTGAATACAAAGCTGTTTCGTAGTGTGAAAAGGGTAAAGAACAGACTTTCTATGTAAAGATTCTTCTTATAATGCATTCCCTTTTAGTCTAAAACACAATCTCTTGCCCTGAAACAGTGTTTAAGCTGAATACAAAGCTGTTTCGTAGTGTGAAAAAGGTAAAGAACAGAGTTTCAAAGTAAAGATTCTTCTTATAATGCATTCCCTTTTAGTCTAAAACACAATCTCTTGCCCTGAAACATTGTTTACAAAGCTATTTCGTAGTGTGAAAAAGGTAAAGAACAGACTTTCTATGTAAAGATTCTTCTTATAATGCATTCCCTTTTAGTCTAAAACACAATCTCTTGCCCTGAAACAGTGTTTAAGGTGAATACAAAGCTGTTTCGTAGTGTGAAAAGGGTAAAGAACAGACTTTCTATGTAAAGATTCTTCTTATAATGCATTCCTTTTTAGTCTAAAACACAATCATCTTGCCCTGAAACAGTGTTTAAGGTGAATACAAAGCTGTTTCATAGTGTGAAAAAGGTAAAGAACAGTTTCAAAGTAAAGATTCTTCTTATAATGCATTCCCTTTTAGTCTAAAACACAATCTCTTGCCCTGAAACAGTGTTTAAGGTGAATACAAAGCTGTTTCGTAGTGTGAAAAAGGTAAAGAACAGAGTTTCAAAGTAAAGTTTCTTCTTATAATGCATTCCTTTTTAGTCTAAAACACAATCATCTTGCCCTGAAACAGTGTTTAAGGTGAATACAAAGCTGTTTCGTAGTGTGAAAAGGGTAAAGAACAGACTTTCTATGTAAAGATTCTTCTTATAATGCATTCCCTTTTAGTCTAAAACACAATCTCTTGCCCTGAAACAGTGTTTAAGGTGAATACAAACCTGTTTCATAGTGTGAAAAAGGTAAAGAACAGTTTCAAAGTAAAGATTCTTCTTATAATGCATTCCCTTTTAGTCTAAAACACAATCTCTTGCCCTGAAACAGTGTTTAAGGTGAATACAAAGCTGTTTCATAGTGTGAAAAAGGTAAAGAACAGTTTCAAAGTAAAGATTCTTCTTATAATGCATTCCCTTTTAGTGTAAAACACAATCTCTTGCCCTAAAACAGTGTTTAAGCTGAATACAAAGCTGTTTCATAGTGTGAAAAAGGTAAAGAACAGAGTTTCAAAGTAAAGATTCTTCTTATAATGCATTCCCTTTTAGTCTAAAACACAATCTCTTGCCCTGAAACAGTGTTTAAGGTGAATACAAAGCTGTTTCGTAGTGTGAAAAAGGTAAACAGAGTTTCTATGTAAAGATTCTTCTTATAATGCATTCCCTTTTAGTCTAAAACACAATCTCTTGCCCTGAAACAGTGTTTAAGGTGAATACAAAGCTGTTTCATAGTGTGAAAAAGGTAAAGAACAGAGTTTCTATGTAAAGATTCTTCTTATAATGCATTCCCTTTTAGTGTAAAACACAATCTCTTGCCCTAAAACAGTGTTTAAGCTGAATACAAAGCCGTTTCGTAGTGTGAAAAAGGTAAAGAACAGAGTTTCAAAGTAAAGATTCTTCTTATATTGCATTCCCTTTTAGTCTAAAACACAATCTCTTGCCCTGAAACAGTGTTTAAGGTGAATACAAAGCTGTTTCGTAGTGTGAAAAAGGTAAACAGAGTTTATGTAAAGATTCTTCTTATAATGCATTCCCTTTTAGTCTAAAACACAATCTCTTGCCCTGAAACAGTGTTTAAGGTGAATACAAAGCTGTTTCGTAGTGTGAAAAAGGTAAAGAACAGAGTTTCAAAGTAAAGATTCTTCTTATAATGCATTCCCTTTTAGTCTAAAACACAATCTCTTGCCCTGAAACAGTGTTTAAGCTGAATACAAAGCTGTTTCGTAGTGTGAAAAAGGTAAAGAACAGAGTTTCAAAGTAAAGATTCTTCTTATAATGCATTCCCTTTTAGTCTAAAACACAATCTCTTGCCCTGAAACAGTGTTTAAGGTGAATACAACGCTGTTTCATAGTGTGAAAAAGGTAAAGAACAGAGTTTCAAAGTAAAGATTCTTCTTATAATGCATTCCCTTTTAGTCTAAAACACAATCTCTTACCCTGAAACAGTGTTTAAGGTGAATACAAAGCTGTTTCATAGTGTGAAAAAGGTAAAGAACAGAGTTTCTATGTAAAGATTCTTCTTATAATGCATTCCCTTTTAGTCTAAAACACAATCTCTTGCCCTGAAACATTGTTTACAAAGCTGTTTCGTAGTGTGAAAAAGGTAAAGAACAGACTTTCTATGTAAAGATTCTTCTTATAATGCATTCCCTTTTAGTCTAAAACACAATCTCTTGCCCTGAAACAGTGTTTAAGGTGAATACAAAGCTGTTTCGTAGTGTGAAAAAGGTAAAGAACAGAGTTTCAAAGTAAAGATTCTTCTTATAATGCATTCCCTTTTAGTCTAAAACACAATCTCTTGCCCTGAAACAGTGTTTAAGGTGAATACAAAGCTGTTTCGTAGTGTGAAAAGGGTAAAGAACAGACTTTCTATGTAAAGATTCTTCTTATAATGCATTCCCTTTTAGTCTAAAACACAATCTCTTGCCCTGAAACAGTGTTTAAGGTGAATACAAAGCTGTTTCGTAGTGTGAAAAAGGTAAAGAACAGAGTTTCTATGTAAAGATTCTTCTTATAATGCATTCCCTTTTAGTGTAAAACACAATCTCTTGCCCTAAAACAGTGTTTAAGCTGAATACAAAGCCGTTTCGTAGTGTGAAAAAGGTAAAGAACAGAGTTTCAAAGTAAAGATTCTTCTTATATTGCATTCCCTTTTAGTCTAAAACACAATCTCTTGCCCTGAAACAGTGTTTAAGGTGAATACAAAGCTGTTTCATAGTGTGAAAAAGGTAAAGAACAGAGTTTCAAAGTAAAGATTCTTCTTATAATGCATTCCCTTTTAGTCTAAAACACAATCTCTTGCCCTGACACAGTGTTTAAGGTGAATACAAAGCTGTTTCATAGTGTGAAAAAGGTAAAGAACAGAGTTTCAAAGTAAAGATTCTTCTTATAATGCATTCCCTTTTAGTCTAAAACACAATCTCTTGCCCTGATACAGTGTTTAAGGTGAATACAAAGCTGTTTCGTAGTGTGAAAAGGGTAAAGAACAGACTTTCTATGTAAAGATTCTTCTTATAATGCATTCCCTTTTAGTCTAAAACACAATCTCTTGCCCTGAAACAGTGTTTAAGGTGAATACAAAGCTGTTTCGTAGTGTGAAAAAGGTAAAGAACAGAGTTTCAAAGTAAAGATTCTTCTTATAATGCATTCCCTTTTAGTCTAAAACACAATCTCTTGCCCTGAAACAGTGTTTAAGGTGAATACAAAGCGGTTTCGTAGTGTGAAAAAGGTAAAGAACAGACTTTCTAAGTAAAGATTCTTCTTATAATGCATTCCCTTTTAGTCTAAAACACAATCTCTTGCCCTGAAACAGTGTTTAAGGTGAATACAACGCTGTTTCATAGTGTGAAAAAGGTAAAGAACAGAGTTTCAAAGTAAAGATTCTTCTTATAATGCATTCCCTTTTAGTCTAAAACACAATCTCTTACCCTGAAACAGTGTTTAAGGTGAATACAAAGCTGTTTCATAGTGTGAAAAAGGTAAAGAACAGAGTTTCTATGTAAAGATTCTTCTTATAATGCATTCCCTTTTAGTCTAAAACACAATCTCTTGCCCTGAAACATTGTTTACAAAGCTGTTTCGTAGTGTGAAAAAGGTAAAGAACAGACTTTCTATGTAAAGATTCTTCTTATAATGCATTCCCTTTTAGTCTAAAACACAATCTCTTGCCCTGAAACAGTGTTTAAGGTGAATACAAAGCGGTTTCATAGTGTGAAAAAGGTAAAGAACAGTTTCAAAGTAAAGATTCTTCTTATAATGCATTCCCTTTTAGTCTAAAACACAATCTCTTGCCCTGATACAGTGTTTAAGGTGAATACAAAGCTGTTTCGTAGTGTGAAAAAGGTAAACAGAGTTTCTATGTAAAGATTCTTCTTATAATGCATTCCCTTTTAGTCTAAAACACAATCTCTTGCCCTGAAACAGTGTTTAAGGTGAATACAAAGCTGTTTCGTAGTGTGAAAAAGGTAAACAGAGTTTCTATGTAAAGATTCTTCTTATAATGCATTCCCTTTTAGTCTAAAACACAACCTCTTGCCCTGAAACAGTGTTTAAGGTGAATACAAAGCTGTTTCGTAGTGTGAAAAAGGTAAAGAACAGTTTCAAAGTAAAGATTCTTCTTATAATGCATTCCCTTTTAGTCTAAAACACAATCTCTTGCCCTGAAACAGTGTTTAAGGTGAATACAAAGCTGTTTCATAGTGTGAAAAAGGTAAAGAACAGTTTCAAAGTAAAGATTCTTCTTATAATGCATTCCCTTTTAGTCTAAAACACAATCTCTTGCCCTGAAACAGTGTTTAAGTTGAATACAAAGCTGTTTCGTAGTGTGAAAAGGGTAAAGAACAGACTTTCTATGTAAAGATTCTTCTTATAATGCATTCCCTTTTAGTCTAAAACACAATCTCTTGCCCTGAAACAGTGTTTAAGGTGAATACAAAGCTGTTTCATAGTGTGAAAAAGGTAAAGAACAGTTTCAAAGTAAAGATTCATCTTATAATGCATTCCTTTTTAGTCTAAAACACAATCTCTTGCCCTGAAACATTGTTTACAAAGCTGTTTCGTAGTGTGAAAAAGGTAAAGAACAGACTTTCTATGTAAAGATTCTTCTTATAATGCATTCCCTTTTAGTCTAAAACACAATCTCTTGCCCTGACACAGTGTTTAAGGTGAATACAAAGCTGTTTCGTAGTGTGAAAAAGGTAAAGAACAGAGTTTCAAAGTAAAGATTCTTCTTATAATGCATTCCCTTTTAGTCTAAAACACAATCTCTTGCCCTGATACAGTGTTTAAGGTGAATACAAAGCTGTTTCATAGTGTGAAAAAGGTAAAGAACAGAGTTTCAAAGTAAAGATTCTTCTTATAATGAATTCCCTTTTAGTCTAAAACACAATCTCTTGCCCTGAAACAGGGTTTAAGGTGAATACAAAGCTGTTTCGTAGTGTGAAAAAGGTAAAGAACAGACTTTCTATGTAAAGATTCTTCTTATAATGCATTCCCTTTTAGTCTAAAACACAATCTCTTGCCCTGAAACAGTGTTTAAGGTGAATTCAAACCTGTTTCATAGTGTGAAAAAGGTAAAGAACAGTTTCAAAGTAAAGATTCTTCTTATAATGCATTCCCTTTTAGTCTAAAACACAATCTCTTGCCCTGAAACAGTGTTTAAGGTGAATACAAAGCTGTTTCATAGTGTGAAAAAGGTAAAGAACAGTTTCTATGTAAAGATTCTTCTTATAATGCATTCCCTTTTAGTCTAAAACACAATCTCTTGCCCTGACACAGTGTTTAAGGTGAATACAAAGCTGTTTCATAGTGTGAAAAAGGTAAAGAACAGAGTTTCAAAGTAAAGATTCTTCTTATAATGCATTCCCTTTTAGTCTAAAACACAATCTCTTGCCCTGATACAGTGTTTAAGGTGAATACAAAGCTGTTTCATAGTGTGAAAAAGGTAAAGAACAGAGTTTCAAAGTAAAGATTCTTCTTATAATGCATTCCCTTTTAGTCTAAAACACAATCTCTTGCCCTGATACAGTGTTTAAGGTGAATACAAAGCTGCTTCATAGTGTGAAAAAGGTAAAGAACAGAGTTTCAAAGTAAAGATTCTTCTTATAATGCATTCCCTTTTAGTCTAAAACACAATCTCTTGCCCTGAAACAGTGTTTAAGGTGAATACAAAGCTGTTTCAGTGTGAAAAAGGTAAAGAACAGAGTTTCAAAGTAAAGATTCTTCTTATAATGCATTCCCTTTTAGTCTAAAACACAATCTCTTGCCCTGAAACAGTGTTTAAGGTGAATACAAAGCTGTTTCGTAGTGTGAAAAAGGTAAAGAACAGTTTCAAAGTAAAGATTCTTCTTATAATGCATTCCCTTTTAGTCTAAAACACAATCTCTTGCCCTGAAACAGTGTTTAAGGTGAATACAAAGCTGTTTCAGTGTGAAAAAGGTAAAGAACAGAGTTTCAAAGTAAAGATTCTTCTTATAATGCATTCCCTTTTAGTCTAAAACACAATCTCTTGCCCTGAAACAGTGTTTAAGGTGAATACAAAGCTGTTTCGTAGTGTGAAAAAGGTAAAGAACAGACTTTCTATGTAAAGATTCTTCTTATAATGCATTCCCTTTTAGTCTAAAACACAATCTCTTGCCCTGAAACAGTGTTTAAGGTGAATACAAACCTGTTTCATAGTGTGAAAAAGGTAAAGAACAGTTTCAAAGTAAAGATTCTTCTTATAATGAATTCCCTTTTAGTCTAAAACACAATCTCTTGCCCTGAAACAGTGTTTAAGGTAAATACAAAGCTGTTTCGTAGTGTGAAAAAGGTAAAGAACAGACTTTCTATGTAAAGATTCTTCTTATAATGCATTCCCTTTTAGTCTAAAACACAATCTCTTGCCCTGAAACAGTGTTTAAGGTGAATTCAAACCTGTTTCATAGTGTGAAAAAGGTAAAGAACAGTTTCAAAGTAAAGATTCTTCTTATAATGCATTCCCTTTTAGTCTAAAACACAATCTCTTGCCCTGAAACAGTGTTTAAGGTGAATACAAAGCTGTTTCATAGTGTGAAAAAGGTAAAGAACAGTTTCAAAGTAAAGATTCTTCTTATAATGCATTCCCTTTTAGTCTAAAACACAATCTCTTGCCCTGACACAGTGTTTAAGTTGAATACAAAGCTGTTTCATAGTGTGAAAAAGGTAAAGAACAGAGTTTCAAAGTAAAGATTCTTCTTATAATGCATTCCCTTTTAGTCTAAAACACAATCTCTTGCCCTGAAACAGTGTTTAAGGTGAATACAAAGCTGTTTCGTAGTGTGAAAAAGGTAAAGAACAGAGTTTCAAAGTAAAGATTCTTCTTATAATGCATTCCCTTTTAGTCTAAAACACAATCTCTTGCCCTGATACAGTGTTTAAGGTGAATACAAAGCTGCTTCATAGTGTTAAAAAGGTAAAGAACAGAGTTTCAAAGTAAAGAGTCTTCTTATAATGCATTCCCTTTTAGTCTAAAACACAATCTCTTGCCCTGAAACAGTGTTTAAGGTGAATACAAAGCTGTTTCATAGTGTGAAAAAGGTAAAGAACAGAGTTTCAAAGTAAAGATTCTTCTTATAATGCATTCCCTTTTAGTCTAAAACACAATCTCTTGCCCTGAAACAGTGTTTAAGGTGAATACAAAGCTGTTTCAGTGTGAAAAAGGTAAAGAACAGAGTTTCAAAGTAAAGATTCTTCTTATAATGCATTCCCTTTTAGTCTAAAACACAATCTCTTGCCCTGAAACAGTGTTTAAGGTGAATACAAAGCTGTTTCGTAGTGTGAAAAAGGTAAAGAACAGACTTTCTATGTAAAGATTCTTCTTATAATGCATTCCCTTTTAGTCTAACACACAATCTCTTGCCCTGAAACAGTGTTTAAGGTGAATACAAAGCTGTTTCAGTGTGAAAAAGGTAAAGAACAGAGTTTCAAAGTAAAGATTCTTCTTATAATGAATTCCCTTTTAGTCTAAAACACAATCTCTTGCCCTGAAACAGTGTTTAAGGTGAATACAAAGCTGTTTCGTAGTGTGAAAAAGGTAAAGAACAGACTTTCTATGTAAAGATTCTTCTTATAATGCATTCCCTTTTAGTCTAAAACACAATCTCTTGCCCTGAAACAGTGTTTAAGGTGAATACAAAGCTGTTTCATAGTGTGAAAAAGGTAAAGAACAGAGTTTCAAAGTAAAGATTCTTCTTATAATGCATTCCCTTTTAGTCTAAAACACAATCTCTTGCCCTGATACAGTGTTTAAGGTGAATACAAAGCTGCTTCATAGTGTTAAAAAGGTAAAGAACAGAGTTTCAAAGTAAAGAGTCTTCTTATAATGCATTCCCTTTTAGTCTAAAACACAATCTCTTGCCCTGAAACAGTGTTTAAGGTGAATACAAAGCTGTTTCATAGTGTGAAAAAGGTAAAGAACAGTTTCAAAGTAAAGATTCTTCTTATAATGCATTCCCTTTTAGTCTAAAACACAATCTCTTGCCCTGAAACAGTGTTTACAAAGCTGTTTCGTAGTGTGAAAAAGGTAAAGAACAGACTTTCTATGTAAAGATTCTTCTTATAATGCATTCCCTTTTAGTCTAAAACACAATCTCTTGCCCTGACAGTGCTTAAATTGAATACAAAGCTGTTTCATAGTGTGAAAAAGGTAAAGAACAGTTTCAAAGTAAAGATTCTTCTTATAATACATTCCCTTTTAGTCTAAAACACAATCTCTTGCCCTGAAACAGTGTTTAAGGTGAATACAAAGCTGTTTCATAGTGTGAAAAAGGTAAAGAACAGTTTCAAAGTAAAGATTCTTCTTATAATGCATTCCCTTTTAGTCTAAAACACAATCTCTTGCCCTGAAACAGTGTTTAAGGTGAATACAAAGCTGTTTCATAGTGTGAAAAAGGTAAACAGAGTTTCTATGTAAAGATTCTTCTTATAATGCATTCCCTTTTAGTCTAAAACACAATCTCTTGCCCTGAAACAGTGTTTAAGGTGAATACAAAGCTGTTTCATAGTGTGAAAAAGGTAAAGAACAGAGTTTCCATGTAAAGATTCTTCTTATAATGCATTCCCTTTTAGTCTAAAACACAATCTCTTGCCCTGAAACAGTGTTTAAGGTGAATACAAAGCTGTTTCATAGTGTGAAAAAGGAAAAGAACAGAGTTTCAAAGTTAAGATTCTTCTTATAATGCATTCCCTTTTAGTCTAAAACACAATCTCTTGCCCTGAAACAGTGTTTAAGGTGAATACAAAGCTGTTTCATAGTGTGAAAAAGGTAAAGAACAGTTTCAAAGTAAAGATTCTTCTTATAATGCATTCCCTTTTAGTCTAAAACACAATCTCTTGCCCTGAAACAGTGTTTAAGGTGAATACAAAGCTGTTTCGTAGTGTGAAAAAGGTAAAGAACAGAGTTTCAAAGTAAAGATTCTTCTTATAATGCATTCCCTTTTAGTCTAAAACACAATCTCTTGCCCTGAAACAGTGTTTAAGGTGAATACAAAGCTGTTTTGTAGTGTGAAAAAGGTAAAGAACAGTTTCAAAGTAAAGATTCTTCTTATAATGCATTCCCTTTTAGTCTAAAACACAATCTCTTGCCCTGAAACAGTGTTTAAGGTGAATACAAAGCTGTTTTGTAGTGTGAAAAAGGTAAACAACAGACTTATGTAAAGATTCTTCTTATAATGCATTCCCTTTTAGTCTAAAACACAATCTCTTGCCCTGAAACAGTGTTTAAGGTGAATACAAAGCTGTTTCGTAGTGTGAAAAAGGTAAAGAACAGAGTTTCAAAGTAAAGATTCTTCTTATAATGCATTCCTTTTTAGTCTAAAACACAATCTCTTGCCCTGAAACAGTGTTTAAGGTGAATACAAAGCTGTTTCATAGTGTGAAAAAGGTAAAGAACAGAGTTTCAAAGTAAAGATTCTTCTTATAATGCATTCCCTTTTAGTCTAAAACACAATCTCTTGCCCTGAAACAGTGTTTACAAAGCTGTTTCGTAGTGTGAAAAAGGTAAAGAACAGAGTTTCTATGTAAAGATTCTTCTTATAATGCATTCCCTTTTAGTCTAAAATACAATCTCTTGCCCTGAAACAGTGTTTAAGGTGAATACAAAGCTGTTTCGTAGTGTGAAAAAGGTAAAGAACAGTTTCAAAGTAAAGATTCTTCTTATAATGCATTCCCTTTTAGTCTAAAACACAATCTCTTGCCCTGAAACAGTGTTTACGGTGAATACAAAGCTGTTTCGTAGTGTGAAAAAGGTAAAGAACAGAGTTTCAAAGTAAAGATTCTTCTTATAATGCATTCCCTTTTAGTCTAAAACACAATCTCTTGCCCTGAAACAGTGTTTAAGGTGAATACAAAGCTGTTTCGTAGTGTGAAAAAGGTAAAGAACAGAGTTTCAAAGTAAAGATTCTTCTTATAATGCATTCCCTTTTAGTCTAAAACACAATCTCTTGCCCTGAAACAGTGTTTAAGGTGAATACAAAGCTGTTTCATTGTGTGAAAAAGGTAAAGAACAGAGTTTCAAAGTAAAGATTCTTCTTATAATGCATTCCCTTTTAGTCTAAAACACAATCTCTTGCCCTGAAACAGTGTTTAAGGTGAATACAAAGCTGTTTCGTAGTGTGAAAAAGGTAAACAGAGTTTCTATGTAAAGATTCTTCTTATAATGCATTCCCTTTTAGTCTAAAACACAATCTCTTGCCCTGAAACAGTGTTTAAGGTGAATACAAAGCTGTTTCGTAGTGTGAAAAAGGTAAAGAACAGAGTTTCTATGTAAAGATTCTTCTTATAATGCATTCCCTTTTAGTCTAAAACACAATCTCTTGCCCTGAAACAGTGTTTACAAAGCTGTTTCATAGTGTGAAAAAGGTAAAGAACAGACTTTATGTAAAGATTCTTCTTATAATGCATTCCCTTTTAGTCTAAAACACAATCTCTTGCCCTGAAACAGTGTTTAAGGTGAATACAAAGCTGTTTCGTAGTGTGAAAAAGGTAAAGAACAGAGTTTCTATGTAAAGATTCTTCTTATAATGCATTCCCTTTTAGTCTAAAACACAATCTCTTGCCCTGAAACAGTGTTTACAAAGCTGTTTCATAGTGTGAAAAAGGTAAAGAACAGACTTTATGTAAAGATTCTTCTTATAATGCATTCCCTTTTAGTCTAAAACACAATCTCTTGCCCTGAAACAGTGTTTACGGTGAATACAAAGCTGTTTCGTAGTGTGAAAAAGGTAAAGAACAGAGTTTCAAAGTAAAGATTCTTCTTAAAATGAATTCCCTTTTAGTCTAAAACACAATCTCTTGCCCTGACACAGTGTTTAAGTTGAATACAAAGCTGTTTCATAGTGTGAAAAAGGTAAAGAACAGTTTCAAAGTAAAGATTCTTCTTATAATGCATTCCCTTTTAGTCTAACACAATCTCTTGCCCTGAAACAGTGTTTACAAAGCTGTTTCGTAGTGTGAAAAAGGTAAAGAACAGACTTTATGTAAAGATTCTTCTTATAATGCATTCCCTTTTAGTCTAAAACACAATCTCTTGCCCTGAAACAGTGTTTACAAAGCTGTTTCGTAGTGTGAAAAAGGTAAAGAACAGAGTTTCAAAGTAAAGATTCTTCTTATAATGCATTCCCTTTTAGTCTAAAACAATCTCTTGCCCTGAAACAGTGTTTAAGGTAATACAAAGCTGTTTCATTGTGTGAAAAAGGTAAAGAACAGAGTTTCAAAGTAAAGATTCTTCTTATAATGCATTCCCTTTTAGTCTAAAACACAATCTCTTGCCCTGAAACAGTGTTTACGGTGAATACAAAGCTGTTTCGTAGTGTGAAAAAGGTAAACAGAGTTTCAAAGTAAAGATTCTTCTTATAATGCATTCCCTTTTAGTCTAAAACACAATCTCTTGCCCTGAAACAGTGTTTAAGGTGAATACAAAGCTGTTTCATTGTGTGAAAAAGGTAAAGAACAGAGTTTCAAAGTAAAGATTCTTCTTATAATGCATTCCCTTTTAGTCTAAAACACAATCTCTTGCCCTGAAACAGTGTTTACGGTGAATACAAAGCTGTTTCGTAGTGTGAAAAAGGTAAACAGAGTTTCAAAGTAAAGATTCTTCTTATAATGCATTCCCTTTTAGTCTAAAACACAATCTCTTGCCCTGAAACAGTGTTTAAGGTGAATACAAAGCTGTTTCGTAGTGTGAAAAGGGTAAAGAACAGACTTTCTATGTAAAGATTCTTCTTATAATGCATTCCCTTTTAGTCTAAAACACAATCTCTTGCCCTGAAACAGTGTTTACAAAGCTGTTTCGTAGTGTGAAAAAGGTAAAGAACAGACTTTCTATGTAAAGATTCTTCTTATAATGCATTCCCTTTTAGTCTAAAACACAATCTCTTGCCCTGATACAGTGTTTAAGGTGAATACAAAGCTGTTTCGTAGTGTGAAAAGGGTAAAGAACAGAGTTTCAAAGTAAAGATTCTTCTTATAATGCATTCCTTTTTAGTCTAAAACACAATCATATTGCCCTGAAACAGTGTTTAAGGTGAATACAAAGCTGTTTCGTAGTGTGAAAAGGGTAAAGAACAGACTTTCTATCTAAAGATTCTTCTTATAATGCATTCCCTTTTAGTCTAAAACACAATCTCTTGCCCTGATACAGTGTTTAAGGTGAATACAAAGCTGTTTCGTAGTGTGAAAAAGGTAAACAGAGTTTCTATGTAAAGATTCTTCTTATAATGCATTCCCTTTTAGTCTAAAACACAATCTCTTGCACTGAAACAGTGTTTAAGGTGAATACAAAGCTGTTTCATAGTGTGAAAAAGGTAAAGAACAGTTTCAAAGTAAAGATTCTTCTTATAATGCATTCCCTTTTAGTCTAAAACACAATCTCTTGCCCTGAAACAGTGTTTACAAAGCTGTTTCGTAGTGTGAAAAAGGTAAAGAACAGACTTTCTATGTAAAGATTCTTCTTATAATGCATTCCCTTTTAGTCTAAAACACAATCTCTTGCCCTGAAACAGTGTTTACAAAGCTGTTTCGTAGTGTGAAAAAGGTAAAGAACAGACTTTCTATGTAAAGATTCTTCTTATAATGCATTCCCTTTTAGTCTAAAACACAATCTCTTGCCCTGAAACAGTGTTTAAGGTGAATACAAAGCTGTTTCGTAGTGTGAAAAAGGTAAAGAACAGAGTTTCAAAGTAAAGATTCTTCTTATAATGCATTCCCTTTTAGTCTAAAACAATCTCTTGCCCTGAAACAGTGTTTAAGGTGAATACAAAGCTGTTTCGTAGTGTGAAAAAGGTAAAGAACAGAGTTTCAAAGTAAAGATTCTTCTTATAATGCATTCCTTTTTAGTCTAAAACACAATCATATTGCCCTGAAACAGTGTTTAAGGTGAATACAAAGCTGTTTCGTAGTGTGAAAAAGGTAAACAGAGTTTCTATGTAAAGATTCTTCTTATAATGCATTCCCTTTTAGTCTAAAACACAATCTCTTGCCCTGATTCAGTGTTTAAGGTGAATACAAAGCTGTTTCATAGTGTGAAAAAGGTAAAGAACAGACTTTCTATGTAAAGATTCTTCTTATAATGCATTCCCTTTTAGTCTAAAACACAATCTCTTGCCCTGATACAGTGTTTAAGGTGAATACAAAGCTGTTTCGTAGTGTGAAAAATGTAAACAGAGTTTCTATGTAAAGATTCTTCTTATAATGCATTCCCTTTTAGTCTAAAACACAATCTCTTGCCCTGAAACAGTGTTTAAGGTGAATACAAAGCTGTTTCGTAGTGTGAAAAAGGTAAAGAACAGTTTCAAAGTAAAGATTCTTCTTATAATGCATTCCTTTTTAGTCTAAAACACAATCATCTTGCCCTGAAACAGTGTTTAAGGTGAATACAAAGCTGTTTCGTAGTGTGAAAAGGGTAAAGAACAGACTTTCTATCTAAAGATTCTTCTTATAATGCATTCCCTTTTAGTCTAAAACACAATCTCTTGCCCTGATACAGTGTTTAAGGTGAATACAAAGCTGTTTCGTAGTGTGAAAAAGGTAAAGAACAGAGTTTCAAAGTAAAGATTCTTCTTATAATGCATTCCCTTTTAGTCTAAAACACAATGTCTTGCCCTGAAACAGTGTTTAAGGTGAATACAAAGCTGTTTCATAGTGTGAAAAAGGTAAAGAACAGAGTTTCAAAGTAAAGATTCTTCTTATAATGCATTCCCTTTTAGTCTAACACAATCTCTTGCCCTGAAACAGTGTTTACAAAGCTGTTTCGTAGTGTGAAAAAGGTAAAGAACAGACTTTATGTAAAGATTCTTCTTATAATGCATTCCCTTTTAGTCTAAAACACAATCTCTTGCCCTGAAACAGTGTTTACAAAGCTGTTTCGTAGTGTGAAAAAGGTAAAGAACAGAGTTTCAAAGTAAAGATTCTTCTTATAATGCATTCCCTTTTAGTCTAAAACACAATCTCTTGCCCTGAAACAGTGTTTAAGGTAATACAAAGCTGTTTCATTGTGTGAAAAAGGTAAAGAACAGAGTTTCAAAGTAAAGATTCTTCTTATAATGCATTCCCTTTTAGTCTAAAACACAATCTCTTGCCCTGAAACAGTGTTTACGGTGAATACAAAGCTGTTTCGTAGTGTGAAAAAGGTAAACAGAGTTTCAAAGTAAAGATTCTTCTTATAATGCATTCCCTTTTAGTCTAAAACACAATCTCTTGCCCTGAAACAGTGTTTAAGGTGAATACAAAGCTGTTTCATTGTGTGAAAAAGGTAAAGAACAGAGTTTCAAAGTAAAGATTCTTCTTATAATGCATTCCCTTTTAGTCTAAAACACAATCTCTTGCCCTGAAACAGTGTTTACGGTGAATACAAAGCTGTTTCGTAGTGTGAAAAAGGTAAACAGAGTTTCAAAGTAAAGATTCTTCTTATAATGCATTCCCTTTTAGTCTAAAACACAATCTCTTGCCCTGAAACAGTGTTTAAGGTGAATACAAAGCTGTTTCGTAGTGTGAAAAGGGTAAAGAACAGACTTTCTATGTAAAGATTCTTCTTATAATGCATTCCCTTTTAGTCTAAAACACAATCTCTTGCCCTGATACAGTGTTTAAGGTGAATACAAAGCTGTTTCGTAGTGTGAAAAAGGTAAACAGAGTTTCTATGTAAAGATTCTTCTTACAATGCATTCCCTTTTAGTCTAAAACACAATCTCTTGCCCTGATTCAGTGTTTAAGGTGAATACAAAGCTGTTTCGTAGTGTGAAAAAGGTAAACAGAGTTTCTATGTAAAGATTCTTCTTATAATGCATTCCCTTTTAGTCTAAAACACAATCTCTTGCCCTGAAACAGTGTTTACAAAGCTGTTTCGTAGTGTGAAAAAGGTAAAGAACAGACTTTCTATGTAAAGATTCTTCTTATAATGCATTCCCTTTTAGTCTAAAACACAATCTCTTGCCCTGAAACAGTGTTTAAGGTGAATACAAAGCTGTTTCGTAGTGTGAAAAAGGTAAAGAACAGTTTCAAAGTAAAGATTCTTCTTATAATGCATTCCTTTTTAGTCTAAAACACAATCATCTTGCCCTGAAACAGTGTTTAAGGTGAATACAAAGCTGTTTCGTAGTGTGAAAAGGGTAAAGAACAGACTTTCTATCTAAAGATTCTTCTTATAATGCATTCCCTTTTAGTCTAAAACACAATCTCTTGCCCTGAAACAGTGTTTAAGGTGAATACAAAGCTGTTTCGTAGTGTGAAAAAGGTAAAGAACAGAGTTTCAAAGTAAAGATTCTTCTTATAATGCATTCCCTTTTAGTCTAAAACACAATCTCTTGCCCTGAAACAGTGTTTAAGTTGAATACAAAGCTGTTTCATAGTGTGAAAAAGGTAAAGAACAGTTTCAAAGTAAAGATTCTTCTTATAATGCATTCCCTTTTAGTCTAACACAATCTCTTGCCCTGAAACAGTGTTTACGGTGAATACAAAGCTGTTTCGTAGTGTGAAAAAGGTAAACAGAGTTTCAAAGTAAAGATTCTTCTTATAATGCATTCCCTTTTAGTCTAAAACACAATCTCTTGCCCTGAAACAGTGTTTAAGGTGAATACAAAGCTGTTTCGTAGTGTGAAAAGGGTAAAGAACAGACTTTCTATGTAAAGATTCTTCTTATAATGCATTCCCTTTTAGTCTAAAACACAATCTCTTGCCCTGAAACAGTGTTTACAAAGCTGTTTCGTAGTGTGAAAAAGGTAAAGAACAGACTTTCTATGTAAAGATTCTTCTTATAATGCATTCCCTTTTAGTCTAAAACACAATCTCTTGCCCTGATACAGTGTTTAAGGTGAATACAAAGCTGTTTCGTAGTGTGAAAAGGGTAAAGAACAGAGTTTCAAAGTAAAGATTCTTCTTATAATGCATTCCTTTTTAGTCTAAAACACAATCATATTGCCCTGAAACAGTGTTTAAGGTGAATACAAAGCTGTTTCGTAGTGTGAAAAGGGTAAAGAACAGACTTTCTATCTAAAGATTCTTCTTATAATGCATTCCCTTTTAGTCTAAAACACAATCTCTTGCCCTGATACAGTGTTTAAGGTGAATACAAAGCTGTTTCGTAGTGTGAAAAAGGTAAACAGAGTTTCTATGTAAAGATTCTTCTTATAATGCATTCCCTTTTAGTCTAAAACACAATCTCTTGCACTGAAACAGTGTTTAAGGTGAATACAAAGCTGTTTCATAGTGTGAAAAAGGTAAAGAACAGTTTCAAAGTAAAGATTCTTCTTATAATGCATTCCCTTTTAGTCTAAAACACAATCTCTTGCCCTGAAACAGTGTTTACAAAGCTGTTTCGTAGTGTGAAAAAGGTAAAGAACAGACTTTCTATGTAAAGATTCTTCTTATAATGCATTCCCTTTTAGTCTAAAACACAATCTCTTGCCCTGAAACAGTGTTTACAAAGCTGTTTCGTAGTGTGAAAAAGGTAAAGAACAGACTTTCTATGTAAAGATTCTTCTTATAATGCATTCCCTTTTAGTCTAAAACACAATCTCTTGCCCTGAAACAGTGTTTAAGGTGAATACAAAGCTGTTTCGTAGTGTGAAAAAGGTAAAGAACAGAGTTTCAAAGTAAAGATTCTTCTTATAATGCATTCCCTTTTAGTCTAAAACAATCTCTTGCCCTGAAACAGTGTTTAAGGTGAATACAAAGCTGTTTCGTAGTGTGAAAAAGGTAAAGAACAGAGTTTCAAAGTAAAGATTCTTCTTATAATGCATTCCTTTTTAGTCTAAAACACAATCATATTGCCCTGAAACAGTGTTTAAGGTGAATACAAAGCTGTTTCGTAGTGTGAAAAAGGTAAACAGAGTTTCTATGTAAAGATTCTTCTTATAATGCATTCCCTTTTAGTCTAAAACACAATCTCTTGCCCTGATTCAGTGTTTAAGGTGAATACAAAGCTGTTTCATAGTGTGAAAAAGGTAAAGAACAGACTTTCTATGTAAAGATTCTTCTTATAATGCATTCCCTTTTAGTCTAAAACACAATCTCTTGCCCTGATACAGTGTTTAAGGTGAATACAAAGCTGTTTCATAGTGTGAAAAAGGTAAAGAACAGAGTTTCAAAGTAAAGATTCTTCTTATAATGCATTCCCTTTTAGTCTAAAACACAATCTCTTGCCCTGAAACAGTGTTTAAGGTGAATACAAAGCTGTTTCGTAGTGTGAAAAATGTAAACAGAGTTTCTATGTAAAGATTCTTCTTATAATGCATTCCCTTTTAGTCTAAAACACAATCTCTTGCCCTGAAACAGTGTTTAAGGTGAATACAAAGCTGTTTCGTAGTGTGAAAAAGGTAAAGAACAGTTTCAAAGTAAAGATTCTTCTTATAATGCATTCCTTTTTAGTCTAAAACACAATCATCTTGCCCTGAAACAGTGTTTAAGGTGAATACAAAGCTGTTTCGTAGTGTGAAAAGGGTAAAGAACAGACTTTCTATCTAAAGATTCTTCTTATAATGCATTCCCTTTTAGTCTAAAACACAATCTCTTGCCCTGATACAGTGTTTAAGGTGAATACAAAGCTGTTTCGTAGTGTGAAAAAGGTAAACAGACTTTCTATGTAAAGATTCTTCTTATAATGCATTCCCTTTTAGTCTAAAACACAATCTCTTGCCCTGAAACAGTGTTTAAGGTGAATACAAAGCTGTTTCGTAGTGTGAAAAAGGTAAAGAACAGAGTTTCAAAGTAAAGATTCTTCGTATAATGCATTCCCTTTTAGTCTAAAACACAATGTCTTGCCCTGAAACAGTGTTTAAGGTGAATACAAAGCTGTTTCATAGTGTGAAAAAGGTAAAGAACAGAGTTTCAAAGTAAAGATTCTTCTTATAATGCATTCCCTTTTAGTCTAAAACACAATGTCTTGCCCTGAAACAGTGTTTAAGGTGAATACAAAGCTGTTTCATAGTGTGAAAAAGGTAAAGAACAGAGTTTCAAAGTAAAGATTCTTCTTATAATGCATTCCCTTTTAGTCTAACACAATCTCTTGCCCTGAAACAGTGTTTACAAAGCTGTTTCGTAGTGTGAAAAAGGTAAAGAACAGACTTTATGTAAAGATTCTTCTTATAATGCATTCCCTTTTAGTCTAAAACACAATCTCTTGCCCTGAAACAGTGTTTAAGGTAATACAAAGCTGTTTCATTGTGTGAAAAAGGTAAACAGAGTTTCAAAGTAAAGATTCTTCTTATAATGCATTCCCTTTTAGTCTAAAACACAATCTCTTGCCCTGAAACAGTGTTTAAGGTGAATACAAAGCTGTTTCGTAGTGTGAAAAGGGTAAAGAACAGACTTTCTATGTAAAGATTCTTCTTATAATGCATTCCCTTTTAGTCTAAAACACAATCTCTTGCCCTGATACAGTGTTTAAGGTGAATACAAAGCTGTTTCGTAGTGTGAAAAAGGTAAACAGAGTTTCTATGTAAAGATTCTTCTTACAATGCATTCCCTTTTAGTCTAAAACACAATCTCTTGCCCTGATTCAGTGTTTAAGGTGAATACAAAGCTGTTTCGTAGTGTGAAAAAGGTAAACAGAGTTTCTATGTAAAGATTCTTCTTATAATGCATTCCCTTTTAGTCTAAAACACAATCTCTTGCCCTGAAACAGTGTTTAAGGTGAATACAAAGCTGTTTCGTAGTGTGAAAAAGGTAAAGAACAGTTTCAAAGTAAAGATTCTTCTTATAATGCATTCCTTTTTAGTCTAAAACACAATCATCTTGCCCTGAAACAGTGTTTAAGGTGAATACAAAGCTGTTTCGTAGTGTGAAAAGGGTAAAGAACAGACTTTCTATCTAAAGATTCTTCTTATAATGCATTCCCTTTTAGTCTAAAACACAATCTCTTGCCCTGAAACAGTGTTTAAGGTGAATACAAAGCTGTTTCGTAGTGTGAAAAAGGTAAAGAACAGAGTTTCAAAGTAAAGATTCTTCTTATAATGCATTCCCTTTTAGTCTAACACAATCTCTTGCCCTGAAACAGTGTTTACAAAGCTGTTTCGTAGTGTGAAAAAGGTAAAGAACAGAGTTTCAAAGTAAAGATTCTTCTTATAATGCATTCCCTTTTAGTCTAACACAATCTCTTGCCCTGAAACAGTGTTTACAAAGCTGTTTCGTAGTGTGAAAAAGGTAAAGAACAGACTTTATGTAAAGATTCTTCTTATAATGCATTCCCTTTTAGTCTAAAACACAATCTCTTGCCCTGAAACAGTGTTTACGGTGAATACAAAGCTGTTTCGTAGTGTGAAAAGGGTAAAGAACAGAGTTTCTATGTAAAGATTCTTCTTATAATGCATTCCCTTTTAGTCTAAAACACAATCTCTTGCCCTGAAACAGTGTTTAAGGTGAATACAAAGCTGTTTCGTAGTGTGAAAAAGGTAAAGAACAGAGTTTCAAAGTAAAGATTCTTCTTATAATGCATTCCTTTTTAGTCTAAAACACAATCATATTGCCCTGAAACAGTGTTTAAGGTGAATACAAAGCTGTTTCATAGTGTGAAAAAGGTAAAGAACAGTTTCAAAGTAAAGATTCTTCTTATAATGCATTCCCTTTTAGTCTAAAACACAATCTCTTGCCCTGAAACAGTGTTTACAAAGCTGTTTCGTAGTGTGAAAAAGGTAAAGAACAGACTTTCTATGTAAAGATTCTTCTTATAATGCATTCCCTTTTAGTCTAAAACACAATCTCTTGCCCTGAAACAGTGTTTAAGGTGAATACAAAGCTGTTTCGTAGTGTGAAAAAGGTAAAGAACAGACTTTCTATGTAAAGATTCTTCTTATAATGCATTCCCTTTTAGTCTAAAACACAATCTCTTGCCCTGAAACAGTGTTTAAGGTGAATACAAAGCTGTTTCGTAGTGTGAAAAAGGTAAACAGAGTTTCTATGTAAAGATTCTTCTTATAATGCATTCCCTTTTAGTCTAAAACACAATCTCTTGCCCTGAAACAGTGTTTAAGGTGAATACAAAGCTGTTTCGTAGTGTGAAAAAGGTAAAGAACAGAGTTTCAAAGTAAAGATTCTTCTTATAATGCATTCCCTTTTAGTCTAAAACACAATCTCTTGCCCTGAAACAGTGTTTACAAAGCTGTTTCGTAGTGTGAAAAAGGTAAAGAACAGACTTTCTATGTAAAGATTCTTCTTATAATGCATTCCCTTTTAGTCTAAAACACAATCTCTTGCCCTGAAACAGTGTTTAAGGTGAATACAAAGCTGTTTCGTAGTGTGAAAAAGGTAAAGAACAGACTTTCTATGTAAAGATTCTTCTTATAATGCATTCCCTTTTAGTCTAAAACACAATGTCTTGCCCTGAAACAGTGTTTAAGGTGAATACAAAGCTGTTTCATAGTGTGAAAAAGGTAAAGAACAGTTTCAAAGTAAAGATTCTTCTTAAAATGCATTCCCTTTTAGTCTAAAAATCTCTTGCCCTGAAACAGTGTTTACGTTGAATATAAAGCTGTTTCATAGTGTGAAAAAGGTAAAGAACAGAGTTTCAAAGTAAAGATTCTTCTTAAAATGCAGTCCCTTTAAGTCTAAAACACACTCTTGCCCTGAAACAGTGTTTAAGGTGAATACAAAGCTGTTTCATAGTGTGAAAAAGGTAAAGTTTCAAAGTAAAGATTCTTCTTATAATGCATTCCCTTTTAGTCTAAAACACAATCTCTTGCCCTGAAACAGTGTTTAAGGTGAATACAAAGCTGTTTTGTAGTGTGAAAAAGGTAAAGAACAGAGTTTCAAAGTAAAGATTCTTCTTATAATGCATTCCCTTTTAGTCTAAAACACAATCTCTTGCCCTGAAACAGTGTTTACATTGAATACAAAGCTGTTTCGTAGTGTGAAAAAGGTAAAGAACAGAGTTTCAAAGTAAAGATTCTTCTTATAATGCATTCCCTTTTAGTCTAAAACACAATCTCTTGCCCTGAAAGTGTTTAAGGTGAATACAAAGCTGTTTCATAGTGTGAAAAAGGTAAAGAACAGAGTTTCAAAGTAAAGATTCTTCTTAAAATGCATTCCCTTTTAGTCTAAAACAATCTCTTGCCCTGAAACAGTGTTTACGTTGAATATAAAGCTGTTTCATAGTGTGAAAAAGGTAAAGAACAGAGTTTCAAAGTAAAGATTCTTCTTATAATGCATTCCCTTTTAGTCTAAAACAATCTCTTGCCCTGAAACAGTGTTTAAGGTGAATACAAAGCTGTTTCATAGTGTGAAAAAGGTAAACAGTTTCAAAGTAAAGATTCTTCTTATAATGCATTCCCTTTTAGTCTAAAACACAATCTCTTGCCCTGAAACAGTGTTTAAGGTGAATACAAAGCTGTTTCGTAGTGTGAAAAAGGTAAAGAACAGACTTTCTATGTAAAGATTCTTCTTATAATGCATTCCCTTTTAGTCTAAAACACAATCTCTTGCCCTGAAACAGTGTTTAAGGTGAATACAAACCTGTTTCGTAGTGTGAAAAAGGTAAAGAACAGACTTTCTATGTAAAGATTCTTCTTATAATGCATTCCCTTTTAGTCTAAAACACAATCTCTTGCCCTGAAACAGTGTTTAAGCTGAATACAAAGCTGTTTCGTAGTGTGAAAAAGGTAAAGAACAGAGTTTCAAAGTAAAGATTCTTCTTATAATGCATTCCCTTTTAGTCTAAAACACAATCTCTTGCCCTGAAACAGTGTTTAAGGTGAATACAAAGCTGTTTCGTAGTGTGAAAAAGGTAAAGAACAGAGTTTCAAAGTAAAGATTCTTCTTATAATGCATTCCTTTTTAGTCTAAAACAATCTCTTACCCTGAAACAGTGTTTAAGGTGAATACAAAGCTGTTTCGTAGTGTGAAAAAGGTAAAGAACAGAGTTTCAAAGTAAAGATTCTTCTTATAATGCATTCCTTTTTAGTCTAAAACACAATCTCTTGCCCTGAAACAGTGTTTAAGGTGAATACAAAGCTGTTTCGTAGTGTGAAAAGGGTAAATAACAGACTTTATGTAAAGATTCTTCTTATAATACATTCCCTTTTAGTCTAAAACAATCTCTTGCCCTGAAACAGTGTTTAAGGTGAATACAAAGCTGTTTCGTAGTGTGAAAAAGGTAAAGAACAGACTTTCTATGTAAAGATTCTTCTTATAATGCATTCCCTTTTAGTCTAAAACACAATCTCTTGCCCTGAAACAGTGTTTAAGGTGAATACAAAGCTGTTTCGTAGTGTGAAAAAGGTAAAGAACAGAGTTTCAAAGTAAAGATTCTTCTTATAATGCATTCCCTTTTAGTCTAAAACACAATCTCTTGCCCTGAAACAGTGTTTAAGGTGAATACAAAGCTGTTTCGTAGTGTGAAAAAGGTAAAGAACAGAGTTTCAAAGTAAAGATTCTTCTTATAATGCATTCCCTTTTAGTCTAAAACACAATCTCTTGCCCTGAAACAGTGTTTAAGGTGAATACAAAGCTGTTTCGTAGTGTGAAAAAGGTAAAGAACAGAGTTTCAAAGTAAAGATTCTTCTTATAATGCATTCCCTTTTAGTCTAAAACACAATCTCTTGCTCTGAAACAGTGTTTAAGGTGAATACAAAGCTGTTTCATAGTGTGAAAGTAAAGAACAGTTTCAAAGTAAAGATTCTTCTTATAATGCATTCCCTTTTAGTCTAAAACACAATCTCTTGCCCTGAAACAGTGTTTAAGGTGAATACAAAGCTGTTTTGTAGTGTGAAAAAGGTAAAGAACAGAGTTTCAAAGTAAAGATTCTTCTTATAATGCATTCCCTTTTAGTCTAAAACACAATCTCTTGCCCTGAAACAGTGTTTACAAAGCTGTTTCGTAGTGTGAAAAAGGTAAAGAACAGACTTTCTATGTAAAGATTCTTCTTATAATGCATTCCCTTTTAGTCTAAAACACAATCTCTTGCCCTGAAACAGTGTTTAAGGTGAATACAAAGCTGTTTCGTAGTGTGAAAAAGGTAAAGAACAGAGTTTCAAAGTAAAGATTCTTCTTATAATGCATTCCCTTTTAGTCTAAAACACAATCTCTTGCCCTGAAACAGTGTTTAAGGTGAATCCAAAGCTGTTTCGTAGTGTGAAAAAGGTAAACAGAGTTTCTATGTAAAGATTCTTCTTATAATGCATTCCCTTTTAGTCTAAAACACAATCTCTTGCCCTGAAACAGTGTTTAAGGTGAATACAAAGCTGTTTCATAGTGTCAAAAAGGTAAAGAACAGAGTTTCAAAGTAAAGATTCTTCTTATAATGCATTCCCTTTTAGTCTAAAACACAATCTCTTGCCCTGAAACAGTGTTTAAGGTGAATACAAAGCTGTTTCGTAGTGTGAAAAAGGTAAAGAACAGAGTTTCAAAGTAAAGATTCTTCTTATAATGCATTCCCTTTTAGTCTAAAACACAATCTCTTGCCCTGAAACAGTGTTTAAGGTGAATACAAAGCTGTTTCGTAGTGTGAAAAAGGTAAAGAACAGTTTCAAAGTAAAGATTGTTCTTATAATGCATTCCCTTTTAGTCTAAAACACAATCTCTTGCCCTGAAAGTGTTTAAGGTGAATACAAAGCTGTTTCATAGTGTGAAAAAGGTAAAGAACAGTTTCAAAGTAAAGATTCTTCTTATAATGCATTCCCTTTTAGTCTAAAACACAATCTCTTGCCCTGAAACAGTGTTTAAGGTGAATACAAAGCTGTTTCGTAGTGTGAAAAAGGTAAACAGAGTTTCAAAGTAAAGATTCTTCTTATAATGCATTCCCTTTTAGTCTAAAACACAATCTCTTGCCCTGAAACAGTGTTTACAAAGCTGTTTCGTAGTGTGAAAAAGGTAAAGAACAGACTTTCTATGTAAAGATTCTTCTTATAATGCATTCCCTTTTAGTCTAAAACACAATCTCTTGCCCTGAAACAGTGTTTAAGGTGAATACAAAGCTGTTTCGTAGTGTGAAAAGGGTAAAGAACAGAGTTTCAAAGTAAAGATTCTTCTTATAATGCATTCCCTTTTAGTCTAAAACACAATCTCTTGCCCTGAAACAGTGTTTACAAAGCTGTTTCGTAGTGTGAAAAAGGTAAAGAACAGACTTTCTATGTAAAGATTCTTCTTATAATGCATTCCCTTTTAGTCTAAAACACAATCTCTTGCCCTGAAACAGTGTTTAAGGTGAATACAAAGCTGTTTCGTAGTGTGAAAAAGGTAAACAGAGTTTCTATGTAAAGATTCTTCTTATCATGCATTCCCTTTTAGTCTAAAACACAATCTCTTGCCCTGAAACAGTGTTTAAGGTGAATACAAAGCTGTTTCATAGTGTGAAAGTAAAGAACAGTTTCAAAGTAAAGATTCTTCTTATAATGCATTCCCTTTTAGTCTAAAACACAATCTCTTGCCCTGAAACAGTGTTTAAGGTGAATACAAAGCTGTTTCGTAGTGTGAAAAAGGTAAAGAACAGACTTTCTATGTAAAGATTCTTCTTATAATGCATTCCTTTTTAGTCTAAAACACAATCTCTTGCCCTGAAACAGTGTTTAAGGTGAATACAAAGCTGTTTCATAGTGTGAAAAAGGTAAAGAACAGAGTTTCAAAGTAAAGATTCTTCTTATAATGCATTCCCTTTTAGTCTAAAACACAATCTCTTGCCCTGAAACAGTGTTTAAGGTGAATACAAAGCTGTTTCGTAGTGTGAAAAAGGTAAACAGTTTCTATGTAAAGATTCTTCTTATAATGCATTCCCTTTTAGTCTAAAACACAATCTCTTGCCCTGAAACAGTGTTTAAGGTGAATACAAAGCTGTTTCATAGTGTGAAAAAGGTAAAGAAGTTTCAAAGTAAAGATTCTTCTTATAATGCATTCCCTTTTAGTCTAAAACACAATCTCTTGCCCTGAAACAGTGTTTAAGCTGAATACAAAGCTGTTTTGTAGTGTGAAAAAGGTAAAGAACAGAGTTTCAAAGTAAAGATTCTTCTTATAATGCATTCCCTTTTAGTCTAAAACACAATCTCTTGCCCTGAAACAGTGTTTAAGGTGAATACAAAGCTGTTTCGTAGTGTGAAAAAGGTAAAGAACAGACTTTCTATGTAAAGATTCTTCTTATAATGCATTCCTTTTTAGTCTAAAACACAATCTCTTGCCCTGAAACAGTGTTTAAGGTGAATACAAAGCTGTTTCATAGTGTGAAAAAGGTAAAGAACAGAGTTTCAAAGTAAAGATTCTTCTTATAATGCATTCCCTTTTAGTCTAAAACACAATCTCTTGCCCTGAAACAGTGTTTACATTGAATACAAAGCTGTTTCGTAGTGTGAAAAAGGTAAAGAACAGAGTTTCAAAGTAAAGATTCTTCTTATAATGCATTCCCTTTTAGTCTAAAACACAATCTCTTACCCTGCAACAGTGTTTAAGGTGAATACAATGCTGTTTCATTGTGTGAAAAAGGTAAAGAACAGTTTCAAAGTAAAGATTCTTCTTATAATGCATTCCCTTTTAGTCTAAATCTCTTGCCCTGAAACAGAGCATAAGGTGAATACAAAGCTGTTTCATAGTGTGAAAAAGGTAAAGAACAGAGTTTCTATGTAAAGATTCTTCTTATAATGCATTCCCTTTTAGTCTAAAACACAATCTCTTGCCCTGAAACAGTGTTTACATTGAATACAAAGCTGTTTCGTAGTGTGAAAAAGGTAAAGAACAGAGTTTCAAAGTAAAGATTCTTCTTAAAATGCAGTCCCTTTTAGTCTAACACAATGTCTTGCCCTGAAACAGGGTTTAAGGTGAATACAATGCTGTTTCATAGTGTGAAAAAGGTAAAGAACAGAGTTTCAAAGTAAAGATTCTTCTTAAAATGCATTCCCTTTTAGTCTAAAACAATCTCTTGCCCTGAAACAGTGTTTACGTTGAATATAAAGCTGTTTCATAGTGTGAAAAAGGTAAAGAACAGAGTTTCAAAGTAAAGATTCTTCTTATAATGCCATCTTTGTGGTTAGAGGTGTACAAACAGAGTTGCAATTACTTTAAATTGTCATATAACAAACACCTTGTTTCTCCCCTGTATAAACTCTTTTCACTTGAAATATGTGTTATCTTAGGAAATTGTAAGTTGTTCAGTTTGGTTAAAAACAATATTTCTTGCTCTGAAACTATGTATAAGCCAATTATAATGCGTGGAAATGTTGCCTCCTTGTGGTTAGAGGTGTAAAAACAGAGTTGCAATTACTTTCAATGGTCACATTAAGCAAATTGTATAACTTAATATGATAAGAAAAGACATAGTTCAAGTGAAAACAGTTTATCCATCTGAGAACAATCTGTTTCCAAAGGGCACATTGCATGTATTTGAAACTCATTTCGTTCACCTCTGCAAATTAAGAAAATGCATTTGAATTGACCCATTGACTGTTTCATGGCAAGACAAGTTGTTTTTAAGCCAACTGTATAACTTACAATATGATAAGTAAAGACATAGTTCAAGTGAAAATTTATCCATCTGACAATCTGTTTCCAAAGGGCACATTGCATGTATTTGTAATTCAGTTCTTTCACCTCTGCCGATTATGAAAAAGCATTCTAAAGGACTTATACACTGTTTTAGTGCAGTAAATAATGTTTTTAAGCAAAACTGTATAACTTACAATATGATAAGAAAACATGTATAAACTCTTTTCACTTGAAATGTATCTGAAAATCTGTTTTAATAAGTTTGCAAAGGGCACATTGCAAGTAATTACAACTCTGCTCATTATGAAAAATCCTTTTAAAGCATCCTAACAGACTTGCACAGTGAGGCCAAGACATACGGTTGCTTAACCCTTTGTCCTGCACCAATGCCCTCTAGCTTGCCCAAACTAGCATAATCAATCAAATTACTTGATAACATTTAATATTCTTAAAGTACACTACATTTATCAACATACCATTTCTTAGAACTAATTGAAGTACCTGCCTACCGATTTTCAGCTGTCTACATGCATCCTTTCGCCAGAAATCACACGCTGAAGGCATCGTGTTTTTTGTGTAATTTTCTACAATTTGCCTTCCCTTTTAAGTGGCCTTTTGAAACATTCCTCCAGTTTAAGATAAGTTCAGACTGTCATAGAAAATTCAATTACAATCAAAACTGCGTAACATGATTAAATGGTATATAGAGAGTTAGTAAAGTCATTGCATGATCACTTTGCCTAAAAACGTGTTCGGTTCTTTCTTAAGTAAACCCAAGATACGTAGCCTTTTAACTGAAAATGGACGTTACTGACATAAAACTGTTCCTAAATAGAGCATCAGACCCCCCCCCCCCTTTCTATTTTATATGGATTTCTATTGGCCATTGCAGTGCCATTGTCTTGGAGTTACAGCAATTCTCACCTGTGTGTGAAGGGGAAGGAGTGTGACTAGCATTTACTTCCAGGTGTTTCCAGGGCAAGCGGCATGATTGGCAGCGGTTTCATCAAATAGAGGAGGCTTAGACGAGAACGTACACCCTTCACTTGCCTTATTTAGTCATCTCTTTAATGTTTAAATGTCTGCACACTGTGTACTCTCAGTGCTTCAGTGTTGTTAGCAGGTAGCCTAGCGCATGGGTTTGATGGTGTTTGGCAAAACTCATACAACCATAAGAATGATCTGATCACCAATACATTTGGACATCATGGAAAGGAAGAGGCTTATTTTATCGTAAGTTTATGTGGAGTTGTTTGGGTGCTGCTAGCATGGACTAGCTTGGCTGCTAGCATGGACTAGCTTCGATGTTTGCATAGCAAATCGCTGCTGGAAAAATTTGTAATCCTGCTACAAATTGTAAACATAATGACAAAGAATACTATGTTTTACAGTATTACAGCATTTACAGTATTTCTCAGCATTTACAGTATTAGCTGTAGTATTTTACCCTAATGATGCCAACAAAGATGCTATGAAGCTAATGTTGTGGAACTTAAAGTAACTTAGTGATGTTTTAGCAAAGAAAGAAATGTGCAAACTTGATGTACAGTGATAAATGACTGTTTGCATTTCAAGAAGTTTTTGGACACTCTGGAGTAGTCTAGGACACCTACTGGAAAACATTGTGTAGATATTTAGTCATTTCATGTATATGCTCAAAACTGTTCAATTTATTACACAAGACCCTGGTAAATCAGAAAATGCAGAGTATGAGTGAAAATGAATCTCCAGCATCACTAGATACATTATACACCAAAAAAGGTTTTATTTTTTGGACATTTTCTTCTGTATTAGATGAGCTCAAATGGAACCTAAATGATTGACAAATAATCCTGGATTTTGAATGGATGTCTAATTCCAAGTGCCTACTTCAATTTGAATCCTGAATAATCATTGTGCTGTGTGTACAATTTCAGATACCTAGTGTTAAAGTGAACAAGTATAAATCGCTCAAAAATGAGCTTAAAACCAGTGCATAAAGGGGTTGGTGAAACTTAGTCGATTACAATGCTTGGAAATGCTGTTATATTGTGGGAAGAAGTGAGAGTTGCAACTACTTGCAGTGTGCAAACATGGCAAAATAACTTCACTTCCTCACAAAATTAGCAGATCCTATTCTGCCAACACAGTCCTCCATACAAGGCATGGGGAATGAATCCTGCACTGTAATATTCACTTTACGATAATCTGTGCAAAAGGAAAAGGTTGTCAGGTTTTGGAACCAGAAGACAGGGGGAACACCAAGAGCCATTACTATAGATAGCTAAACCATTATAAGCAGATATGTTTCCTGTTCCAACAGCACATTTACGGCGGTTTACTCCACAGGATTCTCCATTACCTCAGGCACAGGGAACACCAGCTGTCTCATTACCTAAAATGAATGATACACCATGGACCAACAGTTCAGATTGTACCGCCACTTTAGCTGGCCCTGAATACACCCTTGAGCATAGGTACAGATTATGTACAGGGAGCCTCACAATACTTAGTCCTACACCCTGCACCAACACATTACCACTGTATGCGTCTTCCCAATATCAGAGATACAACAGCACCAGTATCCCTTAATCCTGTGATTGGCCATTGTCCATCATCAGCATCATAGAGACAGAACCATGGAAAATAAAGGGCTGAAAACTCATCGCATTTATTTTCTTAGCTGCTCTTGCAGCTTTGTGCTGTAGGGCCAGACAAGATGCAATTTTGTGCCTTTTTTCATGACAAATGTTAGAATGTTAGGTTAGGATAGAGGGTGGGTGTGGGCTTGGTGTCCACTCCTCCTCCAGAAGCCCCTGTCTCAGCTTCCTGATTCAGCTCAGATGTGTCTATGGCATTTGGCATAGAAACATCTGCCTGAGCAGGAGCCTGTCTTACCAGTGCATGCTTCACAAGCATAGGAGGGGATCCTTTCAGCTGTGTGGCATGTAAAAACAGCCGTTTCACACCCAGGCATCTTATTGGGTTTTATCGTATGCGCCTTGTCCCACACCAGGTCTGCCAAGAATTCATATACTGAAAATCCCAGCTCGGGTCCCCATATCCCTCAAACAAGCTGAGCGCTATAAACTTTCAAACGAGCCTTTACGTGGATAGCATCTAAACCTAGCACATTCAGTCCAACCAGCTAGACAATCAATCAATGTACGCATCACAATGTGAGCCAATGTACGTATCACAATCCAAGCCTTTGGGGTTTCCACCTTTTTGGGTTTTACATTACTAATACCGGAACCTATGGGTCACCCAGCAAAATCACCATCAGTATACAACTACAAAGAGCACTCAAATAGGTACAGAGGAGGGAGGGTTCACCAATAAACAGTAAATTGCATTTCAATAAGTCTCGGGCAGGATAAATCTTTAGACAGTGTACACAAAACTCACCTCGTCCCAACAGATGAGACTTCTAACTTATTTGAGATAAAAACGCACCTAAACTAAATTTAAAATAAATTTAAGCAGAGATACTGAGCAGGAAAAAGACACATTAAATACTAGGGTGTCAATTACCTGCGCAGTATCCCACTTCTGACATGAGACTGTTAGAAACTGGTTGAATGTGACCAGTCCTTCAGGTTCGATCTCCTCCAAGTTACCCTATGCCCTCCATCCTCTGTATCTGGATCAATCCAGGGAAGTTAAGAGACACTGACACCAAGGTTGTGAATTAAGAGAGTGTTCGACTTTATTGAGGAAAGCACAGACTACGTGTGTCCTATATCTACTATCTAAATCTACAGGATGATTGGGGAAAAGTGAGGCATGTTCTAAGGGTCCAAGTAGAAAGGAAAGAGACAAGGTTAGTAAAGATTAGATGTTCTCTGCATGAACAAGCCACAAGCTGTTCCCGTGCCTGCCATGAGTGACTCCTCTGCTTAGAGAGACGGGGAGAAAGAAAGGGAGGGGTGAAGGAGACAACAGGGAGCAGATGACCTCGGGCAACCAGCTCGCAGTCAAGCTACCATGTCATGGCTGATGGGCAGAGACCTTGCGTTGGGTGCCTGAAGACAGAAAGGCTCCAGTATCTAAAAATACTCCCTCGTTTCCACTGTGGGAGAGGAAATAGGCACTCGTGGTGGTTTCAGGGTTTTGCAGGAACTAGGACTAGGCAGATTTGTAGCTGCTTAAGTACATGCAGCAAACTCAGTTTTGCGAGTTAGAACAAATTCATCCGCCATAGTAGCAGCAGTAGTCACTGTGCTCGCTTTCTGCTCATTCAAGTAAACAACTGTTTCTGGGAGAATTTTTAAACTCTTCAAGTAACATCAGCTCTTTTAGCTGGTCGAATTACACCACTTCTCAAATAAACAAGTTCTCCTTTGCAAACTATGTTTCTGGTTGGGGGATTTTCTCAAATGCTGAAAATTCTGCCTATAAACTTCTGGCACCAACTCAAGCACGCAGTGTTTCAGCTTTCATAACATTTTAGTTAAAGCTCTACTCTAAAGTTAATGATGAGCAAACATCTTGCACTTTTCCCACCAACTTGCACTGGAGCATGAGTAGCTAAAGATCCTTAGGCCAATTTTATGTTGTGGCAATATGTTCAAACATAGAAAAATATGCATCTACCTCATCATCCCAAAATGCTCGTACCAAACTTCTGCTAGCTGAAGTCAAATCCATGTGCCACTGGTGTAGCAGATACAGGAATAGTGGGCTATCGGCATACTGCCGTTAGCCGAGCCATCTGGCATAGGGGAGGAGAACTTCCGGGGCCAAGGAATAGGACCCTCCAGACCCATGCTCTGCTTGTGGATCACTGCCTCCTTATCTGTCTTTTCAACCTCAAGCTGCAAGGCCTGCACCCTCTGTAGCTCTATCACACTCCTGCCTCTTGATTTCCAGGTCCACGTCCTTCAGCTTCAAAACCAGCATCAGGTCACCACCAGGAAACTGGATGACCTGAGGCTCTATGTGCGAGTTGACCACAGAGTTGTCTCTGGTTTCCACCATTGGCATGCTGTGTCAGGTTCACCAAAACACCAACGGGACCACCTAATTTTGGCAAAATTCCCTACTTGTACTAAGCAGGCCTCTAAGAATTCCTTGATTTCCCATTTTGTTGCTGAACAGCTCACCACAACATCAAAGAAATCTAGTAGTAACAGGTCTGCCTTTCTACACAGTTCTAACAGCTCCAGGTTAGGACAGAGTAAAACCAGACAAATCAAAACTCAACATCCTAACAAATGCTCCCAACACACTATGCCAAAACCCAAACTACACACACACCCCATGCACAATAGAAAACCACAAACCAGTACAAAAAAAAAAAAAAAAAACCCACACAACAACAAAGGATGAGCCCCCAATTATGTTACGACTCTGTCTAGGCTGGGAGGCCGTAACATAGGGTTGAGTATTACAACAGTAGAAATGAGTAATGGAATGAACAACAAGACAAAGTTGACAGCAAAAGAGCTAGTGTATTTCCATGTTTTTGGTGTTTAAAGACAAGAAACTGATGCAATTGCATAAGGAGTGACCAAGGCCAACAACAAACAAAAACCACACTAGAAACAAAACAACTACTAAGCTAACAAAAAGAAACTTAATGACAACAATGACTAGACTGTTAGAAAAAGATAAAACCACACCCAAACAAAGTGGCAGCTACTCCCTACCACCAGTGTATAACTATATACAACAGTAGGTTAATCTGTTAAAATGCTTGAAAATGCTGTTATATTGTGGGAAGAAATGGGGGGGGAAAAAAAAAAAAAAAAAGAGAGTTGCAATTACTTGCAGTGTGCACATTGCAAACATGTGCAAAGTGTAAGGTGGGCTGAAATCCAGGTCGGCTAAGCAATGATACAGACAGCCTACTGTGTGAGCAGCCATGCTCTAATGATAGTGGGCCCATGTGCAGAACAGTTAGATCTTGGAACAGGTGAAACAAAAGGAAAAACTAACCATCATGCCGAGTGTTGGAAAAAGGGAAAATAAAGGATGCCACAGCAAGATTGGCAATACAGATGCACTGGGGGAAACCAAACTAAAATTTCCAAAACAAAGCCAGAAAATGAGGAGGAACTTTAATGGCTAAGGGAAGCCTCAGGAGAGAAACAGACTCAAGGGGAAAACTGGAGAGGGAAGGAGATGTGTAAAAACTCAGACACCCTCACAGGAAAGAAATGTGGTATAGCACGAGAGGTCAAAGACCACAATACCTGAAGTTACCAGCTAGGAACTTGGCTCAAAACTTTAGCAAAGACCCAACACTGAGTGACTGGGACACTGGGCTTATATAAGGTCTAGCCCAGCTGTTGAGCATCAAGCCTGATTAGTAGTGTGATTGACTCGACGCCTCCCTCTGGTGGCCAGAGGGGGCCTCAGCCTGGTGCCAACCCTTACAAAAAGAACTTGTTTCATTTCCATAATCTACTCACTTTAAAATGTGTGATACAATGTGTTCTTATGCATTACATTTTGATTGAAAAACCTATCTTGCCCTGAAACAAGAAATTATTACAAGGCAATTACATCGCATTTAAATGCTTTTTCATTCTTGCCAGAAGTGAAAGAACAGAGTTGCAATTACTTGAAATGTGCACATTATATACATGGTAAAAGAGCTTGTTTTCACTTATCTAAAATGTTTTCATTTTAAACTTTTACAATGTGTTTTCTTAACATGCATTACATTTTGGTCAAAAAGAATACGTTATTGCATTGAAACAGTGCATTCCTCGATTACAATGCTTGGAAACTGTGAGGGAATATGCTTAATGCACCCCTTGAATAAAGAATAAAGAATCACGCATGCTATATGAATTTTATACTTACGGTACATCGAGCACGGCATCGATTCCAAACTCAAAAGCGTCTTGCTCAGCAGAATCCATGCTAGCAGCCATGGAACGGTCATCGCTCTCACCTTCCTCGTCACTAAGCCTAAATAGCTCATTATGGACATCTGAAACTGTAAATCGCCTTTTCTTCTCCATTACTGCGATAAATATAACAATTTTTGTCCAAAAGCGGAACGTGTTACAAAAACAAAGCGAACTAGCCAAAATGGAGTGACTCGCGTATGCGATGCGTTTGCAAAATGGATGATGTTAATGCGCAACAGGACCTTATATTGTGTTTACGCATGGCCCACCCCACCTCTGTAATGTAGTTTTCAAGGCAAATAAGGTGTCGATGTTTTCTTCTGACGGAATACTATTTGCTGAAAGTGGTTTCAATCACTTTGGTTTCAACAGTCCATTACTATAAGCTCTTTTGATAGGCCAACCATGAACAGCAACACAATACGGAATCTTGCCAAAGGTAGAAAAACAAAGCAATCAATGAGAACGTTTATTCGATGGACGAATAACAAACACGGATTCTAAGAAAGGAGGGTACAATGAGGAACAGTTTTAGGATAGTAATGTGCAGTTTGATGTAACTAAAGGTTTGCGTATTTTGTGTTAGGTTACGAAGGAGCCGAACGTGTGTTTTTGCTCTAAGAAGTGAGCAAGCTAATAAAGAGCTGTATTAGCATTCTATATACTTTTTTAAACATGTCACGGTGTTTATTTGATGGTAATTGAACTTTCTAAGACACAATCTGAAGTTCTCTTATATCAGAAGAATGTTTTAGAAGGCAACTTAAAAGGGCAGGCACGTGTTTGTGGAAATTTAGCCAGAAAAAAACGGTGTATTCAGCATGGGATTTCTGGCGAACGGATGCATGTGGACGGCTGAAAATCGGTAAGCAGGTACTTGTATTAGTCCTAAGGAATGTTATGTTGATAAATGTAATGTACTTTAAGAATATCAAGTAATTTATTTGAGTATGCCCGTTCAGGGACGCCCGCGTCCCCGGTAGAGGGCGTGGTGAACCATGGGGAACCCCTTAATGCACCAGCTTTTTTAAGCGAACAATTTGTACTTGTTCACTTTAACACTAGTTATCTGAAATTGTACACATAACACAATGATCATTCAGGATTCAAATTGAAGTAGACACTTGGGATTAGACATCCATTCACATCTAGGCTTATTTGTCCATCATTTAGGTTCAATTTGAGCTCATCTAATACAGAAACAAATGTCAAAAAAACAAAACCCCTTTGATTTTTTGGGTGTATAATGTGTCTATTGATGCTTTAGATTCATTTTCACTCATCTTCTGCATTTTCTGATTCACCAGGGTCTTGTGTAATATATTAAAGAGTTTTTAGCATATACATGAAATGACTAAAAATGTTTTCCACTAGGTGTCCTAGACTTTTCCAAAGTGTCCAAAAATCTCTCCAAATGCACACAGTCATTAATCACTATATATCAAGTTTGCATGTTTCTTTTTGCTAAAATATCACAGTAAGTTACTTTAGTAAGTTCCACAACAATATTAGCTTCATAGCATCATTGTTAATATCATTACAGGAAAATACTGTAGCTAATACTGTAAATGCTGGGAAAAATACTGTTAATACTGTAATACTGAAAAGAAATAGTATATTTTCTCATTTATATAGCAGGATTATGAATTTTTCCAGCAGTGAATGGAAACATCCAGTGATTTGCTATGCAAACATCGAAGCTAGTCCATGCTAGCAGCCAAGCTAGTCCATGCTAGCAGCACCCAAACAACTGCACATAAACTTCAACTAAAATAAGCCTCTTCCTTTCCATGCTGTCCAAAAGTATTGACGAACAAATCATTCTTATGGTTGTATGAGTTTCACCAAACAGTGTCAAACTAATGCGCTAGGCTATCTGCTAACAGCATTGAAGCACTGACTGTATACTGTGCACAGACATTTAAACATTAAAGGGATGACTAAAAAGGCAAGTGAGGGGTCTACGTTTTCGTCTAACCCTCCCCTATTTGATGAAACAGCTGCCAATCACACTGCTTGCCCTAGAAACACTTGGAACACCTGGAATAAATGCTAGTCACCCTCCCTCCTGCTTCCCCCTTCACACACAGGTGAGAATTGCTGTCACTCCAAGACAATGGTGCTGCAATGGCCAATAGAAATCAATATAAAATATAAAGGGGGGGGGGGGGGGGTCTAATGCTCTATTCAGGAACAATTTTACATCAGTAATGTGCATTTTCAGTTAACCAAAGGTTTGCGTAGTTTGGGTTTGCTTACGAAGGAACCGAACGCGTGTTTTTACACAAAGAAGTAAGCATGCAACTTTACTAGAACTTTACAAGAACTTTAGTAACACTCTATATACTATTTAAACATGTCACGCAGTTGTTTTGTCATTTTCTATAACAAAATCTGAACTTATCTTATACCAGAAGAATGGCAGGCACGTTGTTGTGGAAATTTACTCAAATAATACAGTGATTTCAGCGTGCGATTTCTGGCGAACGGATGCATGTAGACGGCTGAAAATTGGTAAGCAGGTACTTGTATAAGATAAGTTATACAAGAAATATTGTGTTGATAAATGTACTGTACTTTAAGAATATTTGATGTTATCAAGTAATTTATTTGAGTATGCCAGTTTGGGCCCGCCAGCTGGCCCGCTAAGGGGCGTTGGTGTATAAGGGGCATAAACTACTCACTTGAAATATGTTTTCCAAAGTATTTTCTTATCATGCATTACATTTTCATAAAAAACAGTATGTCTTGCACTGAGACAGTGTTTTAGTTGATTACAATGCTTGGAAATGCTGTTTCAAAGTACTCAAAAGTGAAAGAACAGACTTGCATTCGCTTGCAATGTGCACATTGAAAACATGTTAAAACAACTTCTTTTCATGTGCATCAACTACTCACTTGAAAATGTGTGTTACAACGTGAAATGTGTGATTCAGCGTGTTTTCTTATCATGTCAAACATTTTGCTTGAAAAACCTATGTCTTGCCCTCAAAGAAGACATGATTACAAAGTAATTACAATGCTTGGAAATGCTTTTTCATTTTTGCCAGAAGTGAAAGAACAGTTTCAATTACTTGCAAAGAGCACATTGCAAACGTGGAAAACACCTTGTTTTCACTTGCATAAGCTATTTTCACTTGAAATACGTGTTACAAAGTATTTTTTTATGAGGCATTACATTTTGGTTAAAAATAGTATGTCTTGCACTAAATCAGTGTATAAGTTGATTACAATGATTGGAAAAGCTATATCATAATGGGCAGAAGTGAAATAACAGAGTTGCAATGACTTGCAATGTGCACATTACAATGGTGGTAAAACAGCTTGTTTTCGGTTACCAAAAATGTTTTCATTTGAAACGTGTTACAATGTGTTTTCTTAACACGCATTACATTTTGGTCAAAAAGATTATGTCATTGCACTGAAACAGTGTATTACTCAATTACAATGCTTGGAAATTATGTTATATTGTGGGCAGAAGTGAACAAAAATAGTTGCAATTACTTGATGTGTACATTGCAAATGTTGTAAAACAACTTGTTTTCCCCTGCATAAACTACTAACTTGAAAATATGTTACATCATGAAATATGTGTTACAATGTGTTTTCTTCTTGTGCATTACATTTTGCTTGAAAAACCTATGTCTTGCCCTCAAAGAAGACATTATTACAAAGTGATTACAATGCTTGAAAATGCTTTTTCATTCTTACCAGAAGTCAAAGAACAGGGTTGCAATTCCTTGCAAAGAGCACATTGAAAACATGGTAAGACACCTTGTTTTCACTTGCATAAGCTATTTTCATTTACGCGTTACAAAGTATTTTCTTATGAAGCATTACATTTTGCTCAAATGGAGTATTTTTTGCTCTTGGACTGAAACGGTATATAAGTTCATTACAATGCTTGGAAACGCTGTTATATTGTGGGCAGAAGTGAAAGAAAAGGGTTGCACTTACTTGATGTTTGCACATTGCAAATGTGGTAAAACAACTTGTTTTCACTTGCATAAACTACTCGCTTGAAAATATGTTATGTCGTGAAATATGGGTTACAACGTGTTTTCTTATCATGAATACATTTTGTTTGAGAAATCTATGTCTTGCCCTCAAAGAAGACATTATTACACAGTGATTACAACACTTGGAAATGCTTTTTCTTGCCAGAATTGAAAGAAGTTGCAATTACTTGCAATCAGTACATTGCAAACTTGGTAAAACAACTTGTTTTCACTTGCATAAACTACTCACTTGAAAATATGTGTTACAACGAGAAATGTGTTACAAGTTTTCTTATAATGCATTGCATTTTGGTTGAAAAGCCTATGTCTTGCCCTCAAAGAACACATTATTACAAGGTGATTACAATACTTAGAAATGCTTTTTCAATCTTGCCTGTCATGGAACACTCACCTCCTGCGAGTCATGTGGTTTGGCCCACCACGTGCAGTGGGAGGATTTTCGTTTGTGTCCACGCCTGCACACACCTGCACCTTGTCTTGTCTATGTGTATGTAAACCTGTGTCAGTGTGTGCAGTGTCACTGGTCATTGTTGATGTAGCATGTGCATAGTCCATTACAATAGTGCATAGTCCATAATAGTCCAAGAACTGAGTTACAATTGATTGCAATGTGCACTTTGCAAATGTGTTAAAACAGCTTGATTACCTAAACCATTCTCACGTTGAAACTTGTTTTCACTTGCATAAATTAATTTAACTTGAAATGTGTTTTACAAAGTTTCTTCTCATGCATTACATTTTGTTTGAAAACCCTATGTCTTGCACTGAATCAGTGTATATTTTGATTACAATTCAATATACTTGAAATGTGCACATTGCACACCTTTTACAACACCTTGTTTTGAATTGCTCACAATGTTTTGACTTGAAAAATGCTTGGAATTGTGGTTGAATTTTGGTTGAAAATACAATGTCTTGCACTGAAATAGTATTTAATGCTTGACAAACTTGAGCACTGTTTTTCAGCCTATAAGCTCTGTAGTGAATTGGTTTGGTCTGACCTTGTTTGTGAATAAAGTTGAAGAAAGTTCAAGTCTACTAGTTTCAAAAACTGGTAGGTGTAGCTAATTACCTTATTATAAATGATGTTGGAGGACTGCAAAAGCAGAGCAAAAAACAGTTTAGATTAATTTCTGTGGTGGTTTTTTACAGCATTTTAAACTTAAAATACAGCATTTTGTAGGGGGGTTGCAGCCGATTTTATGACATTCTGAACAATAACTGCATTTTCTTTCCCTGTAAAAATGCCCAAAAGGGCCATTTTTTCACCTTTTTACAAATAGAATGCTTTCATTTGAAGAGTATTTTTGACTACTTTGGCTTTCCATATTTCTAGACATTGTTAGCCTGGAAAATTACTTTCAGTGCAAAGCATGCTGTTTTCAACCAACATATACAGTATGATAAGTGAACACTTTCTAAGATGTATTTCATTTGAAAACAAGCTGTTTTAACAAGTTTGCAATGTGTACCTCTTTATTTTGCCTCTGCAAGTTCTGAAACAGTGTTCCCGAGCAGTCTAATCATCTGAAACACTGTTACAGTTCAACATGTACTGCTTTCAACTAATATGTGCAGAATTATAAGGGAACACTTTCTAAGAAGTAATTCATTTGAAATTTCCAAGTGAAAATAAGCTGTTTTATCACATTTGCAATGTTTACAATACAGTTGCTTAAAATTTTGTTTTTTTGCTTTATTTTTGTAGAACATGGGTCTTATCCATTATCCCAACAAAAAATTCACTCAGAAGCTCCATCAGTTGCACTGGAATGAAGCAGTGATGACTAACAGCCCAAGCACTGCAGAGTAAGGAGCAGGACATACAGACATCCTCAAAGGAGGCAAACATTTATTAACAAATGATACAGACAACCGCACTCACATACAACAAAAATGTGAACGTGAATACAAATACGGCTAACATAAACAACAAGAACAATGTGAACAAAAACATGAACAATGACAGACAACGATGCACACACCATCAGGGGTTTAAATCCATTTAGACATAACAAAGACTAAATCGGGTGTAGGTGTGTGCTAAACAACATAGGTGTTGTTATAAATGAGACAAACTGTGACTTCCCACTGTGGGCCAGATCATGTGATCAGTGGGAAGGGGAGCGTTCCATGACAATGACGACAGCTTGTAATTGATGTGTGTAATGTAGAAGATGGAAGTAAAGTTTTAGCACTGCTAGGAAACAGTGTTCTCTTCTCGCTCTTCTTTAGCCTGTCGTCCTGGTCATGGGGCATAGGCCACACACAATATCTCTCCAGGCCTCCTGGTCCTATGCCATTCTCTCGATTTGCTTCCTGGTTTTTCCATTCTTTCTTAAATCTTCCTCTGTGTCTCTCCTCTAGGTTTGTTTTATTTTTCCCTGGGGGTTCCAAGAGAGGGCCTGGCATGTAATATTAGTTGTCTGTTTGCACAGTGTGTCTCTAATCCATCTCCAGCATCTCTGTGAAATCTCTTCTTGGACTGGCAGTTGTCATGTTTTTATTCTCAAATCCTGGTTACTGATTTTTCTGGGCCAGAAAATACAAAGGATTATTCTGAGGCATTGATGAATGCCTGGATTTTCTTTACTATAGATACATTTCTTTAGTTTTCAGAAGAGCACAGGTTTAACCTGAGTGGTCTTGATAGTCAGATCACTGGAACTCAATATCTCTGCTTGAGCTTTACCCAACCTTACCCTGATGTAAGCATCTGCTCCAACTTGCTTATTGATTATGCTGCCAAGGTAAGTAAAGCTGTTTACATCCTGCATTTTCTGTTGATTCTTAGTATTTTGCTTTTCCCTCTGTGAATTGACAAGTCCATGGCAGAGAATGATGCAATGATGTTGATGGGTATGTGAGAACAGGGCTAAATCATCCGCAAAGTCCAGGACACCTGTTGCCAGGGTATCCATTTTATATCATTATGTTTATCTGCTGTGGTTTTCCTCATTATCCAGTTTATTGTCAGCAAAAAGAGAAATGGCGAGAGCAGACAGCTCTGTCTCACCCCTGTCTGCACTTTAAAAGCTTCCTTGGTTTGTTTACCATGAATCGACCTACATGTCAGTCCTTCATATGAATTCTTTATGATATTAGTCATTTTACTGGGTATTCCATAGTGTCTTAGAAGCTTCCACAATTTCTGCCTATGCAGGCTATCAAAGGCCTTTTCATAATCAATAAAATGAATGTATAAAAACGAACTATAGAGAGTGTTCCACTATTAGTTACAAAGTTGTAATCTTGTCAACACATGATTTACAACTTCTAAAACCAGCCTGGTTGCCACTGAGAGCAGGGTCAACAAGGTCTTTCACTCTGTTAAGAAGTAGTCAATTAAAATGTATTCCTGGTAGTGTTATACCTCTATAGTTTTAGGAGTATCCCTCTTTCCTTTATGTTAGTACCTGTTCATCTTTTTACAAAGGATGGGGGAAGCAGTGGGTTTAATATCAACCTTTAGGGCTTCTGCCAGTATGTTGTCCGGTCCTGTAGCCTTGCCAGTTTTCAGCTGTTTAATGGCTCTAGCCATTTCTTCTTTTGGAAGTCAGCTACTATGTATGGGTATTTACTTATGGACCCCTTTGGCTGGCTCTATGTCCAATGGGTCTACTGGTACTGGTTGGTTTAAGAGCTCCTCAAAATGTTCCACCCATCTCTTTCTTTGGCCATCTTCATCTGGTATAACTTTACTATCCTTTGTTTTTTCTGGCTGATTGAATATTCCATACAACTTTTTAATAGTGTTGTACAGGTTCCTCATGTTTCTTTGGTAAGCTGCCTCTTTTGCCAATGTTTCTAAGTACTTCTTTTTGTCTGCAGCGATGCTCTCTTTAACTTTTTTGTTAGCATCTAGATGTTCTTCTTGAGCTTTAAGTTTTTTGGCTCTAGTTTTGCTGTTGTATATAGCTGTTTTCTTTATCTTTTTAAAGTTTCAGTTGCAATCCAATTCTTGTGGTTATATCTTTTTGGCCCTAACACTTCTTGACATGTGGTATTGATCATCTCCTTTATTTCCTTCCAGGTTTCATCAATATTATTGTTTCCAGTAAGCCCTTGAAAAGCTTCAAATTTATTAGAAAGAATTTTACATTCTTCCATTTTGTTGTCATCTTTCAGTTGAATGGTATGGTAATGTAGACAATTATGTTCCATTAAGTTTTCCTTTAACTTGAGTTTCAAACATGCTACTAATAGCAAGATCTGCTCCCCACTAAACACATACAGCACATACATTCTGATTTTCAGTAGACATGTCTGGTGAAATCCAAGTGACCTTATGAATTCTTCTCCTGTAGCCAGTTTTATCTGCCCTGAACTAGTCCTTCTTGCTTTACTTATTCCTAAAATAGCTACTTTATATGTTCTCATCTTTGTTGCAGACATTCTATGCTCCATCTTTTATTGTTGTCCTTGTAGATATGATGGAAGTCTACCTGTTGGCTTCCACTTCTTTCACCAGAAGAAATCATCAGCCCTTTATAAGAGGGTCCATCTTCTACTGGAACCAAATGATCTTTATGAAATCGTGTGTATGTTTCTGTAGCAATAGTTTTAGAAGAAGAATGGTTTGCTAGCCCCTCACCTCTTTTATGCACTACTAGTCTGGCCTCTCTCAACAAGACCTGTCTGGCTTGGTTGGACCTGCTAGGAGTTCAAGACTCCTTTTGGCTTAGCTCTGTGAGTCTTTAAGGCTATGTGTCAAATGATTCTGAAGAATATTTACAGTCTACAACAAATGAGGTAACGTTTCAAGAAAACACTTGTTTCCAAATTGCTTAATTGCTTGGTATTTTGAAGGATGAAAATTTAGCAGTAGCAAAGTATTTTAGGGCATTCTTGAATGTAAAATCTTAACAGAGGATTGGCCAGCCACGTGCAGTGGGAAGACTTTCATTTGTGGTCACGCCTGCACACACCAGTACTTCGTTTTGTCTGTGTGTATTTAAACTCACACCAGGTTGTGCAGCATGGTTGGTCATTGTTGGTGTAATGTCTGAATGTAACGTTCATGTAATGTCTGAATGTAACGTTTGTTAGATGTATTTTTGTGTATCGTGTTGTTTAACATCAGTCGTTTCACGTTCATGTGTATCATTTGTAATACGTGAGTGCCGCTGTCGTTTATGTTAATAAATGTTCATCCCAGTCGGTGGAGTCTGTGCGTCCTGCCCCTCACCCTATGGCACTTGGGCCAACACGCATTACAATGTTTACTTTGGGATTGAATTCTCTGTAGTGGAAATTACTGCCCAGAACAGCTAGCTTTTGAAAAGTCCAAACTCTGTGGACCTCTTAGTGAACATTAATGGATGTCCTCTTTCCAAGTAGTCTAATACTTATTTTAAGTTTATCATAATAAGTTTATTGTAATTCTAAGCATTGTTAATACTGGTTTTCTGAAGAATTACAGGTTTAAGTCTTTGTACTAGTTCATCTGCCTATGCATCTGAGATATATCGATATAATAGGCAATAAATAAGGGTATATGTATTTTGGGTATCTGTGACAGACCCCTCACTTGCATGTGTTTTTGTTTACGTGTTCTCTGCATGTCTTCCACACAGTGGCATAGGTTTCATTTCAGCTTTGGGGGACACCACTCACACCACCCAAACTAACTTCTTTATATGAGTAGTATAAACAGGAATTATTGGTGGAGACATGTCCCCCCCGGCCACCTCAAAACTACACCTATACTTCCACGTGCAATGCGTTTTTAATTCTCTTGTGTAGCTATGCCCCTCTTTTTCATTAGCCAATGTGTTTCATCCATTATGTATGTATGTATGTATATATATCCTGCTTCCCATATGTATTTATGCCCACCTGGGAGGGCATCATCCCAGAGATGCGCCTCTTATGGGTGATGTCTCAACTGCACCTGTGCCCTGGACAGCACCACCTCTGTTGCAGCAGAGGCAACGCTTCAGTCTGTAATCCTACCTCCTCGGAAGGCGTGACTTCTGCATCTGGCTCAGTTGAGGGCAAAACTCCTACCCAGAAGTCCCCTAGTGAGATCACAGGTCAGCATATTAACATTTCAATGGGAGAGGGCAGACAAGTTAGTTTGAACCACAAAGACAATATTTCTGGATGTGAGCAAAATTTACAGATTCATTTCTAAATGTTCACACACAACCATCTTTATGTGACCACCATAACTGAATTAGTATAGATGTACACATGGGTTTGGTTTAAGGTTTTTGCTCTTTAGTGTGGCCTGAGTGGTGTTACATGAGAAAATATACACTCACCACTATGTAGAATAAAAGCTGGTCCTGCCTTTGGGGATGTAGCATGCTGTTTTTTTTATAATTCCCTATAAAATGTATGTCCTGTCCGAAGCTGAAACTAGCATGATGGCCCCATCTTGAGATTATCTCTGTCAATAATAAATTCACTAGCCAGTTAGGAGCATTTCCACATCTTTGTGTCAATGTTTTATTACTTCCATGACATATTTCTTCCTGCTGAATAGTAATAATGGTCATATGAAATCTGCTGGTAACTACACAGTAGGTTGTGTGGGTCCAGGTTGCTCTCTCATTCTTACGGTTAGTCAATGGTTACATCAGGATACATCCAGAACACTTAAAATATAATTCGAAATGTTAAATGTTCAGCTTCAGCTGCTATCATGTTTTATCCCACCTGACACTGCAGGAAACTCCTAATACTCAAAGTGTCTCCCCTTGGCTTCTTCAAAATGTTGTCTTCCTCACTTTACCATCATGATTCATAAAGACTATTTTTCAGCTAACAAAGTCTTTTTTTTTTCCCCAAATATTTCATCCTTGGGGTCTGGCTCAGCAAACTGACTGGCTTTCTTTGCTCATTCATCTGCCAATTTATCTACTGATGGGGTGTGTGTCTATTCTTGGCATGTGCATTTATTTCAATAGTGATTTGTTTTATACTGTTACTGATTTTGTATAGCTTTCTAAAACATCTGCACCATTCCAAAATTTTGTATTGGAGCTGCTGTTTTAGACAGGAAGCCCATGTTTGTAGATAGACATGTGAAACTCCAAAAGCATTGTGTCAGCCAGGACCAGTATTATGTTAAAATTTGCCATGGCTTCACATGCTTCTGGTAATGCACATAGTTAAACCACTTCTGATGACTGACTAGCTGACCACACCGACTATTTTACTGTGTACCCATCACTTAACCTGTACTTATCAACTGTAATTGACAATTTAATAAAAGTGTTAATTGGGGCAACACCCTGATTAACACTGAAAATGTATTCATTTTAATAAATGTTTTAATGATTAACAATTCTCAATTCATGAAAGCTGCCAATTCTATACCTGATTATTTCTCATCTACCAAACATTAGAATAATCACCTTTGACTCACAGATATAATAACAAAGGTAAGCACAGATAGGAAAAGGATGCAATCAATCATTGACTAAGATTCTACTAATGGCCAGGAGTATAGTGTTAATTAGAATCACTATAACACTCATAACAATACAACTATGCAAAAATGAACACAAATGATTGTTGGTGGATAAAAGGAAGCCAACTAGGCTAACAAAGAAAAGAGAAAGAAAAAGGGGAAATAAATGTTTAAGCAACTATGGGGATGACCAACCAGGCAATCTATTCATCAACCAAACAAGGCCAACAAGCTCATTAATTAATTAAATTTGTGATGAAAGCATGACTAAAGTATAATAGAAGAATTAGGAGAAAATGGGGAAAACAAAACAACTGTGAAACAGCCAGAGTGATAATTAATTATAGGACTGAGGAGGCTGTATCACAGATGAGAGGAAATGCTTAACTGTTCCAATTTGTTGTATTAACAGTGAAATTACTATTAATATCAACTGGTAATATAATAAGGGAAATACTTGTTCTTACGACTCGCTGGCACTGAACCATGTAAAACCGTCTGGGTGGCACAGAGGGAGAGCGAATATGTTCCATTGAAGCTGTCCGGATGTCACTGAGGGAGAGAATCCATTTTTCACTGAAGTCATCTGGATGGCAACAGGAGAGAATGTCCATCTTCCATCAAACCTCTGGGATGGCACTGAGAGAAAATGTCCATTTCCCCAGCATTGCTGGTTCAGTCCAAGAGCAATGAAGGCCAATGACAGTGAAAAGACCAGGAGTTTCCATCCAAAGATTTGGATCTTTGGAGCTGGCTTGGACAGAGAGTCATATGCCTTCCGAAGCAGGAGTTTGCATTCATTACCGGCAACACAATGGGACTCCAGTCTTATTCATCATGACCAGTTTGCCTGATATAAGCTGTGATGAGCAGTTTCTGACAAATACAAACTAACAATAAGAAATTGGTAAAGTAAGAGGGTAACTAAAACTAGTTCATGCATATTTCAATAGCCTTTATTTTTGCAATGGGAAAAACATTTATTTAGGACATACAGGAATACATAGGATACACCACAAATCAAGTTAAAAAAAGAAAATCATACATTTACTACCAATTTCTACCTCCTGGGATGGGTAGAGCAATTGGATAATCAACTTAATTGAGAAGTTAAACTACTAACTTTAATATATGGTTTAATTGGTTCATATAGGATTTCTAGTAATGTAACGTGTCTGACAAGCAAGTGAGCAGAATCAAAAGCAGGGGAAGCCATAAACTATAGACAAGACAGTGTAAATGAATGACAAGTTTAACAAACACCAGGAGAACACAGTATAGAGCAAAAGCAAGGAACCACCAAAAAAGAAAAGGCTAATCAGGGTGAGGAACAATAGGGAAACTAAGGAACTAAATACTAAGCAAAGACAAGCATAAAGACAAGCATGAAGCATAAAACTAAAGTCAAGCGAGGAAGAAAAAACAACGAGAGGATTACACAGAACCAAACACAGAAGTGCTTAGGTAGCCAGGGAAACAGGGGACCCTCCAGTCCATGAGCGTGACAAGTAATCACAACTAGGAGTAATTAGATATTTGCTTACAATATGTGTGAGATAAGCAATATACAAATTAAGTGATATGGGCGAATAATGCAAATTAATAAGGAACAGGTAATGAACAGAATACTTAAACAATAGACAATTATGTCAAATCTAATTAATTTAAATAGTGCTTTTTACAAGATGTTGTCACAAAGCAGCTTTACAAATATCTAAGTCCAAGCTCCCAGTAAGCAAGCTAAGGCCAACAGTGGCAAGTGAAAACTCCCTAGAGCATGAGGAAGAAACCTTGATTGGAACTAAGACTCAAGGGAGCATCCTCCTCTGACCAACAATGGTTTCCACATTGTTTTTGTTTTTTTTGTGGTTCCACAATGGTTTTTCAAACTGAAGGCACCCAATAGCCTTCTACCCTGCAAGTGCCCGAGTGCAAAAATTTCTATTGTCTTGACTGCCCTGCCGGTCCATGACTACGCGAATTCATAACTATGTTCTTACTGCAGTACAACTATAGCTGTACACTCCTACCTGGACAACCCACTTGACCAAAGTCAACTCCAACTACACTGTTATTAATTTAACAGCCCAACAATCACCACAAAACTGCAAACCTTTACAAATAACAAAACACCACTGCCAAACATGGCAAAACCCCTAGATTTGCTGTGCAAATCTAAACAGAAATCAATCATCATCATATCACATCACAGGTGATATCAAAAACCTCTTTGGTAATTTGTCTGACCATAAATTTGTCAAAATGCTTGCTTACAAACTCTAAATAATAATCAAAAGATTAGCTAGATATTGATCTGAATTAATATTAATTAATATCTAACAGGTGGCATAACTCAAAAATGTATTCAGCCTTTCTTTTGACTTTTCCTTGGTCCAAGGTAAGATATCCTTATTCCTTCCACTCACCAATTGTTAGATTGCAGATTCTATCTGCATTGTTTACCCTGGGAACTTTGCAGTAAATACCAGCAACACATTGATTCCTGAGGCAAATTAGTTCATTTGCAGATATAATTGGCCAATGGAGAGAAAAGTACCCATATATGAGGACATACTGTTGCATTCTCTGATGTACTGTGAGATGGTCTGACTCTTTATAAAGTTTCAAGTGGGAGTTATATGAATAGGTGAGACATGGGGACGTCGATGTTGAATCATTAGAAACAAGTAGTGCAATGTGGGCTCAAACCCAGGCCAGCCAGGCCTACTGGGTGAGCAACCACGCTCTAATGGTGGGCCCATGTGCAGAACAATTCAATTGTGGAACAGGTAAACAAGAAAAGTAAATAACCAAAGGGGAGTTGAACCCTGGCCGCTTTGGTGCAAGGCAGACAAAGACCCACTAGACCCCAGCAGCTATAAAACTGTGTGTATAGTCGCCCTTCAGAGGAATGGGGGACAACAAAACTAGAGGGGAAAAAAAATAACTAAACACCACGCCGAGCACGGGAAAAATGGCAGCCCCAATACCCTGGGGAAAACCAAACTAAAACTTCCCAAACAAAACCAGAAAACGGAGGAACTGTAATGTCTAAGGGGAGCCTTGGGAGAGAGAAACAGATTTGAGGGGGAAAACTGGAGCAGGGAGGTATAAAAACACAGACACCCTCGCAGCACAAGTGCTCAATACCCGAAGTTACCAGCTAGGCACTTTGCTCAGAACTTTGGTAAAGACCCAGCACTGAGTGACTGGGTCACTGGGCTTATATAAGCCTAGCACAGCTGTTGGGTGTTAAGCCTGATTGGTGGTGTGTCTGAGTCTAGGCCTCCCTCTGGTGGCCAGAGGGGGCCTCGGCCTGGCACAGACTTTTACATGTAGTGCCTCTTCCTGCCAGATAGTAAAATTATAATAAGAAGACAATCTGCTTGAATGTGAATAGAACAGAGGAAACACAAATTCTAACATTAGAAATGGTAGCAGCTTTTGTTCTAAACTATAGAAGCAACATTTGGACTCCAAACATCTTGGCCAAGCAACTGCATCTGGGGTGAATAAAAAATAATGTAAATTTTATTTTTCACCGAACTATCGAAGTAGTACCAAAATGAGGCACAGAAATCTGCCTTGCCATATTGCTACCAAATTTTGGTATTCAACCCTAGGTATATGCAACTTAAAGCTGCAGTCAATATGACTGAGAAGAGGGGATTTATCTTAAGAATTTGAACAGTACAACTTTAAGGCCACTGTGGTTCCTAAATCCCTCTATTTGATGGTATTATAATTTTAAATCCAATGAAGAATAAATATGCAGACTCAAGAATTAGTTGAACAGAATAGCTGGTCCTGTTCTTTAATGCAGGTTAAAGATAACATGAATTTGAGGCACCCTCCTGAGAATGACAATCCAATTTTTAGGGGATGAGGGATGAGGTATTTGTCCCTCTTTTTTTAACATTCCAATCTTTGAAGTTATTGCCAATATATCCAAAATATATATTTTTAAAAAACTCATTTAGCCTCCCCAAAAATGATATAAAGTGCCTAGACAACAATAAACCAGAATAATCTGCACAGTGGCCTTGAAGCCCTCTGCACCATGTCCTTGGGACATAAAGTTTCTAATTGAATTAATAGACTTTTGTGCCTTCAAATAAAGTTTCTAGTTGAATGAATGCCTTCAAGTTGCCTTTTAAGTATTCTACTGTATCATTTTGTGCCTGGTAACCATACAGAGGTCTTTAGAGGCCATTACACTGAGATCACAGATCACTTTAGTAATGCTTCCATTCAGAGATCACTATATAATAATCAAGGTTGTAAACAAGAACAGAATATTTGTAGGGGGGAACAGGGAATTCACTAACACATAAGATTAAATTGTTGTTATTATTATTATTATTATTATTATTATTATTTTAAGGGACTAATAAAGTGTAACCATACTTACAAGTACACTTGGGTGAGCAGGGACACATCTGCTCTGCTCCTCTCTCTTTTTGTCCTCTTGACCATTCTCCTTTCTAGCCCTTTCTCTTCCTGTCCTCTAGTCCTATATTCTAATTTCATTTTCAGTCATATCTTTTTTCCTCCTTCTCTCCTTTTTGTTCCTCAGCTCTCCTCTACTCCCTATGTCTCTCTTATTCTCTGTTCTCCAATAATCTCTTCTCTGCTCTCCATGTCTTTCTTCCTCTATTCTCCTCTCATTTCTTTTTAGTTATGTATTTCATTGTTTTTTTTTAATTTCCTCACCCCCGCCCCCCATGCTGGGAGACTATGTTATTAGTCTTAAAGGGTTTTTTTTATTTCAAATTGGGTATTATTTATATTTCATATTTCATTTTCATATTTTATTATTATTGTTACTATTATTGGCTTCTTTTTACCATCATTACTTGTTCTTAACCATCAATATTTGTTCCTTTTCTCATTCACCTGCTCTTTCTAACCTGTTAGCTTCCTCATACTCTCTCTCCCTCTCTCTTTATTCTGAATGAGCCAGAGTGGACAGGAGAGAAATATTATAACAAGAACAAATCTGATACATATAAGAAGGCTAAGTCTGTACACTAGGATGAGACAGTTCTAATGGTATTATGTGATCTTCACTATCAGGGTCATTCTCTGGTTTAGAAAATGCTCCAAATTTTTTTTATGCCTGAAAAGTTTTTGTCTAATACATATTAGCATGTCAGCCATGTTAAACAACACAAATGTCATCTTATTTCTTCTTAGTAATTTTTATTTATTATTTATATCAATAAATTATTAATGCACAACCTTTTCTGTCATTGGTGTTAGAGCTCCTGTATGTGAGAATTTAACATTTTAAATTGCAGACAACACAAATAAAAAAGTTAAATAATATTTCATTGTAAAATATATGTAGATTTATAAATGAATATATTCTAACTACTGAAAATGTAAAGTTCAGCTGTGAGGCATGTTTCTGTTTATACCATTCTGTTTTTAACCACACAATGACCAATAATTGAGGCTGAAATTAAAAGTATATGTTAATGAGATGCTTTAAAGTATTAGTGTTGAACAAAAACAATATTTGCTTTTTAAAACATTTATATTATACCAATCTTTACAGTTTTGATGCTGGAACCAGCAAAATCCATTACGTAACACCAGTGATATGAAAATATTATTTCAAACGTCATTTTATTAAATCATTTGTTTTTCTTGAATCCCTTGGAATGATTAAATCTAACTGCATTAATGGCAAGCAGGAAGATCTAAAATACTAAATAGTAAATCATTTGAAAGGATTACTTTTTCTGTTATAATGAACCATTTGAATCTCCTCTTTCAGTTAATATCAAACTGAATGTTATTGGCTGATTAAAAAGTTAATAAATGTACAATCCTATTTCCAGTTTTCAACCATCTGATATCATCTCTCAAGTAAAATTCTTTCACCCTCTTTTTTTTTGTTGCAGCAAAATTTATTTCTTTATCTGGATCTTTAATTCTCACCCTGGGCTATATCAAAATCCAACACTCTGCTGGCACAATTTTTTGCATTTGTTTTTTTTTTTTAGTTTCCCTGTTAATAACTTAACGTGGGTTTGTCTTACTCTACTTTCTTAGGTTTCTTTGTAATTGGCTTTTAAATTCCCTAGAACAACAAAGTGAAATTTCAGAGTTTTTCAAACTGGTGAGGAAACACAGCAACCTTGCAGGATTGTCTTAGTCTTTTTTGAGCCTTTAATAATTTGATGTTTTATCTTGCAAGCAGTAGAACCATTTCTTGTATGTTTCATACTTCTTTTTCTTTATGTCCTCTTGTAACTTTTACATTTTTCTTTGGTATGTTTGTGCAGTTCTTCTAAGCACCCTACATCCTTGGATTTCTTGTTTGGAAATACAAAGGAATATTTTCTTTATTTTACAAATACCAGATGTGTGCTTCTATGTGAACTAGCTTCCCATACAAAATCTTCTCCTAATTTTGACTGAAGACAAAAGTAAGGTAATTGGACTACATAAGCCTAATATCAGCACTAGTTTTTATTTAAGAGGACAGAATCATGGTATACTCAGCAGATTTTGCATGGTGCAAAATTTTGATACACCACATTCATAATTCTTTTCTGTGCTGAGCTTGGTTTTACCTCCATTTACACCAATGATACCTCTGTTCCTTCTTTGAGAGCGAGCTCATTTATTCCCTTCCTTTTCCAACTTCTAACATCTAAATATTTCTGATGCTAACAGGTCCGTATCCCTACACGGACTGTAGAACCTGTTTTTTTTTGCCATGCTTCAAAAATGTAAACAAGTTGGCTGATCATGTGACAACAAAACAATTTTCTCCTTAATAGCAATATAATTTAAAAATTAGTGTAATTAGTGTCACCGAGTCATACAGCAAGAGCTGTAACACCAGTGACAGCAACACCAATGACAATTTGATATAAAGTTTGCCTTTTCCAAGATGGATTCCACAGTCTCCCAAACTATTCTACATTAATCTCACAAATATTAACAGATATTAAATATTAACACATCCACTAATGTGCAGCCATGTTTCTTGGTATCTGCGGGTTTAAATAGGCAGAGGCTGAGTTACGCACAGGTGAACACAATGCTGCCACCGAGGGGCAGGCTTTTGGGGATGTTCCCGATGGAAGGAGACGGTGAGGTCAGGGTCCAATACTTGGGTGGCCGGTATCCAGCAGCACTCCTCTGGTCCATTTCCTTCCCAGTCCATGAGGTACTAGATCCGCGAGCTCCTCCATCTGGAATCCAGGAGGGCCCTCACCTTGTATGTGGGACCTCTCTCTATCTCCAAGGGAAGTGGTGGAGCACTTGAGGAGCTTTCCTCTTCTGCAAGAGGACCTTCCACAACCGGCTTCAGAGCTGACACATGGAAGGCCCTGTGCCTGGGCAAGCCAACACGGTAGGTAGCCTCATTAATCCCCTCTGAGATGGTGTAGGGACCCTCATACCTCAGTCCACTATGACCAGGATCACCGAGCTGTCCTCTGATACAGGTAAGTCCATGATGAAGTCTATTGTTAAGTGAGACCAGGGTCTCATCGGCATGGGTAGTGGCAGCAGTTTACCTGCAGATGATATGCAAGGAATTTTGCTGCGGGTACACTCGGCGCAAGACGCCACATACCTTACAATGTCCCTGTGCATGGCTGGCCACCAATAGCGAGCACTCAGCAGCTGTGCCTTGCGGGTTGCTCCTGGGTAGCCTGTCCCCATGGAGCTGTGTGCCCATGTAATAAGGCCTTGGTGTAGTCAGAGAGGGACAAAGAGGTGGTTTGACGGGCATTGCGGATGCGGATTTGCCTCCTGTATCTGTCCGTCCAGGTCCCAGCTTAGCGTTGCCAGGAAACAGTTGGGTGAAAGGCTCCATGCTGGTAGACTGGGCTTCTGTGAGGTGTTGCTGAGAGAGAGCGTCCGCCCTAACATTCCTCTCTCCGGGCCTATAAGTAACACAGAAGTTGAACCTAGTGAAGAACAAGGACCACCGGGCTTGCCTGGAATTGGTTTGCCTCTTGCCTCTTCATGGTGTGGAGGTATTCCAGGTTTTTGTGGTCCATGATGACCAAAAAGGGGTGTCGTGCTCCCTCTAACCAATGCCTCCGTTCTTCGAGTGCTAGTTTTATGGTGAGGAGTTCTTAGTCTCCCACGTCATAGTTCCTCTCTGCGGGGCTTAGTTTCCTCGAGAAGTAGGCAACTGGTTTCAGCTGCCCAGCTTTCCCTGTTGCTGGGATGGTATCTCGCCTACCCCGACATCTGACACGTTTACCTCTACCGTGAATTGCTTTCCCAGGTCCAGCTGCTGCAGCACCGGGGCAGTAGAGAAGGCCTCCTTCAGCTCTGAAAAGGACTTCTCCACCTCGCGTCCCAATTTTAGCCTCTTAGCTACTCCACGGAGTAGGTCTAGTTACTGTGCTAAAGGATTTTATAAAACGACGAGAAAAGTTATCAAATCTCAGGAACTGCTGTAGCTGCTGGCGAGTTTGCGGTCTAGGCCAGTCCCTCACTGCCTCCACTTTGCATGGCTGCATTCGTTTGCTGCCCTTGCAAATGATATAGCCCAGGAAACTCATCTCTTTGTGATAGAATTCACATTTCTCCAGTTTGCAGTAGAGGTGGTTCTGTAGGAGGGTGCAGATGACAGCCCATATGTCATGCACGTGTTGGTCCCAGGAGGAGGAATAGATCAGGATGTCCTTGATGTATGCGACGACAGATCTATCCAGGTACTCCCTTAGGACTCATTCATGTAGGCCTGGAAGATAGACAGGGCTATGGCTAAACCATAAGGAAGGACTAAATACTCATAGTGTCCAGAGGCAGTGCTAAAGGTGGTTTTCCACTCGTCACCTTTCTTAATTTGGATGAGGTTGTATGCACTACGGAGATCTAACTTCATGAATATCCGGGCTCCCCTTAATTGCTCAAATGCTACAGGGACAAGGGGGAGGGGGTACGGATATTGCACCAACAGGCTGTTGAGTCCCCGATAGTCCCTGCACGGCCTCAATCCTCCGTCCCTCTTTTAGACGAAGAAGAGACTTGCGGATGCCAGAGAGGTGGAGGGTCAAATGAAACCCTGCTGAAGGGCCTCTTTAATATATTGTCACATCACTCTTTCCTCCTCTTGGGAGAGAGGGTAAACCCTACCTCGGGGAGGAACCACGCCCTCCATTTATGGTGGGCTTAATACCTGCACCAGGTATTCCTGGGGCACGGTGAGGCCTCGGGACTCTTGATACAGGGACACCGTCAGGTGAGGTAGGCATTTGCCCTCACAGGCGATCACCCACTTAAGGACCTGATTCTCTATCCACTGTATGTGGGGATTGTGTGCCTTTAACCATGGGAGCCCTAGAGTAATTGGATGAGAGACAGTAGGGAAAAGATAAAAAGCAACAAAGGCAGCGAGGTTGCAACAAAGGGTTCTTTATTTTCCACAGTGGTGGAAGAACCAAACAAACACAAACAATAGCTCTCAACGTAGTTCACAGACATGGCTGGCGTCTTGTGGCTGCACATTAGCAGACCTATTTCTTGGTTTTTGTGGGTTTATATAGGCAGAGTCTGAGTTACGCACAGGTGAACGCAATTAGTATTCTGGCGATTGTGAGTGGGGCAAATAAGGGGTGTGATCTCTAGCAGGAGTGGGTGTGTCCCTCCTGCTAGCCGGCCACCCAACCGTGACACATGGCCTGAGACACAAAACATTTTTCAGGCATTTTCAATATTAAAAAAACTGTTAACATTTTAACATCAAGCAGTAAAGCATGTTTTTCTTTTTTTAATTCAGCAACAAATTTGATAAAATGCATTTTTCTTTACAAAGCTACAAACATGAGGGGCAAGTTTGCTGCCATATTCAGAGAATGACCCACTAATATTTGCTCCTATTCTCACTCACCTCCAAGTCACCTGCTCTCCCTGACCTGAAAACAACCTCATACACTCCCTCTCTCTCTACTGTGAATAAACCAGAGCGTACATGAAAAAATATTATATTATTATTATTATTATTATTATTAAATATTACTCATATATTATCAGTAAACAATTGGTATTTCTTGCCATGATGTTCAATTTATTATTGTCAATATACTATTATACTACACACAATACTGATTGTTCTCACGTGTTCCTTATTACTTCCCTGTCTATTTATACACATTCATTTCCATCTATTCTCTGTGAAGTTTTGCCATGACCTGTAGGTGTGTACCGAGTGTTATTTCTGTCTGTCTCACCGGTTTACGAAGTGTTCTGCTTTTGGACTATTGCCTTAGCCTTGTCCCTATCTGGTTGGTTTGCCCTATCGGACTACTTCCTGGTATAGTGTACTTGTAACGGCCCCTGTGCCGCAGGGCAAGGAGCAGGACGCACATACTCCCTCAACAGGGACAGACATTTATCAGGTGCATTTCTACACTGATTGACACTTTACCAAGACTTCACGTGGAACAAATATAACTAAATTTGACTCGTTTCATTATTCTGAAGCAGGCTAACAATAACTGAGGCATACTTTAGTCTTATTTTCATTCCTACACTGGATTGAATTAGCAAATTCAATGTCTGAATCAAAGCCATCCAAAGCGTCCTGACTTGTGGGACCAGAAACTGGTCCCATGTTGTAGCCTTCATGCTAAACTAGGCTGATACATTTATGTCATTTAGCTCATATCCAGCACAAACTTACAAAAGTGTTTTGTCATTTACTCATAGAATACATCCCAGCCAGTACAGGAGGTTAGAGTCCAGTATGCCAATGGACTAGGATACTATTGAAATCCAGGGATCAATGCTGATGCTTAGAAGTGCAAAATACATAAGTTCTATATCAGACAATGATAAGTGCAAAAAACAAGTACTAGAGTTTGTTAGTCAATAAACAAGGAGTCAACATCAGTGTAATAAACAATAACCTACAATAAGTAGTAGTTTCAGTTAGTCAACATAGGGTCAGTGGTCGTTTAAATATTCTACAAATAGATGGGTCTTCAGACTGTGTGTGAAGACTGCAAGGGAGTCTGCTGTCCTGACAGCAAGCGGAGGTTCATTCCACCATCTAGGAGCCAGGACAGAGAATAGTCTTGATACTTATCTTCGCTGAGACTTGAAGGATGGTCAGTCCATACTTGAGGTTCAAAGTACTCAAGGTACGGATCGGGCTTTGACAAATGATATCATATATGGAGGGTCTGGTCCATTTTTGGCTTTGTAGGCAAGCATCAAGGTTTTAAATCTGATGTAGGTAGCTACTGGAAACCAATGAAAGGAGCACAGCAGTGGAGTGATGTGTGAAGACCAGTTGTGCTGCTGCATCCTGGACAAGTTGAAGAGTTCTGATGGCTCTTAGAGGAAGACCAGCAAGTAGCAATTTGCAGTAGTCTATCTTTGAGATTACAGGAGACTGCACAAGCACCTAGGCAGCTTCCCGCGAGAATCCTTCATGTGTTACAAAGGAGAAAGCTGCAAGACCGGGTCAGATTCTAAACATTAGTTAAGAATGGTTGCCCAAAGTTATACCCAGGCAAGAGCAGCTTCAGATGGTTATAGCAGGGAGTACTCTAAGGAAACTGTGAAGTCATGGTAAAGGTTGGGAGTTACTGGGATGTACAGAAGCTCGGTTTTACTGGGGTTGAGCTTCAAGTGGTGGACTGTCATCCATGATGCAATGTCAGTCAAACATGGTGAGATACGTCTGGAGACCTGCGTGTCAGAGGGTGGAAAATAAAGAAATAATTGGGTGTCATCAGCATAGCAGTGGTAGGAAAAGCCATGAGAAGATATTATATCGCCAAGAGAACGAGTATACAAAGAGAAGAGGGTCTAATACTGAGCCCTATGAAACATCAGTGGAAAGTCTACATGGTTTGGATGTGGATCCTCTCCATGTTACATGATAGGACTGTCCCTCCAGATAGGACTGAAACCATCTCCATGCAGAGCCATTCACACCAACGCTGGAGAGAACAGAGAGGAGAATGTTGTGGTTTACTGTGCCAAAGGGTGCCGAACGGTCCACAGGAATCAAGACAGATGACAGTTTGACAGCTTTAGCAGCATGAAGTTTCTCCATCATTGTCATGAGGGCTGTTTCTGTTGAATGTGCCAATTTGTAGCCAGACTGATTGGGTTCATGCAGCTGGTTCTGCGTAAAGAAAAGAGATAATTGATTGTAACTGCGTGTTTAAGGGTTTTTGAGAGGAAAGAGAAAAGTGGTACTGGTCTGTAATTGGTTATGTTGGAGCCATTGAGCTTGGCCTTCTTGAGGACTGGTACCACACTGGTGGTTTTGAATGCAGTTGGTACATGTCCAGAGGATAAGGAGTTGTTGATGATGACAGAGCTTTCTCAGTAATCATCTGGAACAGACTGGAAGGAATAGGATGAAGCAGACATGTATTCAGATTGCTGGAAATCAGAAGTTGATTAATTTCATCTGTGGAGAGAGGAGAAAAAGATGCCAGAGAGTTGGATGCAGGGGAATGAACATTGGTTGGAACAGAGGAAAAGGACTCGTGGATTGCTGAAACCTTCTCCTCAAAGAAGGTGCTGAAATCCTCAGGAGTAAGAGATGAGGAAGAGGGGGAGGGTTAAGGAGAGAAGAAAAAATAGTGAAGAGCTTATGTGGCTTGAATGCTGATGATTCAAATTTCCCTCTATAGTAGGATGACTTTGCAGATGTTACTTCCAGTGAAAACCTTAGAGGAGAGACTGGTATGAGCTGAGGTCTGATTCTAGGTGAGTTTTCCCTCCACCACCTCTCTGTAGTCCTTAGTTCTCTCCTGTGGCAGCGAAGCGTTTCTGTTGGCCAGGGGGCAGGCGGGGAAGATCTTGCAGGTATAGAGGAGAGAGGGCACAGACGATACAAGGTTATTTGCTACCACCTTATTTTCTTATTCAATTTTAGTTTTGCTTGAATCATCTCAACTTTTTTGGAGACATCAAATTCAGAATAAATCTAAATCTTTAAAACAATGTTGATTGGGTACAACATGAAATATCTCGTGTTTATATTTTTTTAAAGACAAGTTGAAGTAAATTTACAAATTACTGCATTCTGTGTTTATTTTCATTTCATTGACCATCCCAACCTTTTTGGAGTTGTAGGCTATATTGTAGATGATCTGAACATTTATTAATACAGCATAAGCTGATATACAGGCATATTTATATACACAAAATAAGTCACAAATATGAGTGAGCAGAGCCTGTCGTAGCGCCCCCTTGTACATGGCCCTGGAATATAATGTGATTATGACGTGAAAAAACGCAATCATTACCTATAAAATTCATTCGTGAGAAAGCTGGAGCAATAAAGTTGGCCAGGTGTTTTATAAGATGCAAGGTTGTTTTTTGTTTTTTGTTTTTTTTTATGTCTCACGATAATTAATTTCTATTACATTACTACTTTCAGCAATGTTAAGTTTCAACAGGTATTCCGCGATCTTGGAATTGTGTCCCGTGGCTTCTGAGAGACAAGTCGTATTTAAAACAAAGCATCTGGAAAATGAACACTATAAAACCATTTTTTAAATTACCGTTAACGCTGGGGAAAATATTCTGGTATGTAATTTTAAAAAGATATTTTAGATACGTGATGTTATTGTGTTTTATGGTTTCCTTTAATGTAGCTTTAGACATTATCTTTATTTCGTATTTATTTGGACTTTCAGGCAAATCTATTGCGTCGTATTATTTTGTATTAGCTTTATTTTGTACTTAACTTCCGGTTTGTTATTCTTAGGTTTACTGTTGTTGGCTTCACGCGTTCCTTGTAACTAATCATGTGATGCTTATTTGTGCATCCTGGTCTCAAAAGGTAAATAAATGTGTATAAATATACGCTTTAAATGAACGTTGTTATGTTAGAGTTTCTGCGTGAGAACGTAGTACAAAGGTTTTGAACTTAATCTCAGAATTTATTCGGGTTGATGATCTCTAGCTAGTAATGCTAAATTGCTAATGTTAATTGTGACCGATGGTTGTCTGATTCTCCCCCCCCCCCCCCAATTCTTTAGTATTATCGTTGTTCAGGTCTGACACGACCATGGCGAGTAGCAAATTCCAGATCGTGGTGCAGGGAGAAGCGTCGGAAACGGACTCTGACGATGAGGTATACATTACATCGCTCCCGTTTGTGCACGCCTCCACCTCTGTTCCCGGAGAGGCTTCGGAGACCGACAGCGAAGGTGAAATGGGACAATCGTGCAAAGAAGTATGTGCCGGAAATTCGGAGGAGTCTCTGATATTTCGTCAAGAGTTACCTCCTCTTGTCGTTATTCGAAGCGAAGCTGAATTGGTTTCTGGTGCAGATGACGAATTGAAATCAGAGGCCGACAGAAAATACAGCACCTTACTGCAACAAAAACTGGAAGAGAGCAATGCTCGCTTATGTGCAGATATTAATCAATGCTTCCGCTATGTTTATCAGAATGCTACAAGAGAGATTCTAATGGCTACGACTCACTTGAATAATTCACAGAGTGGCATAATCAACGCATCCCACAGTGTCCGTCTTATTCTAGAAGATCTCAGATCTGTCACGGAGAAGATTGAAATCATCACAAACTGTAATTTGCTCCCAGACATAACCACACGTATCCCTTTTTCTGGCTTGTGAGTCGTATGCAGGGCATTGTTAGTGTCAGCTTGCAACGTTAACGTGCAAGAAATGGCATCTTATGTTTAAACAACATTTACCTCTTTGGAATCATTACCAGAGTTACTAAAAACTGGTTTCTAAAGCAGATTTTAAGAAGAAATGCAGCTCTCTTAACATTGGACATACATACTAGATTAATAACTTGAAATGCTCATTTGAACAAAATCTTATTTTCAAAACTACATATTAAGATGGGGAGGGGGATCCACTGCATTGTTGTCACTTGTATCACAGCAATAACTTTTATTAATCTTTGTAGTAAGAGTGTGCTGTGATGTCACATCAGTGGCAAGATGAAATCTTGAGGCTAGTGAGTGCTCAATATTTCTAGGCTGTCCAAAATGCAGATCACAGCACTGATCTCACTTGGAGCAAAACGAAGCAGGCGGGGAAAGACCTATGTACAGTGGATTAGAAAACTGCTTCTGTATAATGATTGATAATGGAAAGAACAAGTTTAATAAACTTGCATAGATAGATGTCATCATCTTTTTGACTAATCACAAGCATGTAGCCTACTGACTTTGTTGGGGAATTTCCTGCTGGTAGAGGTAGAGACTAATGGTAGGTTAACAGTTCCTGTCTGGAATCATTGGTTAGGGTTATAACATGGATTTTAATAATGATAATGCAACCAGTAAAGTTGTGCGCCAAATAAACACATCTTATGCATGTAGGTCTGTATTTCCTTCACTCTATTAGAAAGCATTCATGGCCTGTTTCAAAGTTTACTATCGTATGTTCTGGTCTTGTTCCAAGTGCCCATTTACATTATGTATTTATCTATTAGCAATCCAGGGATCTGTATTAAAGAACTAAATGGCTAATGACATGATCTTGAAGGTACCTCCATGTTGTAATTTTGAATAATTCTCAGTGACAGTGCTTTCAATTAAAATGGGACAGTTTGGGGGAATTATTTAGAGCATCACAGTGAATCAATACCTACTAAAATTATGTATTTTTACCTTATGACCTTATTAACTTTCCTATGGTGAAATCCTGTTAAACAGCTTATTTTAGAACAAGTTAGCTCTTAATAAACACTATATGACAGCCTCTTTCATATAAGTGTAGCTTAAAATTTGAGTGGGACATTTTAGTATTCAATGTCTTATACAATTATAAAATGCATTAAAATTCATAATTATGAATGTGAGAACCATCTATTGAAAAAGAAATGTAAAAAAATGTATATTAATTTAAATTGCTTTAATCTGAGCGTACTGTTCTTTACATATTAAAATGCAAGTTTGGCATGTCTGTGTGTCATAAAGGCTATTTCTAAAAGCAGTCAAATTCCCTTTGTGCTTCAGAAGAAAATAAAGGTTTTTGGATGTTTAGTGATGTAAGGCTTTTATCAGTCCTCTCACTCATCTCTGCAAACTATGATTTATGGTTTCTGCTCTTTCTCCACATGTTTCCCATATTCCTCTTTAGCTGCCCTCTCTTCCACTGCACTAATTTATTTTTATTTCCAGTCTTAACACTGCTCTATTGTCTTTATTTTGATAATTCCTGTCATTTGTTTGCTCTGTCTGTGTTTCACTGCTGTGACGTCCTCCTGATAATTCATAAATCATGCGAGCTACTATTAGTATTCCCTACAATGTGACTCCCTTTTCTGTAAACAGTCTATCCTTTAATCAGTAGTGCTACAACTTTATTTGCTCTCATGTTATGCTGTCTTACTCTATTCATTTTTAGATAGCTACAAGGCTATGTCAAATGATCTGGAGTTGGTGATAGAAGAATGTCTCATTCTAGTCACCACATATCATATCATGTCTGAACATGTTGCACCTGCTATGTCATTTACATATTTCCACTTTCTCTATATAATCTCTATATTCTCATTTATCTCTGAATAAAGTTTGTGTTCTTCTCAGCATCTCTGATTCTGTGTCACTCATTCTGAGAAATGTACCTCAAGGCCCTGAGAAAGATCAACCAGACACAGGCAAGGCAGACGGTGGGACCAGAGGGACAGGGTTAGGTAAAATAGAAACATTTTTCTTTTACAGCTAGCAATGATATTTAGGTATTAAGATGTTTCTGTCTGTTAAATGTCAAGCATATAACCCCCTGGACCAATAGATCAGAGCTTTTACTTTCCTTGTATTTTTAAAACAAATAAAAATAATTTTCCATAAAACTTAATTTATTAATCATATATACATTGTACAAGTTGAGGAAGGTTTGTTGTAGGTGCTGTAAGTGCAATGTGCAGTGTATAAAAGGAAGTCATCAGGAGAAAAAAGCATGGATCAGTTTCTTAGCGTCTTGCTGAGGGAAATAGAAAAGCATGGATCTCACTTGTGCTACATTCCTTAAATGATGTCATGTAGTATTATTAATATTAATATCTGGTTTAAAAGTTGAATAAGAATCTAGACATGGCACTCAAACTCACTCATAACAGTCATGCAGTCGCACAGAAATATATGATTTTCCTTGAAATGTAAGTTCTTTGGAGGGGTATCGGATACGTACCATAGTTACATGCCAGAGCTCATCTTTGTTCTGTTGTTATGAAGATGTGCCTATGGAAGTTCTGAGGGTTAACATGCAAGCTTTTTTAGTGTTTTGTAGTCATAGTTCTCTCACAACATTTTTTTCCTCCCACAAAACTTTTTTTTTTATGCCCTAAAAAGAAACAAAAATAGTTATTTTTGCTACCCTGAAGAATAACATAAAACTAAATCATGGTTAACACTTAGCAAGCTAACTGTTAACCATTAGCTCCTCTATTCTTTTTCTTTTTATTCTTTTTATTCTTTTTATTTACATTTGATAGTTGAACATGACCTAAAAGATGGCTTGTGGACATGCAATAAACAAGCTACCATATACAAAGTCCTATTGTACTTGAGGATAAAGGATAAACAGGGATACATACTAACAGAAAATAGGTCCACAGCAGTTTTATCCACAGTTTCATATATTTGTATTTATAAGAAGAAAACAGTGGGGAAGGGGAATGGATTTAACTAGCAACTCTATCCATAGAATAGTCTATAACACTAAGAACATAGGGGGAATGGATTTAATCCTGAGAAAAGCAGTTCCCCCTTATATATTACAGTTTAAGAAAATGTAAAATATAAGTCTCTTGTTCAGTGGTGGTTTTTATCACTATACAATCCATGCAAATGCATAGGGCCCCAGAGATCAGGGACTCCCTGCTGGACACAAGCGGTTGGTTGGAAAATAAATAAATAAATTCTTTCATTGTTCTCTGCAAGAGAAATGCTGTAACACACTAGCTAGCTAATCAGGTCTCTTGAACATGAAATGCTCGTATCCCAGCGGCATCCAAAAAAGAACATTTAGGAAAAGAAACCAGGATAATTCACTAGTGTCTGCAGTAAAAATTATACAGGGTGGGTAAATATTGTATTTTGCTGTAAAAAAAATAAAAACATCTTTGATTATAGCTCCCAGTCATAATTTTACTTTGGGCTTCAGAAATGTCAAATTTGCCCATCTCTGTTATTATGCTTTTCTCTTTCCATAGGCTTATAGATAAACATCATATTTTCTCAAACTTTGAAGCTGGATCTTCATTATGTTCTAGTAATGTTCTATGTTCTAGTTAATTAGTATTCTAGTAAATATAATCAGAGTATTGTTTACTGTAAGTTACATATATTTCATAAACTCCTTTAAAATCATTATTATGAACCTGGGTTCCTGTTCTATCATTTGAACTGATCACTTCATGCCTGAGTAAGTAAACATAGTGTACCCTATATTTGTCAGAGAGGAACCTGATAGTTCCACTACTGATCAGCAGAGGTCCTCATCTCCAGAGTTCTGATTTCTATAGTTACTGCTTACACTCGCATGTATCCACACTGTCTCAATAACACGCTATGAAGGCTTCCAAGACCCTTCAGCCCTTGTGAAATATTGCCAGTCCTCAGTCTGCATACCAAGCTGTTGTTTTCTGTATCTCTTTGATTTATTGGATTTTGTCTTGCCCTGTTGTACTTCTACGATTTGGTATTCAAACTTTGCCTGTTTGGATATTGTTTATTGCATTTGAAGTAATTGATTTGATTTGATTCAGTAAAATTTCCCCCTGCACATGGATCCTAAATCTGTGGCTGTGTCTCTTTCCTTAAAATATTATCACAGATTCTGAAATCAAGATAATGTTTTACATAAATTTTAGACAGAGTTCTTGTCGACCAACAATAAGTCCCCCTGTCACCTTTTAGTTCATTCCTGTTCGTATTTTGGTTTTGCTACCATTGATGTGTATCATTGATGTCTATCAACTGTTCCTTGTTTGTAACCTTATTTGTACTTGTATTTAAGTCTTGTGCTTGTTCTAGCCCCTGCCGTTTGGACTTGGCCTCAGTTCGCCTGTGTTCTGTATGCCTCACTGTAGCCTGCTTCTCTGTAGCCTGTTTTATTATTGTGTTTCTGTTTATTATGTTTCCTAGTACTGTAAATGAAAATAAGTTACATAGATTTTACAACCCAAAGGTTTGGAAACATGCATGCAATATATTGAATTAAGGAGCCTAAAATGTTACATATATGTTAGTAAGGACTTCTGATCTGGTAAAGCAGGGTGTAGAATGGCAGTCCTGGAAGTCGGCACAACATTTCTCTGCTCAAACACACCTACTAAAATTGGAAATTAGATCAATCAGGTATTTATGAGTAGGAACTTTAACAAACTGTCCAGGAATCTAGTCCTCAAAGCCTAGACATGAACACCCCTGATCTAATGTGTGTTTATAGTAGGAGTGCAGATTAGATAAAATATAATTTTTTTGTTTCATTTTTTTCCCTTTCTTTTTTTCTTTGCAATTTATGAAGTTGAAAAACAGCCATGCATGGGCCAGAATCACACTATCATTCATTTTGAAATTGGGCCAGATCTGGCTGCCACATGCGGGCTGAAAAAAAAAAAAAAAAGGTTCTGGCAAGACAGATATGGCCCAGAACTGGGCCATACATTTTTGCTAGCTGTGGAGGGGCTTACTCCACTATTTTAAAAGTGAGTGACAAACACATTTATGAGAAAGGCTGAGCTCTGGACATGTAAACTACAAAAGTGTTAATGATGTCTGCAAGTCTAACTGAATTTTTGGATACAAACACCTTGCAGTCTTCAGGTGCAGACTGAGGACCCATCTATTTGTAGAATATTTAAATGACCACTGACCCTATGTTGACTAACTAAAACTAGTACTTATTGTAAGATATTGTTTATTACACTTATGCTGACTGCTCCTTTACTACACTTATCTTAGACAACACTAAGATAGAGCTTATGTATTTTGCACTTCTAGGCATCAGCATTGATCCCTGTATTTCAACAGTATTCTCGTTCATTGGTATATCGGACTCTAACCTACTGTACTGGCTAGGATGTATTCTATGAGTAAATGACAAAGCACTTTTGTAAGTCACACTGGATAAGAGTGTCTGCTAAATATTGTAAATGTAAATGTAAATGCAGTGGATTGATTGTATGGATGACACAGTGGCCACTCACCTCACTGAATGTTTTAGCTGGTCCTTCACAGACATGAATGTTGAGAAGTAGATTGGGTTCGAGATCCATTTTCATATGATGTGATGGCTAGTGTCATCATTGGAAAAACTGAAAATGAATTATTAGAAATGTCAAGCAATTGCACTCTCAAGATGAAATTTTATTAGTATAATCCAGCAGAGTTTTGGCCTACTTTCGAAAAAAAGGATCTTATTCTTCAGGCCATGAAAGTACTATTGCCTTTCCTGGCAACATATCTTTGTAACGCATGTTTCTCAATCATGTTGGCAAAGAAAACAAAGTACAAAGCTGAACTTGATGTGGAGAATGACATGAGAGTTTGTCCATCACCAGTTACACCAAGGATTAAAAATTTGCAGGGAAATTCATTCTCATCCATCTCACCGAGGTAGACATTGTGCACTGACGTGTAGTTATCTTGTCATTTTCTCAGGTTGAGGTCACAGTGGCACTTAACATCCACAAAGGGGGCCTCAGACTAAAATGTTTTGAGAATCACTGTCGTGTACTATATATAGTAAGTATGTTTTCTGTTCTTCTGTACAGATTGTGTTGTACAGCTGTGGAGTAATTACTAACCATGAGCAAATATAGAATACTTGACATGCATATAACAATAAAAACTTTTTATCGTGAAATCTAGCAATACTGACAGTTCTCTAGTTTATGATTCTGACAGCGGTGCAACAAACCTCCTAAACTCTGCACATAAACTGAGATGCAAACTTTTACAAAAATCCTGAATTAGTGAAACGAGTACATAATGAGTAGGTGGAATGCAAATTTGAAGATGCGCAAATGGAACTGGACACATGTAACACTTTGTATAATAAATATACAATCAAAGGCTGATGTACACCTTCGATTAACAATTCACGACTACGTTACGTGTTGGCCTAACTCTATCTCTATGCAGTATTTTCCGATTAAGGCAAATGGGCAAAATAGTGTAATATATGCGTTACATGACTGCCACCAGTGTAGCCTTTAGCCGAAGCTGTTCTGCAGGATATTTATGACGCTCTGCCATGTGATTTTCAAGCCAATCAAGTTGTCGCACAACCAGGATATAAATTTAAGTTTCAGTAGCAATAGACGGCATCGCATTCACTCTCTCCGAAAATGTACACTTTGAAAGCTATTATCCTGTTCGTTGTTCTCTGTTTATCTGTGAAAAAATCTAAAGGTAAATCTATACCTTCATGCAAATACCCAACTTCGCAGTGGTGTGACACCAACGATATTGCAGCCAAATGCGGGGTAAGTGATGACTTTGAATTAAAGCTTGCGCAAACTAATAAAAGTAATAATTTACATTTTGACGTATGCTGTGTGCATTCAGTGCCATCTAAAATGCGTTGGGTATAGATGGATTGGGGGAAAAAACAGACGGCTGAATGTTTCCAAGCCGTCAGAGGGGATTCTAATGAATTGGTTTAAACTGAGTACTTCCTCTTGAGACGCATATGTAGCAGCAGTCTATTATATATCAAATTACATTACAGTAGAAGTGAACAATAGATCCTAGTTTGTTCGACATCGGGCAGTATTTTTAAACTGAAAGCTGTACTTTGTGAAATGTTTATAGGCTTTGACTTTTGATTTTGCTTTTTCCAGTCTTTAGAAATCTGTAGTACACATATTAATATATAGACGAATGGTTACGGAGAGTTCCCACTTTACTACTCTAATCTAATACTTAGGACAAGTATTTCTATGTTTGAGGTGATGGGTGGAGAGAACAGGTGACTATCACAAAATAGTGTGACTGTGTAAAAACACAGTCCTTGCAAATTTCCTAAACAGATAACACTAGAGACGTAATCATGCTACCAACATGGTGGCACAGTTGGTAGTGCCAAATTAATTTGAACTTTGGCATTCCATTCTAAAGATATAAGATTTCACACCTAACTAGAAAATGTATATGAAACAATTTGTAACATACCATATAAATGACATTAACCTAGTTGATATTACTGATCAGTGTTTATACTTCTTCTTCTTCTTCTTCTTCTTCTTCTTCTTCTTCTTCTCCTTCTTATTTAGTAGTAGTAGTAGTAATAGTAGGAGTAGGAGTAGCAGCAGCAGTAGCAGCAGTAGTAGTAGTAGTAGTAGGTTTGTCTTTACTAAGAACAGCTTTTCATATGATTCCTAAGTAAATCATACATTGTATCGCACTTCCTCTATTTCTTCAAAAGTGACTTCATAGTAAGAATTTTTGGGGGGTGTGGGGCTTGGTTGCACTGTACTTATAAGTATAATTTTAATACACTGAATAATGTAATGAATGAATAATTTCATTTTCTGCTAACAGCTAATTTGCAGTGATCACCTTTTATTGTTAACAGGTACTAGAGCATTGTGTCTTGGCCAATGTTACCAAATCAAATGGCATGTCGGTGAACGTGAGCCTATACTATGAGTCTCTATGTCCTGGTTGCCGACTCTTTCTAACAACGCAGCTCATGCCAACATTCATTATGTTGGAAGACATTATGAATGTCGAGTTAGTACCATATGGAAACGCCCAGGTACAGATATGATTGGCTTTCGGGTAATTTATGAACTTTTATGTAAATTTGGTTCTGGTGACTGATTTGGCTAAATCATGGATATGACTGCTACAGGAGCAGCTAACTGAAAAGAAGTACGTTTTCATCTGTCAGCACGGGGAGGATGAGTGTCTGGGTAACATGATTGAGGTGAGAACACACAATTCATAATATCCACAGAGTAATCATAAAGGAAAGGTTTGTTAATTCTTGATTTTCCAATTATTCAGATTTGGCTGTTTTGTTGAAATACTTTACTAATTGATGTGAAAACACCAATCCATATTTCTGAATTTTACTCTTGTGTTTTTTGGGGGGGTGTTTTATTTATTTTTTATTTTTTGCATCAGACAAGCACACAATGCTTCTGAAACTCTCTAGGTGTGTTTTGGCCTTTAGATATTTTTAAATGTGAAAGTGTGTATCTGCATTTCTGGATCATCAATCTTACTACATGTGTAAATTATTTTTTAATATCTCACATTTGTTCATTTGTTTGTATTTTGAAACTTTTAATTGTTTTTTTACAGTTGTCTTCTTTTGGACTGCTCTTTGTAGCAGTGCTCACTAATGCTTAGTTGTGTTCTTTTGGACTGCTCTTTGTAGCATTGGTCACTAATGCTTAGTTGTGTCCTTTAAGACTGCTCTTTGTAGCAGTGCTCACTACAGTTCATGTACTTCTTTTCATGGCAGTGTTTAGGGAGATATTTGGTGTTCCTTGATTTATTGCTTTAAGAGGGTTTAATGCAAGGTACCTTTTTTCACATGAATTGTTATTGTTACTGTCTAGGATGATTTATGAAGCTGATCAAATTGTGAAATGTAAATTAATAGTCTTAATAATTTCATTTATCAGAAAGGCCTATGACATGTTCAGAAATGTATGTAGAATATTTCACATACATAAAAAATATGGAGTTCATGATAGAGGATAGATTTAAGAGGGAATAAATAGGCAAATAGTCTAACAAATGTTTCCTAAAAATGTTATGCCAATGTCTATAAATAGGCCTTTTAATTTTGTGACAAGTTTGTGAGGTAGCAAATGGGATTAATTATTTTTATGGCATATTTTGAAAACTCAGGGAATTATTTTTAACACCACTATGGTTAATTATTATGGTAAGGATTCTTTAACAGAGCAAGAAAAGTCATTTTTTTATTAGCTTAGAGTCGCATCAGTAGGGAACATAAATGTGGAAAAATAGTAGCCTATATTAAGCCTACATGAAACCTTAATTTTAGAACACAAGATTAGTAGTAATTGCAGTTCTGTTCAGCATTAATGTAATCTCAAACGGCACACATTACAAGTCAGCAAGCCAGACAGTTGAAATATAATAAACTATCCCCAACAAAGCTAATAGTTACCATTTTTGAATGTAAGCATTCATGTAATCCACTGGTAAAACTACATAGCTCAACATGATTATAACATAATCTGGCAAACAATATTTTTATTGCTGTCTTCAATGCTAGCTACTTGGTCTATACCACTAACTCGGATAGATACCTGGAAGTCCAAAACTGATAAATCAAGAATTTAATTTAAAAGGACAAAATATTTGCTATTGAAGTCATTTTCAATTAAACTGTCATGAAATTATTAATATCAAGCTTGAGTATTATTGATCAAGTCTAACTGACTAAAGAACAAATAAATTTGTAATAAATGTAATGTTCACAAGTAAACACAAAGCAAGGTAAGGGGTCAGATGCAAAATGCAGAGGGAAGTTATTAACGTTATCGTTAAAAGATAACGAAAACTAGAGCACAAAACAGCAAGAACCATACATACTGAAGGAACCAAAGAACTAAACCAAACAGACATGATCAAAAATAACTGACCAAAACAACTGACAACCAGAGTAACAAACACAGGGCTTAAATACTGAGACTGATGAAGACTAACAAGACACAAGTGAACATAATTGCACACGGGGATACAACAAGGGGGTTGAGGAGAACAAAACCAAAACAAGGAAACAGAACCTGGAATGAAATAAAAACTATGAACTGTGACAAGACCTTTGACATCAGAGAGGGGCAGTTGTGACAATTGTGACACGCAGCTTCCGGCATTCAAAACGAAACTACAAACCAGGGCACAGAAACAAGACTAGACATGTATGGCCACAGGAGACAAGGTCAAAGACCTTAAATTGGCCATGAAACGGGGAGAATATCAGGAACAGGAGGACACGATGCTAGAAAGCAGGAACCGGGGCAAGGTGAGCAACAGGGGCAGGGTTCACAACTAGATATGGTTTTGGAGCTCAAGCAGGACCAGGGAAGACACAAGAAGCTGGCACAGGAGCAAAGGTGACACAGTGAGCAGGCAGAGGACCAGGGCTAAACCAGGAACCGGGACTGGAGACACCATAGGATGAGGAGTGGACATAGGAGACCTAAATGGAGAACCAGGAGACAGATGACAGGACAGGACATTGTATAACAGAACTGATTAAGGACTGAACAAACGACACTGGGACAGGAACACTGACATGGGTACTGGGACTGACAAATTCACACAGGGATTGAAACCGAGGCAGACAATGGAACTGACACAGGCACAACCACAGAACCTGGGACAGGAATAACCACAGAAACAAGCACTGTGCCAGGATAGTTGCTGCAGTAGCAATTACAGAAGATATGCAAATCACTGGCATCTGACAAAGAGGCCTCAGGTTTCACTGGCCGACTGCGGAATGCAGCCTCAGGAAGTCCTGATTTAATCACAGGAGGCTCACGCGAAGTAGCCATTATGGGCACACGAGAGCCTTGAGGTGTGGCCACTGGGACTGGCCTAGCACGAGGTGTGTGGACGGGCCTGGCACGAGACACGGGGACAGGCAGAGCGGCTTCCTCCACACCAGGAACAGAAACTGGAACAGGAGGGGTAGCTTCTTCCACACCATGATTGGGAACTGACAGGGCTTCTGGAAGTGCAGCAACTATTAGTAGCTAACCCATGGACACAGCTGCTGCAGACGACAGGTCTGGAGACGCAGTTATTAAGACGCTGCACCTCCGGATACGTCGTTGGTCAGCTGCAAGTTCAGAAGTGCAGCAGATCTGAGCCCATAGTTTCCCCCCACATGTTCTATGGGGCAGGCCTGGAGATCCTGATGAGCCCGAGCCCCCCCCCCCAAAAAAAATAAATAAATAAATAAAATAAAAATTTGGATGCATCCCCACTGGAGGGCAGGGTCTTGGGAACAGGCTTGGTCTCAGACTGGGAGACATAGGAAAACACAGGAGCTGACTCATGCTGGACTTTAGATTTTTTGTTCCTTTGCTGTTTCCAGTCAGGCTTAGCCTTAATGTCACTTGATGTCTCTGGGAAAAGGAAGCTGGGCCAAAATAGTCCACTGTGGACCCTTACCATAATTGGTTAGCAGTCCCAACCTGGAACTGCCCCTTTCACTGAGCCAGTCCAAGGTGTCCGCCAGCGAATGTGCTGCCAACCTCTATAAATGTTTCTTCTCTGTAGTCCAGTTATGTAATGTGAGGAAGTCAGTAGCCTCCTTAATTATATCTGCTATATCCATCCACTGCATCATTTTAGGGGCAGTTATTCTGTAATGTCCACAAGTAAGCACAAAGCGAGGTGAGGGGTTGGACACAAATATTGATTTATGCTCTTTAATACATTCTTAAAACCAAGGAAAATTCCATAAAATGTCCAATTAATTACATGAACAATTGTGCACACAACTGAGATGGTAGGCATTTGTTTTTAATAATTGTTTTGCAAATAAGTCCTATCGTGTTTATCCTGTAGATGGCAGTGTCTGTTTCTTTTTACAAAGCTGCATTGTCAGCACTGTGTACCTTTTGGACGCAACATGCCTTTTTGAGACTGGTTTCAGATTCCAGATCAAGAACAAAACTCACTGACTGACATACTCTTACTCACAGATTCTCTGCTAGATTTTGTTATTCATATTTGCAAGGCTGGACTAGGAACTAAATTCAATCCTGGAGTTTTTTTTCTAGAATAGCCCACTACAATCATAGCAAGTAAAAATGCCCAGCTTTCCCCTGGGATGATCAAAGTGATTCCATTCTAGACTAAGTAGAACACAATTTAGTTACTCGTTACTTATCATATCATATACTATGTAGTACACTATGTTGGACATGAAATGGCAGAACCTCCACCTAATGCAGTACATAAGTCTAATCTAAAGTCATTTATATTCAGGAACAATTTGGATAACTCCTTATTTAAAATTCATTGACTGTTTAATTGTAATGTTTATCATTTTTTTTAAGTCATGCTAGAAGTAGGGAATAGGCATCATTCAACACAGGGCCAATGGTCTCTATTCAAGTGGCAGACTACATACACACTATGCATCAGATTGTCAGATTACTGTACTGTTCACTGAATTGTTCACACTTCACAACTTGCTGTCATGTAATGAGAAATCTTAAAATCGTGATTTGCACACTATATGATTTATCGGCGACAAGTGATAAACACTACAAGATCTTTCACCATTGTTGTTTTTGTTTTCTATATATATAATATAATATTTTTCCCACAAGCCTATAATTACCAGGATAATGGCCCCCTCATCCTGGATAGTGGCTCTGATGCTCACAATCCTCAGCCCCCTCCTTCCACTCAATGTATAGTCTCAGAGTGCTGGATATGGAATTAAACCCTCTGTCCATTGTGAGGAGTGTTTGTCTTGGTCAGTGTCTTCTATGTCCTTTTTAGTCCAGCTAATAAGTCAGCTAATATGTCAGTGGGGTATCTGATGACTGGCAGAGCATAAGTGTTGATGGCCTAGATCTTGTTCTTCCCATTCAGCTGACTTCTCAGGGCTTGCCTCACTTTGTGGGTATTTGACTGAAATTGTTTTCCTTCGTGATTCCCATTTGCCTGTGGGAGTCCAAGGTACTTGTAGCTGCCCTCAACATTTGTTATGTTACCTTCTATTAGTGTTATCCCCTCTGTTCTCTGCCTTCCCTTTCCTTGTAATCATCCGACCACACTTATCCTGTCCAAATGACATTCCGATATTGCTATATATCCTAGTGAGGTGGATTAGTGAGTCGATGTTTTGTTCACTTCTGGCATACAGCTAGATATTCTGCCTATGCAGAACAGCAGCAGGGACAGAGCATCTCCTTGGTAAACCCTGCACTTAATGGTGACTCGTGCTATTGGCTTGAAGCTTGCCTCTAGGGTTGTCCTCCATAGCTCCTTTGAGTTTTTGTTGTCCTGTTGATGTTATATAGCTTCTAGCATTCCAGGATTCATGTTTGGGACATTGAATCATAATGCTTTCTTGTTGTAAATTCAGGTGGTGCACAGGTTGGTCTATCTGGTCTTATAGTCTCGATGTTCCATGTTGTGCAGAGGCAGCAGATTGACCTGTCGGCAAGTCCAAATCCTGTAATATGAAAAGTGTGGTGAGCAGGTTATGACTGCACTCACTACCAGTGTTCCATCGATGGAACACTGGTAGTGAGTGCAGTCATAACCTGCTCACCACACTTTTCATATTACAGGATTTGGACTTGCCGACAGGTCCAGATATTTAGCATGATAGACATTTTTCATGATTCTGCAAGTGATTGGTGAGCTACTTGGATTGCATCTTTGAACAATAGCAATTGAGAGCCATTTTTCGAGCCCTGAGCGAATGCCGATTAGGGCCCCCTAGGGTTTTACTGCGTGACCTCCAAAACCTCTTGGCGAGCAGAAAATCAGGGCTAAAATCACACAAAGAGCGGCCCACTGGGAATTGTCCTGGTACTCCCAATGGCCAGTCTATCCCTGCATGTTTGTCAATATTGTATAACAATGAACTTGTATTTTTCCTACTAAGCAAACATGTGAAAACACCTGACTTGTTTCAGTAATTTGCCCCCTGAAGTAGTATAATAAACGCATCATGCATCACTATAAGCTTTTTCTCATGTAAAAACACTTTTTTAACTACTGAGGATGGTCAAATATTCCTTGTTTGTTAGTTTGCATCACTATATCTATAAATAATATAAAATATTTCAAATATATATAATATATCTATAAATGCCCTTTTTTTGGATTCTATTCCAGTATCTTGAATTTAACTACTTTAAGATGATGGTGATGTAAGTGCTCCATTGAGTGTAGTTCGTAACAGCCAGTTGTCAAATTACTGCAAAAGCTCCTAAGAAATGTAATAAAAATTAATTCACATAACCAGCCAACTGCATGAAGATGGTTGATTTGACTAATGGTGATTTTTCTATTTGGCCATGCAAACATTAGCCATCTTTGCAATAGAATGCTTTGAAATCAATCTGTTTGGTGTAACAGCATAACAAGTTTTATTTTAATAGCATGAAGGAGAAAATCTATGGGAACCATTGCCACATCATAGAATTTGCATCACAAAGAAAAGTATTTGGTACTTGAAAAATTGTGGACCAATATCACAGTACGCTCCCCTTCTCACTGATCATGTGGCCTGCTGCGTGACTCTGGGAGTTCCTTGTCTTGTATATAACCATGCCCATGTTTGCAAACACCTACACATGGTTTATTGTATAATGTATTTGTGTATTTAAACCGCTGTGGGAGTGTGCATCTTTGTCGATGTATGTTAATAAATGTTCGTATGTTAATAAGTGTCTGTGTCCGTCGAGGAAGTCTGTACGTCCGTCCTTGCCCTGCGGCACTCGGATCGTAACAGCCAGATGTTGTCTAGAGGTTGTATGTCAACATTGTTTATCTGATCACAGTAAATTGGCTTGTTGTTAAAAAGATTGTTGTAATCTTATGTATTTGGACTTAAGTTTAAAATTTGGTGTGTCATTTCCATGTGACTTCTGAGGTACTATAATAACCACCTTGTATATCATGCATTTTCCCATACATTTGTTGATGCTGACTAGTAATGAAGTAATGAAATATGCGACGCAGATATCTAGGTAAGCATCTAACATTTAATAGGAAAAAAAAATTTGTTATTGGTTGGAGATGTTCACCTAGACATTAAATTTTATCGTGTGTGTGTGTGTGTGTGTGTGTGTGTGTGTGTGTGTACACATATTAGGTTAATATATTTCAATGATTAAAGCAGTGTTCTGTAGTTGCATGACCCAAAAATGCAGACTCATTCTTTACAATCCATGTTCACATTTGAAGATGTCTTACTACAAACAAGACAAAAATAAATCAGAAAAACAGAATTTTATATAAAAGAGAAAACATTCACAGATATACCTATTTGCAGTGACAGTTTGTCAGAAGAGTAAAGGGAGGGTGAGAGAATTTTTACTCTAAATCAACGTAACTGTATTCAAATCATGGTACCTTTTTCGTCCATAGTTTTTATATGCTTCATTTGAGAAACCTGTTTTACATTTTATAATTTCTTCCAAGAATGATGAGCAGAGATTAAACAAATAACCAGTGTAACTAAAACAGATGGCAGAGGAGGCTAAGGGACCACAGCCTCCTCTGGTATGTAAACTCACTAATCATCATAAAGATTCTGTTTAATCTTCTTCCTTTTGTCTTGTTCCTCAGACGTGTATGCTGAATAAAATGGGGGCAGCCGCATACAGAGTGATTGATTGCATGGAGTCAGCTGCACATGTGCTGAATGCAGCAAAGCCTGTGAGTGGTATTGCTGTAGGTTTTACCACTAATTGTTCCGTATAGGTAGCAGTATGGCTCGGATTGTAGGTCATTAGTTGGCAGGCATAATTTGTCATAAATCCTTTTTTTTTTCCTTACGAAAAAGAAAAGAGAATTGATCTGATTGTGCTTATTACAAAAAAATAAAAAAGATTGTAAACAAACCTGAGGGATTGGAAAGTACTTTACACTTCTTGTCACCTCTTTATTAATAATTTATTTGAACATGCTTCTGATGTTCAAAAATAACTTTCCATTCTGACCTCTTGTACTATGCACCACTTAAGCTTAGTTTAAGGAGCCTATAATGTAATTATTTTAAAAGTGATAGAGATATTATGAAAGTTTAGGCAGTACAATGTAGGAACAATGTAAGGTATAATGTAGACAAATGCTAAAGTCAAGGACAGTAACATACAGTAAAGTGCAAGAATGGACAGTCAAACACCAAATTGTACTGTTGGAACTGTCACAGTTCTGTGACAGCAAATTGTACTGTTAGAATTGTTCTGGTAATAACAGTACATGTATGCAGAGTATTATACCCATGTTTAGATATGAAATTCTAAAACACAAAAGTAAAATAAGAGATGGCTAAATAATGGCCACGTTTGATGAATTATGAAGTAAGACATGATTATTGCACATTGAACTTCAGATTTTGCATGAATATTAATATTACTACAATCCACATAAAGGGAACTTCGCCCATCTACAACTAACTCGTGTAATGGTATGAACACGTTTATATGCTTCAACGCGTTAAACCATGGTAAAATTAGCGATGGGTCAATCCACATTTGCTCAGTTCTGATCTGATTCCAATACACAACTGGCAATACCGACACAGATTCTGATACAAGATCCCTTTTTATTTTAATATTATTGTTGGTATTGTGCTTAAGGCTATATCATATCATGAGGCTGAAATGGACCACACAACACTTAGAATAGCAAAAAATACACATAAATGCATTGAATTTAACTGCATTCCAAAGGAATTTGTTATATACAAACAGGTAACAATAACAGCTGTAACATTTTCATTCCAATTAAATGTTTGAAATGCAAAACTGAAATAAACATCGTAAATATCAAAAACCTTTCTAGTATGTTAGGCACAACAATAAGCTTGGCTGCATGACATGACACAACCATGTTGTCCTCTTCAAATTGGACTATTTGATGGGTGGTAAAAAATAAATTAAAACTAATATATATATATATATATATATATGTGTGTTAATCTCTGTGATACTCTATGTCCCCAGTGTGCTGAGCTTTTCAGTCCAAACACTTCCTGGGATACTGTCATGGACTGTGTGAAGGGAGACCTTGGAAACCAGTTAATGCATGAAAATGCTTTAAAGACTGAAGCCCTGAAACCACCTCATCAGTATGTGCCTTGGGTGACCATCAATGGTGTAAGACAGTATTAGTATTATTTCTCACAATTTAACCAATTTTTGTGATCCATAACACAAGCAAGGAAGAATTAATGCTGTATCAATTACTAATGCAAGCCTGTCTCAGCTACTTCAAAGAAAGTATTAAGCCATTGAGTGTGCTATGGGTGAGCACTATGATCCACTGTTAATAATGTGCAAGTTACCTTTTATTTGTGTAGAACTATATATGAGAAATGTCTTCCACCTAGCAATTACCACTGGGCCTGCCTCATCTGAAATGAATTGTCACAATGGTCTATAATACTTGGAGATCAGCAAGATATGATGGAGCTAGGCTATTATGGGCTTTAAATGTTTTTTTTAAAACTTTGTAGTCAATGCATATCTTAATAGGCAGCTAGTGCACATTGACCTGGGACGTATACTCTGACTTTCTTTTCTTGCTAAGGATGTGGGCTGTCATGTGAAGTAGTCTATTCTAGTGGCCATGTGATGTAATCCAATCTAGAGGCCATGTGAAGTAGTCTAATCTAGAGGTTAGGAAGGCATGAACTAATTTCTCAGTGTCCTATGTGTTGTTATATGCCTGGTTTTGAATATTTCTTGAACGATAATATGCAGTTTTTATCATATCACTATTATAGGGCTCGTGAGTTATACCAAGATTCTTATCTGTAGCATTTGGTTCTACAGAATAACCATCGACCAAGTCTGAAGTAAAATTATCCATCTTTCTTTGTTTCCTCCCATTGATTAATTTTTTTAAATGATGACAACCAGAGCAGATTCTAGATATCGACAAGTACCTCTGAAGATTTTTTTTTTTCTGTTTAAATTTTTTTTTTACATTTTGTTTGATCCATCATAGCTAACTTTCTTGACAAACAGATAGAGGTACTTTGATACAAGCACCTATATTTTCTTTCCAATATGTATTTACTATCGTATTTGGTAAAGTTAATATTATCACTATAGTGAGAGTGGTTTTTGAAGTAACACTAGGTTGACTAAACTAACTTGATTTGTTAACTAAAAATATTCATCTGGAATAATGACCTTATAATTTAGTTTCTAAGTAAGATACAAAGTCATAATTATGTTCAGTAATTAATTGAGACATTCAATCATATTTTGGAGGAACTTTATTTTTCCTTTGTGTATGAAACATTCTTCCATATTTCTAGCAATATTTTGTAAGCCGTATTTTTCAGATCTTGAGTCTTTGTTTTACTTTTCAGGAGCACACTGAAGAGCTGCAGGTTAAAGCAATGAATTCCCTCTTTAATTTGGTTTGCAGCTTGTATCAGGTTAGTGACTATGATATCTATAGTAGCCTGACTAAAGAAGTCTTGGTACACCTTATTATCTTAATACACCTCCATTTTATGTGGGAGTCAGCTAAGCCAGATATTTATATATTTAAAAAGACAACCATATCTTTGGTCATATTTTCCCCTTACTGTGCAGCACAGTATTTTTGTTGTTCTATGATTGCACTGAGATTGATCCTAGGATCTGTTGGACACACTTCTCTAGTTTAGGGGACACTGCTCCAAGTGCACCTATCATCACTGGAAATAATCTTGTTTTCCACATTATCTTTAGTTCTTAATTTAGTCTCTGGTATCTTTCCAACTATTCATATTCCTTTATTTGGATGTTTGTCACTTAGCCCTATCACATCTACTACCACTACTGTTTTCTCCATCATATGTACTGTGAGGATATCTAGTTGGTTTGTTACTACTTACTTATCAGTCTTGAACTGGAGATGTCAGCAGATATTAACCTTGTGGTTCCTCCCATTGAGATTGGGGTGAGGGTGTTCGGCTCCTGTTCCTTGCATATGATCTTGTATATGATCCCTGCTACTTAATTGTATGTCTCCCCTATTGCATGCTTCTACTAGTTGCTTGATTTTCAGAGGCTCTATTGCACAGTCTGTATCTTGGGTCTTGACTGGTGTTTATACAGCCTTGTGGAAGTGCAGGGCCCATTGTCCTGATCACTTTTCCTCTTTTTACTATCAGCTGACATGTCTCCAGTGTCCTTGTTTTAGGTCCTGTACAGGTGGATTAATTCTGCCCTGGTGTACATCTTAATATCATATACTGAAGGAGGCTGATGGTAGTTCCACACCTGAATCTGTACCTTGTAATTGTTTTTGAGTTGGCTTCTACTGTTGTTCCTCAGTGTTCAGTTTAGTTCTGGCTGAAGGGCCTTATGTCCTTATTGACTTTATACAGGACTATGCAATCACGTATCCAGGTGTCTAGCTTGGAGTTGTATGCTTTCTTGTAGTTGTTCCAGGCAACTCTGCAGTTGGTCTGTCTGGTTTTGGATTCCTGGTGGACAGCTCTGTCAGTCGATGGTGCCAGTAGATATATAGGTGTAGGCAATATCAGTAGGTATCTTTGTAATCTGGCTGCCACTTTTGTTAATCATTGTTTAGCAGACTCCAGGGTCTCACTTATTAACCACCCATTGTATTTTTGTCCAGAACTGTCATTGCACAGTCTTTTGTGTTTTTTGCCCAAGATGAGACAGTTTTTTTTTTTTCTTATTCTGATAGTTATTCTGGTTACCAGTCTCTTCATTCTTGTTTACTTGAGAACTGTCTTCCCTCTGATTTAGTCAATTGCACCCGATGATACCCAAACTGAATGACTACAGCCTCTGGATTAAAAATGCCTAAAGCTTACAGCTGTTTTCTGCCTGTTACTTCAAACCTCTCAGCATGCACATGTGCACACATGTGTTTGCAGGTACATTTGTGAACCAAACAGACATATGATGATGGATAAGATGCAAAAAATAGTACTGGGAATCCCAAGGGAAGATAATATCTAAAGGAAAGAATATGAGAAGTTGGGAGAAACATAACGGACTGAAAAAGGAAAGAAAGAGATTATACATGGTTAAAATCAAGATTGTCTCAGTGGTGATGGGAAAACTTCAGGCTGTGGCAGATCCCAGGAATGACCATCAATCTCAGTTCAGAAGAGTATAATCTTAGAAATAGTGATAATACTGCACCACAGCCTTAAACTCCCAGGCCTCTGGTACATGGCCTGAATGTATGACCAGCCACTGGAATATGTTTATTTTACTTTTATATGGTTTAATAGACTGATATTTTGTTAGATAAAATATTATTTTGCATATTGGGTCAGCCTGTTCTGAACTCAATTCACCATTTACCAAACATTAGGCCTAATTATCATTGGACATTCTTTACTCTAGACTTAATCTGGGTCTGTGAAACTAGCTACAAGACTAAAGTTTGCCTGGAAAGAAGCATGTCCTCTGAAAATTAAATGAATTAGGTCTAACAGGGCCCAGTGTGGATAATCAGATCATGTTTCTCAGATCTCTTTTGATTACTACCACCCCATAGATTTTAAATGTGATCTGAGCACCACTTCCTGATGTTCATTGTCTGTTTTAACCAATGCAGGGTAAAAAACCAATTGCATGCACTGTTGGATTGAAGGGGAGAAGAGGAAATTACTGCTAATTCAACATATCTCTCAGCACTGCTTCATCTTTTTAAAAGAAAATAATTATTAAATTCAAATCATGATTTTTAATATGTCTACTTTCTTCTACTGGTGTTAAGAGAAATATGAAGGTATGAAACACTTTGACATTTTATGATTCTACTTTTAATAAAACAATAAAACCCTAGAACTCCCTGCATACAGTTATTTGGCTAATTGGCTAATTTGAATAGCACTGTAGTGTAACAACAGACCTGAACCAGACGTTCACAGATAAACTCTCATAATTGGGTTTATACAAAAAGGAACAATCCAGAGCTGTAGTCGGTAAATGGTGGCCTGCTGATTAGCATGTATGCCTCTCAGTGCTAGGGTCGTAGGTTTGAGTACCTAAAATTGTTGGGGGGGGGACTGAGCATATGCTGTGCACAAATTGGCTGTTGCTTCTCATTGGTGTGTAAGTGATGGTAGAAGATGATATCTGTAAAAGTACCCTTGAGCTTAAGAAAGGTGCTAGATAAATGTAAATGTGTAGGTCACATCAGAGTATAAGTATAAACAATGTTTTGTGCATGGTATGTACAAATGTTTTCTGCACATACATGGTAGGCACAGAGCAAAACTAGAGAACAGTCCAAAATCACCAAAACCAAAATTCAAAATGGGCAGATAACCAGAGCTGCAACTACAAGAAACCATGCTCAGTATGCATTATATGCACCAGAAATTAAGTCTGCTGTATTAAAACTGCCTACGATTTGTTTGTTAAAATTGAAATTAGTCGCATTAGTCAAGAGGAGAAATATAGTGTCCTCCTGCTGCTGCGAGTCACTGTAAAAGCATGAATAATCATTCAGAAGGCAGAGCTGTCGGGTTGGATCTGGCGGCAGTTTTTCGACCGCGTCAAACTATCCGCGCTTTAGAGATTCAAGGTCAAGTCATCCGCGCTTTAAATCCGAATACGCGTGATTTGCGTGCTATATGCTTAAATGTGTGATTTTGCGGTATTTCTCTGCTCGCCGCAAACTAACACTCCCTGATCAAAAAGTAACGGTGACTTTAGTATTTTTGGAGAACATTTGGTGTAGACATGCACTTTTACTACATTTATAAGTACAAAATACAGTTTACTTGATTTAACTAGTTTACTTGCATCATTACATTAAACACAATTAATAATACATTTAAATAGCTTAATAAGCACTGCGCAAATGTGTTTTTCTAAATAATGTTTCTCAGAGGTTTATTATAGAGCTTAACTACCAGATTTTTTTAAAAAAGGGTTATCACTAGTGAAATGTTGCAAATGTGCAGGGCAGGAGGTACTCCAGGGCTGAAAAATTTCGCTGCCAATTGAGCGGTGGCCCTTGGCCATCACCGGAACAAGTTTATAATATTCTACTGTACAAGTTTAATACATCCATTTGGAAGTCTTTGTATTTGTAATTGTGTTTAAATGGCCATTTAATTCAGAGGAAGTATAGTTATCTATTTCTCTGAATTTTCCCATAATGCAAAAACAATTCTACTACCACCCAAGAGTGGTCTCCTTTGCCTATCACTAGTGTAAATTTGGACAGATTCTACTGTACCCCTTTTTCATAAATCCATATTAAAGTTGTACTACCTTTAGGTGAATTAGACTGAATTTGGATATCTATTTCTCAGAAATTTCCCATAAAGCCAGGACAATTCTGTTTGGCCAGATTTCACTGTTTCGCTAAAGTGCTAAAGATGATAAGACAGACACACTGTCAGATTGACCAGAACTCTTACAGCAAAGGTTTAACTTAGTACTCGGTGAGTTTATATTTTCATACAGATCTGCATGTGAAAGGTCTCAAATTCAAATTCAACATTAAACTGATAAGGATATCATTACAAGAGCCAATTCACTTTACATGCTCAGAAGACATTTCCTTCACCAACTACTGATTGAGTTCCCTTAGAGTAGGCTGCTTCTTCAATGAGACTGTGCTTACAATTGTCATATAAATTCACATGGGGAAATGTAACCATGGGTATAACTTTGTTTTAACTTCTGCCAATACAAATAAGCCAATATGAATACGATGCATCCCCCCAATATGCCAAAAAAGAAATCACCATGCCTCTTAATATATTCTATCTTTTAAACTATTGTGGATTATGTGCAGATGTTCAGGAATTAATTAGTATTACTATCTAATTGCTTTAAAAAGATTTGCTTACCCTTCTAAAGAAGTAACTTCCAGCAAACATAACTATAATTTTTAAATAACTCTATAAATTGAATGCAAATGTACTATGCTACATGTTCTAAATTGTATTCATTGTCAAATGGGTAAGATGGGACTTTTTTTTTCTTCCATAGTCTGAAGATGAATGTGGAAATGCAAAGACTGTGGTACTTCTGTTTAATGAAGATCTGAGATTCTTAAACACTAAAAGTTTGAATATTATGGATGTCACCATTCCTATCAATGCATGTATTTCATCTGTTCATGTACTTGCAAGTCCTGCAAGGCACTTTTGAGCCACTTGTCTAGACAGGACACTGTGCAAAAGGAATCAAGAGTTGAAAGAAAGATGGCCTGCGTTGTTCAAAGTCAAATTTATTTATATCGCTTTTTACAACAGACATTGTCATAAAGCAGCTTTACACATGTGCATGTCTAAGCCCCCAGTGAGCAAGCCAAGGGCAACAGTGTCACAGAAAAACTCCCTAGAGCATGAGGAGGAAACCTTAAGAGGAACCATCCTCCTCTAGCCAACAACAGACACTACAATAGCCACAATATAAACAATAAGGAGCAGGATAGGTAGTGAGAGAGAAAGAAAATAATAATAATAATAATAATAATAATAATAAAGAAATAAGCAATGAATGTCTATTCTGGTTTTCTAGAAGTCATAGTCTGGTTTCAACAGTGTGCATGTGTCCGAAAGCCATCTTTCATAAGAATGTCTGTCAAAGGCAATGGAGTAGTAGTAGTTGGCTGGGGTGGAGGTGTGGTGGGCTACAGCAGGGGGGCATCAGGGATGGTGAGGGGAGTCATTATAGCTGCGACAAGTAGAGGCACAGTAACAGCATGACTTCGGGAGTAGATGTACAAAAACAGAGAATAGATTATTAGGTATGTCCAGTTATGAGGGTGTGTGAATTAGGAAACTATAATGTGCAAAGGTGGACTCCAACAGATCTAGCTAAGGCAGCACAACTAAAAGGACAGAGCCAGAAGGCATGAGGGCTCCCTGGAACATCAGTACTCTGCTACTCAACAAACCTGACTGATAAAGAGGTGAAGAGGTGAAAGCATCATACCATCCCAGTTTACCATAACACTCAATGGCCAAGACCTCCCAAATCTACACCTTAACCTAAGATGGGAAATATTTAATAAAATGCCTGACTGTACAGATGTTTTCAGCTTAGCCTTAAATATTAAGAATGTGTCTAAGTCTCAAACATTTACAGAAAGGTTCCATAGTATGGGAGCTTTATAGGACATGGATATGCCCCTGCGGTAGATTTTCTTATTCTTGATACTCGTAAAGAGCCTGCGCCTCTTGATCTAAGCAGACGTGGTGGGTCGTAATGCACTAGGAGTTCGCTAAGGTACTCTGGGGACAGACCATTCGGTGCAATGGAATGATGCGTGTCTACGCCAATACTCTTCAAAAATAGTTTCACTTTACTTAGAGAGCGTTAGTTTGCGTTGAGCAGCGAAATACCGTAAAAGCGCGCATATATACGCCTTCAGATTTAACGCACATTACCTGACCGTCAATCGCTAAAGCGCAGATAGCTTGAACGCGGTCTGATACTTAGAGCTGGGCAACTAAGAAACATTGTACGACGGTAAGCTTTCTGTTGCCCGTTACTTCAACTGGTGTTGATTTTTTCATTAGTTTGTATCACGATGGACAAATGTAATAATAACGACGAAAAATACTCGTTATTTCGGCATGGTGGTGATCTAGGAGCTAGCTAATAAAACGCCACTTCACGAACATTCAGCTGCTTTTGATGTTACTAGACTTCACTGCCCTCGAACGCAGTTGTACTGTTGGTTGCTAACTAAGTTAGCTAGCTAAAGATTTTGGAAGCGTGTGTCCCTAACATTAGCTATATAGGAATCATTTATGTTTTGGATGGTTATTGTGACATTTCCTAACTGATCTGCATGTTAACTTACTATGTTAACGTGTGGCTAATTATTTAACCTATCTTAGTTAATGCAGCCTAACGCTAATTAGGATTATTTGGACATCTGCTCGCTAGCAAGCTATCTTGATATCAATGCGTTTCCGTCAAAGGTTAATTTATTTCTCGGGGTTAACACTTAGAACTTAATCACATGCAAGATATGGCTAAATTTGGGTGAAAATGAACGGATTTTTGATATAGCTCGCTAGCTGTGTATAGCTTTTTCCTTAATAGTTGTCTGCGTTCTTGCATTAATCTGCTCGAGCAAACTTTAGGCAGCTGGTGTCTATACTAGCTATTAATTTCTAGCTAGCTAGCTAGTTTACACAACTACCTATCTTTTTCTTAGTCCCTATAAAACCCTTCACAAGTAGCCAGCGTAACGTTAGCGTTAACTCGCTGTCATCAAATAGACCATTTTGTAGTGGACGTTAACGGTTACGTCACTGACAGGCGCAAGCGCATTGTGGGGATCGAAAATCAAAATTACGAAACCGGCTTGGCTATTGAATGAAGATTTAAAAAAAAAGAAGTCCTATTCTGCTGTTCGATGACAGAATAGTAATGATGGAAAATGAAATTTATTTTTATAGAATGCTATCTTCGAAAATGCCCTTTGAGGTAAAATGCAGGTGTTTATGGTTGCAAGCTAATAAACGGTCTTGTTGTATAATTGCGTGTTATGTCCCTGAATCCATCCGACAAATATTGGTATTCAAGGTCCTGGACGTGTCCTCAGAGTAAAAAAACTGTATTCGTCAAAAGACTTCTATGCTTTGAGTATTTTTTTTCTTATAGACGCTAGGTTTTAGACCTTATATTCTTTGTATATAAGGAATATATATTTGTGTATATTTAGACCTTGTATTCTTCTATTCCAACACCTGACACCGCTACGCTGCTTTTCAAGATCCTCCCACAAGAAACGTCATCTCTGTTTAACAATCCCAAACCTGATCTGTTGGGATGTAGAAATTCACATGATCTGAAATGGATTTGTCTAAAGTTTTCCTTTATAGTTAAACAGAGACTGATGTCTAAATCCCAATTTACTGTTGCTTGTTTGCAAAAGCTTTCCTCGAATTGTAATGAAGTATTCAACAAATGGATATTCAGTTTAGTGTTACTTATTTAAAGTCTGTATATTACTCTTTATAGATGGCTTCAGCTAATGATGCTCGCTATGGACAGAGAGAGTCAGCAGATCAGAACTTTGACTATATGTTCAAAATCCTGATCATTGGAAATAGCAGTGTAGGCAAAACCAGCTTCCTGTTCCGCTATGCAGATGACTCGTTCACACCAGCTTTTGTCAGCACTGTTGGCATTGACTTCAAAGTGAAAACCATCTACAGGAATGACAAGAAGCTAAAGCTTCAGATCTGGGTATGGAGTTCATGTACTTATTTTTGCTCTTTTTACTGGGGGCTAGTTATTTTTAATTACAGTCTATGCATTTTATTTGGGTACTCATTCTTACAAAGCTTTAGCCTAAAGCAGTGTTCACTAACCTGGAGTTCTACCATATTACACAGATTCTTTTCAGTCTTAATCTGCCACATGTTTAGAAAACCTTGTTTACCCGGAGTAGTGTTGGTGACCACTGGCCTGTAAAAACTTTACAAAGGAAACTAATCCTGTTTAAGTATTTGTTAATTGGGCTTCACCATTTGTTATTTGTTACGATTTATTATTAGTTATTTATGACATTAACCACTTTCTAAGATACTTAGCCATTGTTTTCCACCTCTCTGAATATGGACCTAACCTACATGAGAGCTGATGAGTGAATTGTGTGTTTCAGGACACAGCTGGGCAAGAGAGGTACAGAACCATCACCACTGCATACTATCGTGGGGCAATGGGCTTTATTCTTGTGTATGACATCACTAATGAGGAGTCATTCAATGCAGTACAGGACTGGTATGAATATGCAGACACTTTTTTCTTGGGAATTTTCCATTTCAATTCCAGCATTTTCCTGGCTATCCAAGTTAACCTTTTTTTATTTGCAATGACTCAGTTGTGAGTTTCTAGATTTTGCAAGATGCATAGGATTTGAACCAAATTTTCAGACTTCCTTCATGCGTACATACCACACAGTATCCTGAATGCTGCAAGTTGTCATTTACAATCTCTGCTATTCTGTAATATGTTTTGCAGTTTGAGATCTAGTGCACTTTGTTTCTTCCCAGCATGAAAGTGTCTAAAGTACAACACATCAGGCTGTTGTAAAGTGGTCAGGAAGAAATCTCAATTAGATTATTGGAGTGGCACTTTAGTTATGGTAAATGCTGGTTCATCCCTAGAGCATTTTAAATTATTTTCCTTCAGATAGAAGTATAGAGTTTTAATTGAACTTGAAAAAGTGATTCACCAATAGTGTAGTGGTGCACACACTTTCAATATTACTAGTATGCATGTATGCTTGTTTCAATTTTATGATATTTTACCATCACTGTGTACATTTGGCACTTTTATGGTGGGTCTTTGTGTGAAAAACCTATTAATATTTGTTAAGAAGACAAAGATTAGTACACAGAGGACTTGCTATGAATACAAGCAGCAAAGAGAATGTTGCCTTATTTGCTGGTGGTGAGTGGTGATGAAAGCTTTACCTTTTGACTAAATGATTAAAGCAAACACAAACACTAGCACCTCTTGTGATATGTACTCTTTGTCCTGTCACTTTAAGGTATTACAGTCAGTTAATATGACTCATGTTATCAGAGGGCAGATTTTTTTTCCTCTTTCCATCTAAATGTAATTGTGTGAATGTGTTTCAGGTCTACTCAAATCAAAACATACTCATGGGACAATGCTCAGGTGCTTCTTGTGGGCAATAAATGTGATATGGATGAAGAGAGGCTTGTGGCTACAGAGAGAGGAAGACATTTGGCAGAACAGCTTGGTGATTTGCTTATGGAAAATGTTTTCATAAAACACAATTAAATTACATTTTTATTATCTTGCTATTGAACCATTGACCCCACGAATGTGCTTTAACACTAGCCTTTTGACCTGTTTTGTTTTAGGCTTTGAGTTTTTTGAGGCTAGTGCTAAGGATAACATTAACGTGAAGAAGATATTTGAACACCTGGTGGATATCATCTGTGAGAGAATGTCAGAAAGTTTGGAGGGTGGCGAGCTTGCTGTCACAGGAGGCAAACAGGGGCCTGAGCTCAATGACCAACCCCAGCACTCATACAAGGACTGTGCCTGCTAAGGGTGCTCCTTCCCTTGCTGAAAGCTGAATACATTTCCTCTGTGTGACGAAGGGCTTTGGCAAGACTCTCCCTCAATGAGAAGAGGGTGTATGGCTGTACTCCTGTCTCCCCGCTTTCTCTCTCTTCACACTCTGTATTTAGTCTTTTGGATTTGGGATTTTGCCTCATGAATTGACAAAGCTAGAATTGGTAGTAGTCATTGTATGAGTCACTGCCCAACATTTGTCACCACAGGTGCCATCCTTCTTATGGTGTTTTTTTTTTTTTTTTTTAAATCCCATCACCAACCCAACAGTTTCTCCTCATGTTTTTTTATTCATCCTGAAAATAAGCGATATAAACAGCAGTCAGATTCTAGAAGCCAGCCTTTCCTTCACTCATGGAACAGTAATGTTTCTGAAGTTCGAAAGTATCTTTAGATTAGGTACACAGATTTCCCCCCCAAAAAACCACTGGGTGTGGTACTGTGTTATTAGTCTGCATAGTGACAACACTTTAATTCATAATTCTTTAAAATAATCAGGAATGTTTTGGTTTGAGAGTCTTGCTTTGTGGTAGGTCTATCTTTGGGGAGGGGGGGGGGGGGGAGGGGGGTTCAGGGAAATTCCATGCTTAAAACTCCTATCTCCTAGTTTATATATTCCATATTTCCATAACTGTTCTTTGTAAAAGAGTATTCAGGCCCCATTTCACAAACAAATAAAGATAGCTGACCGATGTAGATTTTTTGTTATATATTTATTTATATATTTATTTATTTAATGTTTGACATTTTTGTGAGAAACAAGGTTTGGAAAGTATGGAGGAAATATTTGTGATTAAGAAGAAAAAAATATTTTAATACAGAGAAGTTTCAATTCAGTTATTTTATTGGTGCGGTATTGATGTGCATTGTTTTTTTGTTGTTGGTTTTTTTTTTTGGGGGGGGGGGGGGGGTTCTGGAGTGTCTCATCATAGAATACCACAGCTCTGTGCAAACCCTTCTGCTAATTTTCTGAGTAATTTTCAGTAGTCAGTGCTGTGAATGTATGTTAGAAACCCCTGATCTACCTTAATTACTTTCAGAAAATACATAAGCATTTGTTGAATTACAATGCAAGTACAATCTGTTTTGTATACACAGATGGTGCACTTAGCACTAGAAAGCAGGGTCCGGGACTGATTGTCATTGTAATAGTTTGAGAGTCATTGCTGTGCATTAGGACCAGTAGAACAATGCTGGATGGAAATGCTGCTAAGACATTACACATTGAAACTGTGGTTCACAGTTGCAAAATCACATAAGTTTAAATGGGTAGGCTAATGAGGAGTATTGTTTACACCATGGACCATGTATCTGTCACAGACAGACTGACTATCTAGCCATCTATTTAAATGTTTGCTGTTTTTTTAATGGATGATGGGATTAAACTAATTCTTGAATTATTTCAGTTTCATTGTCAGTTATAAAAAGCCACTAAAACACATTTATATAGTAAAATATTTATCCACATTCTCTGTACTTCTGTGTTTCCAAACCAAATGTAATCAAGTTTTCTTTTCAGTGCAGAGAAAACATCATTAAAACACTTCTTAAAAGAGAATTCCTGTTGCTGTATAAAAGGAGTCACACTATAAAAGCATATACAGTTTTCTTCATGTTTGCTGCTTGGAGAATGGAAAGTTTCATGAAGTGATGTTTTTTGTCTCTTTTTGTTAGTTTTTTTTTTTTACTAAAAACAAAGCTTCCCTAGCAACAAAGCCATTTTAACTACCATCTCAATTGTCAGCTTCTCTGGAAACTGGGAAAATCTTTGTTCAAAAAGAGAGAGAGAGAGAGAAAAAAAAAGAGAGATTCTACTACATATGGTTGTCCCCTAGAATAAGCTTCCAGAAAAAAAAAAAAAGGGGGGGGGGGTACTACTGAGATTTTGGAAAACTCACAGTAGTCCCCAAAATGAAGCCTCTCATCTAAATCTTTAGCCACAATATAAAATCATTAAGGATAAGCCGTATAGTCATTGATCATTTATGTTCAATATAAAATAGGTGTTTCTACAACACCATTCCTGAAAGTGTAACAGCATTTTCTTAGATGTGACCTCAAATTTTTTCTCCTTGTCACAAGTTATCTGTTCTCAAACTGGCCCTAAAGGTCCATTCTTAGTCAATTGGAATGTAAGGGACGCAGTCATCATGGGTAAAGCCGAGGAAAAAGGTAATGCTTGGTGTTTTGTTGTTTTGTTTTTTTTTTCCTGAACAACTGGGGCAGTGAGGTGGAGGTTGTATATCTGATTTGAAGGCCCTGGTGATTAAATGCAGGCTGAAATCTCAAGTGTGGTTCTATTTGGAGTCTACATTCCAGCTCTGGCTAATGAAGCAGTTAAAGGACCTGGCAGACATCTTCACATTATTTGTGGGGCAGTGGTAGCTCAGTTAATCTTACTATTAGTTGAAGGTTGCAAGTTCAAGCCTCACCACTACCAAGTTGCCACTGTTGATCCCCTGATCAAGGCCCTTAACGTTTTGTAGAGCATAGGAAGCCAATTTCATTTTGAGAAGAACAGATTGGCTTTACTATGCTACCATGTACTTGTCTTATACAATTCTGAATTATATTGATTATTTTACCATAGCTTACTTGCAAGTTGTTATGACTACATTACATTGCCTGTGGTTCTCTTACTTCTTAAATTGTGTTCTTGTATTGATAAATGCATTTCAAATAATCAATATTTCCCCCCTGTATTGTCATTTAATAGAAATCTAGGTAGTGCATGAAAAGTTGCTGGCAACATACTTTGGGTAAAATTTAGTTTTCAAAACTCAGCAGGCAGCAAGTGTTTTCCCTTCCTCACATTTAGGAGTAGACATCACATTAATGGCTCTCAAAAATATCTGCAGTGAGCCCCATCATCCTAGAGTGATCACTTCCTGACAAATAGTGAAATGTCAGATAAAATTTAAAACTCTTGGACTGTCCTTGATTTCCAAAGGACAATAATGCAAATTTGTTGGTAGAAGCATCATTGATCTGTAAGAAAGGTTACTCAGCAATTATAATAAAAAAATATTTGTCTAGTCTTAAATAAATGACAGGACTTATGGTTTTATATTTGGTTGTGGTATTAGAAAAGGTATATTGCAGCAATTATTTTGAAATATAGCCAGACCGCAACAGGAAATCTGAGGAAAACAGCAAATCAAGTGTGTGGTAGAAATTAAGTCAGACTGCAACAGACGAAGTAATTCCATGATACACGAAGTATCATACAACAGACAGTGTGATACACAAGAGGTAGTGTCACACTGGACTATAACATCAGGAGTGATCCAGGCCAAAATAAACAGATACACACTAGAAACAAAAGACACTAAACCCACAGAGGGGGGGGGGGGGGGGGGAGAGAGAAACACCACACAACTACACTTACCCCATAGGTAGAGAAAACAGAGCAAACCCACACCCCAGTCACTTCCTACTTACCAGTGAACACAACAAAAAGAACAAAGTGGAATATATACACAAATATACAATAGCAATACTAACTATTAGAGCAAAGTCAGAATGGGAAGCAAGATCATACACCAAGTCAAATATCAAATACTGTTAACAAATCACTGCCTTTTCTCTCTAGCTTCTTCCTCCTTTTATTACTCCATAGGGTCATCAGAGTCTTCTAAAAGATATTCCGTTTCTGTCATCGGCATAAACATGGGAGGTTTAGGCTGTATGGTGTCGTCTGATGGGTGGATGGAATCCTACCTCCATCATTTTTTAGCACAGAAGTGCGAGTGGGGACATCAGAAAACAAAGAGGGGAATTTATCTATAAGTGCAGTTAAGTCAGACCTTGCACTGATCAACCAAAAAGCAGGGTGTTTGGACTAAAGCCAGTAGATTCCTGCACTGTTTCCCCAAATGGCAAACAATGGCATTCCCTCAACCCAATCTCTCAAAATCCTGACAATATGTTTAACATATTCTTGAAGGTCTGATGGAACCTTTCTAGGGCTCCTTGGGATTCTGGATGGTAGGTACTAGACACCTGATGCTGAATCTTCAGTTCACCAACTACTTGTGCAAACAGGGTCGACATAAAATTAGAACCTTGATCTGTCTGTATGCATGCATTTAGGTAAACCAAATGTGGTGCAAAACTTAATGCTTTCACTATAGCCTTAGATTTAAGGGGAATGGCCGCAGGAAGCCTGGTAGCAGCACACAAGCGTAAGGAGATGCCCAAAACCTGCTCCAGAAATGGCTAAGGGACCAGCCCAATCTACTAAAAATCTCTCGAAAGCATCACCAACTGGTATGGGGAAAAGCAGAGCGGAAGGGATCACTTGGATAGGTTTTCCAACAATTTGACAAGTGTGACAACACTATTTAGTGGATGGCCTCCCACCCCTCACTTACAGTAGACGGAAACCAAGTCTTCATTAATACACCATCTTGAACGGAGTAGCACTGTTGCTGAGTGGGGGTGCCTGTTTTTCCATCAGCCAACTCAAAACAGTGCATAAGGGATGAGGCTGCCCCATGTGCAGACATCAACACAGCCTGATCTATAGGCTCTGTTGAAATGGGGACGGACAGATGGACATAGCAGGTTTAAGGATATAGGGATCCTTCATAAACATGTCAGCCAAAAACAGTGTTCCCAAATTTGCAAGCTTGAGCATGCATTAACACACAAGCAGGAAATGCTGTCTGTTCAATGGCAACAAGACCATCAATAGGGCTTGAAACTACTTCAAGTAAGGGGAATGCAATTCCACCAGCAATGGTCATTTCTTAATATAAAAAAAGACACCCCTTTCAAATGGCAAAGCTGAACTAACAGCTACTCTAACCATGCCCGTGATTGTCGGTTCTTAGAAAAACGTTATGCCGTGGGAGCCAGAATACTCCTAGTTCAAGACCTTACATCAACATATCACTACCACAATAGGACTGATTTGCAAAAGGCAACATTATCCAACATAAGACACTGCAGCACCCATATCATGTAAACTTGTGATGGGCCGTTTGCCTTCCTCAGGTTCGAAAAGAGAAACAGATCCCGCAAAAAGAAAAGGCTGAAACAGCATCTGTGGGAAGAAGCAAAGACTTATGCATAGATACAGCACTTATAGCATTTACCGTTTTTGTTAAAATGGCATTGTGCTTAAGCACAGTACAATTAGCTATAATGTGTCCACACTCATGGCAGCAGAAGCATTCGTGTTTCCACAGAAACAGCTAAAATTGGGGCATCAGATTTTGGAGAGGTTTCAGGAGTCCTTACATTTACCTGACACCTTTATCCAAATCAACTTACAATCATGACTGAGTACAAGTTGAGCAATTGAGGATTAAGTGCCTTGCTCAGAGGCCCCAACAGTGGCAACTTGGCAGTGGTGGGGTTTGAATCAGCAACCTTCCAATTACAAATCAAGTACCTTAACCACTGAGCTACCACTACCCATTAATACCTTGAGCAAGTTGCACGACTGGGAGCTTCACTATGGGAAATGGGTGCATTAAAAACAGTTCTGAGTGTCAGCACAAATTCATCAGCAAGCGTAGAAGCAGCAGATTACACACTTTCTGTTCATTTAAATACATTACAATGTTCTCAGGAGGACAATTCTTGAATTCTTAAACCAGTATGAGCTCTTTAAATTGATTAAATGTGGTAATGTTACAAGCAGCACACCACTTCTCTAATAAATCAGTCTTTTCCCTGGCAAATTCCACAATTGTTTTTTAAGCATTTGAAGTTCTGTCTGTATGCTTACAGCACTAGTTCATATGCTCCGAGAACAGTTGCTTTCACAACGTGGTAATCTAGGCTCTGCTCGAATGATGAACACATCTTGGGCCTTACAAACTAGCTTACACTGCAGTAAGTGAGAGCATACTTCCTTGGACCAATTTAAAGTCAATGCTATGCACTGAAACATTGGAAAACATGCATCAACTTCATGGTCCCTAAAAAGTAGGGACCAAGGCAATCTCTCAACTGACATCAATGTGGGCAGTGGCAGAGTCAGAGGGAGCTGGGGTACCTGGAGGTACAGGGCTTACTGGTGCTGGAAAGAGTCTTCCGAGGGTTTTTCCAAGCCGATACTCAACCTTTTAAAGTGTCACCTTCCTTTCTGCATCTACCTGTAGAGCCCAAAAATGTAGCAGCTTAGCCTCTCATTCCTTTGTGTTATTGCCAGCTCCAACTCCTTCAAGTTTAATTCTAGTTTGGGGTCTACCCTGGGAGAAACCCTGAGATCCCTGCATGGCCTGACTACAGAGTCATCCACAGCATCTGCCATGTCTACACCATGAGCTTGGCCAATAGAGAGAGATCACCCAGAGACAGCTCCCGTACTGGCAGAACTTTAGCTGCAACAAGAGAAGACTCTACTAACCCTTTAAAAATTCCACTTTTTTTTTTTTTATTAGCAGAGCAAGGCACAACCACATTAAAATCAGCCAACAACCAAAAATCTGCCTTCCAACAATGGTCTAACTGCTCAATAGACAGACAAATAGAAAAAGCAGACAAATCAAATGCAGCAGCCATAGCACACAATAACCAGTACAAACATCCCACCTAAAAAGAAAAAACACCAGCCAGAACCAAGACATCAGCACCAGAGAGATGGAGCACACAAACAAAACTAAAAGGAATAGCCAAACAGAACCAGGGGAGAAACAGAACGAGCCCTCAGTTCTGTTACAACATTGTCTAGGCTCCAGGCCATAACAGGAAGTGTGAGGAAAACAGCAAAAATCAAGTGTGTGGTAGAAGAAGTCAGACTGCAACAGACCAAAGTAATTCAATGATATACAGTGCATCATACAACAGACAGTGTGATACACAAGAGGTAGTCACACTGGACTATAAACAACATCAGGAGTGACCCAGGCCAAAATAAACAGATACACACTAGAAACAAAAAGACACTCACTAACCCACAGAGAAAAAGAAAATACACACAATTACGCTTACCTCCTAGGTGGAGAAAACAGAGCAAACCCACACCCCAAACAAAATGGCAGTCACTTCCTACTTACCAGTGAACACAACAAAAGGAACAAAGTGGAATATATACAAATATACAATAACAATATTAACTATTAGAGCAAAGTCAAAATGGGAAATAGTATCATACACCAAGTCAAATATCAAATGCTGTTAACAAACATCTCACAAATCACTGCCTTTTCTCTCTAGCTTCTTCCTCCTTTTAGTACTCCTCTGGGTGGGTGGAGTCTTGTCTTCTGATTTGCTAATATTAAACTCTGCACACATTAAACTCTGTAATGGAATATGGAACTGGATCTGGAGCACACACACACACACAAGAACACGCACACACACACACACACACACACACACACACACACACACACACACACACACACACACACACACACACACAGCCACACCAAAAAAAACAGGATGTAATACATGTCTATACAGCTGAACATCAAAAGATAAAAACAATACATTTTGCTATATGGTACCATTAATTTATCAGTTATTCCAGGAATTACTAGAGGATGATGTAAGTGCATTTGGTGAGAATAGGGTGATTGGTTTGAGGGGATGAGAATGAGCGTAAATACCAATTATTATAGAACTTTGACCTCATGATCGCATGAGCTGAATTTGCACAACTAAATTTAAAGTAAATGAAATGAAATGAAAATGATGACCACAGGCTTAAATTAAAGTTATGTATTATTAGAACTGTTTCTGTTATTTTTGAGTTTTTATAGGGATGTTTGTACCTGAAGACTGGTGTTAGCCTGTCGGAATGACTGTGTGAGTGATGGAAAATCTGACAGGAGCCTCTCCTAAGGGCATTATGCTCAAGTGTAATCTCACAAGGCACAAGTTTATCTTTTCCTTAAATTTAGCAGTGTCAGACTTGATTTTCCTCATCACTCTGCCCATGTGGGCTTCCTACACTGTACTGGGCTACTCTGGACTTTCGGTAGCTTCCTGTGAAAGGCCTGTCCCTTCTCACACTCTACACAAGCATCTTCCTCTTAACTGTTCTCAGCATTGACTGGTATATGGCCATTGTGCACCCAGTGGAGTCTCAGTAGTGCCATACTATGGCCTATGCATTGGGCACATGTGCTGCAGTATGGCTGCTGGCTCTCATGCTCAGTCTCCCTGTGACCTATATGCGCAGGACCCACTTTATTGAAAGCAACAATATGATCGATCAATTTCCTATAAGATTGACATTAGTGACACTGCTATGCCATTCACCATTTGTAGTACCTTCTTCAACAGCTGCATGAACCATATTCTTTACAGCTTTGTTGGAAAGAGGTTCTGCCAGAGTCTTTACACTCTTTGTTTTGAATGTAAAATGGCACAAGTCAGTCTATTTCGGTTATAATTATATAACTTGTCTTAAAACCAACATTGTCGTAAAGTAAATTTACAGAAATCCAGGTCCTAACTGAATAAGAAAGAAACAGCAGTGGCAAGGAGAACCTCCCAAAGATATGCGAGATACACCACTGAGTGATATCAAATTCAATAACGATCTAATGTCCATGAGCAGAGGGATTACTCATTGTGATGGATAGTACACATGATGTAAGAAATAAGGCTATATGGCAGGATCACTTCAACAATGTCATGGTAGAATGTAAAATCACATGTTTCTAGAGAATCGAAATGGGGTTATGGGAGGCAAGGTATCATTACAGGAGTTTTAGGGACACATGCAAATACATTTATTTTGTAAAGACAAAGTGGACAACACAGAACTCTGATCATTACAGTGTATTCAATAACGGGTGTAACAAGCAGCCTCTGATATCATATAACACTGTAAAGACCTTCCACTGTGATTAATATTTTGATAATACACTACATCTAAAACATTACACTATAAAACCAAAACAAATTGGATAATAATCCAGGATAATACTGGTTGAGTTGCTCTCTTCAGATTTCCAGCTGTTGTAGATGAAAGAAGTTGAAATGTCTCATCAAAGGAGTGAAAGGAGTTGTATGCCTGTGTATGCACAGCTGTATGCTATTTATTAACCACTGTTATATATGTGATATTTGGACATTTATATTTTTACTGTTTCTCTGGTTCTGAACGTGTATGTTTAACCAAATGTAGGTCTTTGTCAATGAGCTCTTTTTTAAAAATACGTAAATAAAAGTAAATGACGAAACGAATGACGTAATAACATGCCTAGCTCGGTTTTGGAGGTCACAATAACTCTAAACTCACCCAACGTAATCTGATGGTGACAATGCATGAGTGTGTCGAAAGTGGAATTACGTGGTTTACAAATCATAAACTAGATCCAAATGCCAAGGGTTCCAAGGGTTCCTGCTACGGCTTTCATGCATCCAGAAGTACATTGACACTTTACTTGTGCCGCTGTAAAAATGTAAGAATGCCTCTGCCATTACTTGACTCCAAATTACAGAGTTCCTCGGGAACCCGCAGTAAAATGTATATCTAATATTTACGCAATATTGTGGGTGTGTCTAGAGCGGTCAGAGATCACATGACCGTTGAAAGTCAGCACTGCAAATATAAAACATTTCCGTGAGGCGTGCCGGCGTTCAGGCTAAACTGTCAAGTGCTTGCTCCTTATTTCTGGCTATTGAAGAGTCATGGCAGGTACGAAAAGAGAGTAGCTGCTGGCGTCGAGTACCTCGAGCGTGGATTTTTTTGTATCGAGTTCGGCATAGCTACATTGTACAGCCTCGAGTAACTGACATTAGGCGGCACTGGCTTTTAAGGCCTGCATGGCAACGCGTTCAGTGGCTACCTTATAAGTCATACAGTGAAGCCTCGGTTGGCCTTTAAATAGACGAAATGGTTTAGCCAGTAGTAGAGCGAACGTCTGAAGAGTGTTGGACTAGGTGGGGTTCCGTGGCCTACATAATGTATTAAGCAACCAAGCAATTTTATTACTTCAAAAGTCGTCGCAGGCAGACCGTGGTATGTTCGCTGTCATGTTAGATGCTCCGCATAAACCATTGGCTCTGTAGTGTTGGCACGTCAGTCAAACGTGCACTCGCTGTCTGCGTATGAATATGTAGAAATACATCGTCTTTCGCATTCTCTCCGTCAATAATTACAAATTTTGTCAGTGTTGTACGTGTCGGTATTGTACGTGTTTATGAATGATGACTGTTGCTTTAGTTGTAGGTTGCCTTCTGAAAAGGTTATGTTGTGCACTCATTACCTTATGAATTTAATATTACAAGAATGCACACATTCATTACTAGCCCTGATGATCAACAGTTTCTCTTAATAGCCTTGGAAATGGTTGTTTGTTTGTTTACCTAGGCCAGGCTTTTGTTACACTTGCCACAAATAATAACTACGCCAAAGGTGCTATGGTGCTCGGCAAGTCCCTAAGGAATCATAAGACATCACGGAAGCTGGTTGCCCTGATTGGCCCGCGTGTAGCAGAGACATCCAGGTATGTTATAATTGTTGTGCAGTATTAATAAATCACAGGTCACTGCTGAACTTAAGATTTGTGACATTTTTTTGTCAAAGCCATGAAGCTGTGTTTCTTTCACAGCAGTTTCAAACTTATTGCTGCATCACCAAATGGCACAACTAAAACCTTTTCCTGCATAAATGTATAGGAATTGTTTCTCAGAGGCATCAAGGTATTAAAGATCCCCTTAATATTCTGTCATTTTATGTTATCAGTGGTTTAAAGCATTAAAGTTAATACTTTTATTATAGTTTAAGTATATTTGTATTAAGTTTGGGGGTCAAATATGATTATTTTTACTTTAATACATTTTACAACAAACTCAGTTACTTAAATGAATAGAACAACCCTGTCAGGTGGGTTGTTTATATTTCAGGTTTGAGAATTTTTGATGCATTGAGTCTACACATTACTACTTTCATGAAAGGTAGTAGAGAGCCTTTGTTGATGCTCAACCCAGGTTGGTCTGTGAGACTAACGTGGGACGTGCTGTGCTTCAGAGCAGTGCTTCGTAAGATCTATGATGAAGTCCAGCTGGTTGATGTGCTGGATAGTGGTGACATGGCTCACCTGGCCATGATGAAGAGGCCTGACCTAGGTGTTACTTTTACCAAGCTCCACTGCTGGACCCTCACACACTACTCCAAATGTGTGTTCATGGATGCAGACACAATGGTGAGCACCTTTTTCATCATTGATCACATTCATGCATTCATCACAGTTCATGGTGTTTATTTGAAAGAAATACTTCATCGACAATGCAAATGTAATGGGCAGGTATTAGTTGGCATAATCTTATTTACCAGTGATCTTTTGCACTGATGACATTTAGGGTGAATTGACTCTAACAGTAATGTCTGCTGACAGGTTGTATCTAACATAGATGAACTGTTTGCGCGAGAGGAGCTGTCGGCTGCACCAGATCCTGGCTGGCCTGACTGCTTTAACTCTGGCGTGTTTGTGTTTCAACCATCTTATGAAACTTATAGAAAGCTTCTGACGGCCTGTATGGAACAGGGCAGTTTCGATGGTAAGTTGGAGTTGGCCTTCTCCACAATCTGAAGATGAGTTGGAATTATGCTCTCTTTAGGATTAGCTGGGTGGATCTTTTGGTGTTTTGGTGCAAAGCACTTTCTTGATGTAAACCATCTTTAACAGCTGTAATGAACAACAAATTGAGAATTAGGTACAGTGGTCTGTGAACTATATCTTCCTTAGTAAATTTGAAACTTTCTTTGCATATAACTAGTTTTCTCAAGGAAAGCAGTCCATTTTATCCCTCCAGATCAGTTTCCTTGGTTTTGTTTGTTTTCTTGCATTAATGTGACTGTCTGTCTATTTAGAGGAGGGTTTTCCCTCTTATTGCAACTGTTAATGATCATTTTTTTGCAGCATAAAGGCAGGTGACAGAATGGGGGAAAAACTGTTCACTCTGAGTAACCAAAGAATCTACAGAGGTCTTAGACTAAGCTTTAAAGCCCCAGGCAGACTAAATTTGTTTCCATTCTAATATGTTAATCATGCTCTTCTGGGTACACAATGTACCTGTACAAAATGTCCTATGAATAGAATACCCAAAGTCTAGTAAAGAACCAGTATGTCACCATAATTTTTGCCTCATGAAGGAAAATTGTGTTCCTTACTACTCAAAGCTAATGTGTTTTGGGCACACACTTGGCAAAACTTTACTTCTGCTTTCTTACTCTTCAAGTTTGTACCCAGCAATCTAGTGAGAGGAAACTCAATTTGGTGTGTTCTCTATATCTGGCCGTCTAACAGACAAGCTTTACTGACTACAGTAAACTTGATTGTTGGACTTGGCCATTTTGCAGTGAAGTCAGTCTTTTTGTATTGTATATGGAGCAGGCAGTTTGTTTCTATGCCTATAGTATATAGCAGGCTGTGAGTCTTTGATGGCTGTCAATCATGCATGCTCCTTATCTTGGACTGATGAGCCAATTTCTTTGGTTTTTGAACAGTGTTATCTTAGTTTTGTTTTCCATAATTGAAAATTGACTGTTGTAAGAACACTAATGGAAGTAATTTTAAATGTTCCCTGGGTTATTCAGCTGAGTCTGAATGGGCCTTAATCATTCAGGATATCAAGCTTCAATAGTTTGCCACATTAACTATACAAGCTGTTGGAAAGAGACAAACCGAAGAAGCACAATGCCATTTAAAATGGTCATCTAAACCCATCCAACATGGTACCATTTAACGTTAAAAGCAAATTTGTGTTTATGGTACAAATTATAAATCACTTGAAGTGCGCAGTGAAAAAAGGGACTACAGCTAACTAAAATACTGTGAAATTCGGAATACAGGTGGAGGCTGAATAGGAGGTGATCCTGAACATGATGGTGATGGTTGTGTGTAGCTGGAGTCTTTTACCTAAGAGTGATTTGGCTGACAGGAATCCTTTTAGGGTTTTTGTCCTACCCCTTGTTTAAAAATGAATGTGTACTAGTTTCTTGAATGAAGCCCAATAGTTTTAGGAGTGTTTTTGTTTAACTGCTCATTTGCAGTGATGCTACTGAAATTGACTATTATCATGAAATATTATCTTAAAAAGTCTTTGGAAAGTGTTTGCATAATTCTTTAAATATGGCTATCTATTGGGCATGTTCACTGAATACAAGGCTGCTTTGTGTGTGTTGGCAGAGGTTTGAGTGCTCCTCTTGACCTATGAGTCACTTCTGATGCTTTCTGAGTGTAAACAATTAGTTCTTTATTCCTTTTGTAAGGTCTGGAGTTAATTTTTTGACCAAGTAATTTAAAGTATTTTAGAGAAGTCTGAAATGATTGCTAAAATAACAATTGCTTACTTGAAAGAGGAACCATGTAGATGAATTATGCAATGTAGAAAGTCCCATTGAGATGGGCAATAGATTTTCATTTGCAGGAATGTTATTAAATGAAGGTGAAATTACCACTTGTGGTATGTGTCCCACCCCACCAACATTCTGATTTATCTCAGCAGTTTTATATTTTAAATGTTCCCTGGGTTTTTCGACTGAGTTTGAATGAGCCTTAATCTTTCAAGATGCCAAGATTCAATAGTCTTTTTTTATAAAGAGGCCGGATCACATGTTCCATTATGATTGCTAATGCAGAATCTCAACCCTATTAAGCTGAATCTCAATCTAAAAGGAAGGAAGATTTGTAATCCTTGCTTCATAGTTGTAGACTGGAAAATGAATACAGAATTGATTTTTCATACCATTCCTCGAGATATTTGATTTCAACATCTGTAATTTCTCACCAGTGCAGATGACTGTTCTTGGTTGACTTTTGTGTTACATCTAAAGGAAGTGCATGGTTAAAATGGGCTTACTTTTGAGGCAGACACATCTAGCAGTTTTGAAGACTCAAATCTAGTGTTAATCTAGTCTTTTGTTCTTACTGAATGTGAGGCAACCTTGTTTGGTAGCAAGAGGAGAGGATTTTAGCTCATTTACATCATTTTTCTATTGAGCATGACCAAGAACCAGCAGAGATTCTGGGGTCCTGATCTTATAGAATTACAGGATCTAAATCTTGCTTTACAGGGTTCTATTAAAGGTATATGGCAAACCACCCTGCATTTCATACATTCTCAGTGCTGTCAGGCACCCCAATGATGGACATCTGCAATGATGGACATCTTTTAGTGTTTTATGCTGAGGAATACCTGTCTCTCTAAGTCTCACTAAACAGGAAGTTTGGAGGTGGCAATTGGTCCTGGAATCAGTCTTGCAGGAAGTAACTGAACCACACTTTTTCAGTGGTGCCTCCACTTATAGGTGGAATGGTCTTCCTTCATTTGTGAAACTAACAGGTTTGAGTTGACTGTGTTCAACGCAAAGCAGTGTTTTCTTCTTTGTTAGTTGTATGATGTAAGAAGTTGCTTTCGACTCAAGCTCCTGTCGTGCCTGTCGAGGTGTGTGTGTGTGTGTGTAGGTATGTATGTATGTATGTATAATGTATGTATGTATGTATGTATGAAGTCTTTGTGGATATGAAAGCCATTAACTGGAAAACTTCAGTGTTAATTTGATGCTTATCTCCAGGTGGGGATCAGGGTGTCCTGAACAGCTTCTTCAGTGACTGGGCAACCGCAGACATCTCCAGGCATCTTCCCTTCATTTATAACCTCAGTAGCATTGCCATCTATACCTATCTTCCAGCATTTAAGCAGTGAGTATGCAGGCCACACAACCAGTTCCTTTGGTTTTGGCATATTCTATAACCCTGAGCCGGAACACACGTACCCACATGTGGTGCCGTTTGTGGAATTTCAGTGCTGTAGTCGCAGATGGCCTCAATGGAGTAAAAGGTTTCAAGGTCACATGTAAGCCTGGCTGTAATACAGTGTTCTGTAATGGAAGATGAAGGGAGGGGAAAAAACCATCTCAACAGAGCAGCTTCCCAAAATGGGAGTTTATTTTAGAAGCTTAATGTAGAGCCTGAATATCCTTCTGGACACAGCTCACATGTTTGCTTTCCAGGAGCAATGTCTCTAATGTCCAGTGGTCAGTATGATACTCTTATGAGAATTTGATCCACAAACAATGGCATTTTGGCTTATCTTTACCTGTTGCCTAGAGATTCTTACAAGCAAGTTCCATAAACTGTGAGTGCAAATCAGAAGATCTGTAGCCTTTGGTAGTCAGTCAGATCTTTGTTGATTTTGAGATGCATACTATACAGAAGTTTAAATTTTGTTGCAAAATGTAGTGTTAACTTCAAAGCAGTAGCAATAACACTGCAAATCACATGTTGATCCTGACGAGTACCATGGTTTTGTTTTGAAAGTCTGGTTACTTCATTATTGCTTTCTTGACGTTACTTTGACACACCAAAGATCATACCCAGAGAGCAAAATTGCCTCAATGAATTTAGAACTGCATTTGCTTACACCTTTTTTTCCCTTTTACTTCTCATGTTACTTTGTCCTTAGATATGGTCACAATGCAAAGGTGGTCCACTTCCTGGGTAAACTGAAGCCCTGGGATTATGTATATGATGCTACAAGTAAGTCAGTGAAGGGTCAGACATCTGGCATGCAGCCCAACTATCTTCTGCAGTGGTGGGATGTGTTTTCCTCTTCAGTGGTGCCCCTAATGAAGGAGGAATACAGTGAACAGCCCTTTTACACAGCCTGCTCTGAGGTAACATATCTGAAATAAAAATGTGACCTAGTTAAAGGACACTAAACAAACAGCCCCCAGTTTTTTTGGTGCATTGTTGGGACATTTAGATGTTTGATTTAATCAGGTGAACATTTCTCTTCACAACTCATTCACATTATTGATGACATTAAAACATGATGCTATGTAAAAAAAAAAAAAATTTCAAAGTTGGGCACATCCTTACACAACTGGAATTAAGTTCACCATCTGTTTAATGATCACAGGCTGTTTGATACTTCTCCAAAGATAAATAGATTTGTATGGAAATGACATTATGCAAGAAGGGGATAGGGACAGGCACAAAATAACACTGCCTCCTTGTGCACACATTACCTGCAAATATGTTAAACACCTACAGCATCCGTGTACGATGCCTACATCTTGGACATTGAAATCTAATTTCTAATCTAATTAGAAATTAAAATCTAATCAGTGTCTTGTGCTTAAGGCATTGAGCACTACAGTTGTATGCATGTTCCAGGACTGGAATATAATGGCTGAAATTATCTCCACATGCACTGGTCATGATCAGTTTCTATTTGTATAGTTGGTTCTTAAAAGGGCCAAGCCATAAAGATGACTTTTAAAAAAAAAAGTCACAGGTAAGTTATTTATTTATTTAAAGAGATGGAAGCATGAGTTTGTGTGAATGTGGTTAACTAACTGATTTTCTGAATATTTTATTAGGTTTTTGAATTCGGAAGGAATTGCCAGCTTTCTTGTATATTTAAGAAAGCATGCCTGCATAGACTGCTTTTGTCAAGAGGAATACAGAAACCCAAAATAATGCACTTCCACAGATTTCAGTTCACTTAATGGGGTATTTTTTTTAAACTATGAGCATTTTTTTATTTATTTTTTTCCTCCCTAAAGGATAACAGCCATGTGGAGGCAGCTCAGATGCAACTCTCTCATCCTACTCCATCACTGCAGATATCTTCGCAGGAGCGCAAGCAGAGGTGGGAGCAGGGACACGCTGACTACCTGGGCATGGACTCTTTTGCAAACATAGAGAAAAAGCTTGATTCCTTCCTCAAGTGAAGAGCTCTGAGAAACGTTGCTTTTTGTACTGCATACTATAAGAGCATGAAATCAACAGATCTAACCAAAAAATGTGGAAACTTGCTTTCTTAAAAGTTGTCTGGTTATTTATGTGGATCTTATGATTCAACCCATAAGTATTTTTCTACGTGTTTAGAACACCTATGCACTTCAGCTATCTAACCCCCTGTTTATAGATCTCACTACACACTGACAAGAGTCTGGATACACCAAGGGTTGGTTTTCCAGGCAGATTAAACCTTGGATTAAATTAGATTTCTATTTTAAGGTCTTGGCCCATGGTGTCCAACACCAGATGACGCTGCACTCCCTGGTCATGTTTAAATTTATTTTTTTTTTAATATATATATATATACATATACATATACATATACATACACACACATACAGTACACAGATCCAGGTTTTGCCTGCTTTTCAAAATGTTTGCTGATAAATGAATTAGTATTATAATTTGACTAACTGCACCTTTTTGATTCTTTTAAAAATATGACCCCATGTCTGTGCATAAATCTGTCATGTTAAGTGCATCCAAGCTCTTGGAGTTATCAGAAGTTGCCATTAGTCAAGTATAAACTACTTTGACACATTAGCTAGGCTCTTAATTATGTAGTTGCCCACACAAACTAGGTTTTCATTTGGGGTTTTTCTAGTGTTTTCATGCCTGTAATATGTACAATAGAGATCTCAGTACTGTCAATCAGTACTCCAGTAGCTGCATATAACCCATTTCATCTCTTTTTTCCAACCTACAAAACTGATCAGCCTCTGCATGAACAAATGTTTTGGCACAGGGAAAACACAATTGTTATATAAATACTCCAGATGCAAGGGTAAACACTTAACTAGGCACAGTTAACAGCACCTGAGGACAACAATTGGTTTGCTTTTATGTAGAAAAGTAATTACTCAGTAGTGCATTGTCAATGGCCTTATATTCAGTATGTTATTTACAAGAGCTTGGGACAGATAGGTATCCTTTACCTTAAATCCTCAGTGGAACACTGCACCCACAAACACAGCTGATTAATGAATGCTCAAAGGGGACCAGTTACTACAACTTTCACAATGCTTGTGGGTGTAACTGCTTTGAAAAGTGTTGGGGACAAGTGTGGCCCAGCTGTTGTAGTCGATTCAACTGCCCCTCATTCACATTCCCTTAAAGAAGTCAAGTCCTCAGCTATGAGCATTCACTGAAAAAGTGGCACTGAAAGGAAAAGGTTTTAATGTCATGTATGTCAAGCCTCTTCTCATTGAACAATACAAGAAGCATCATCCCTATGGCTTAAAATATTTGTAGTACAATTATTTATTTTGATTAAATCATGTTTTGTTTCTCAACTTTGTGCTTCATTTTCCTCATGAGTGAGACAAGTACAAAAGCTTGGCTTTAGCAATGTAATGTTTGATTTTATTGACCAACAAGCTTCAGTACTCAAATTATTATTGAATAAAGGATATAGCAAAGACAGCATGTGGAGGAAATGGTACACATTTAAAAAGTAGTGGGGCCATCCCAGTAAACATCTTTTAAAGTGAGACTGGAATGTTTTAAAGGACACTGGTCAAAGGCAGGAAAAAAAAAAATTAAATGATCACAAACCAATTGGCAAGCTATTGCAAATTAAAATAAGTGAATTCTAATATAGCAATAAAGTTAAATCTCCATAAATGAGGAGATCTGCTCTATCTGTGCCTGGTTTCAGTCCTCAGCATTCTTTCATTCAAAGGTTCTCTACTAGCTGATGCTTTCTCTTTTGAATTCTCACCCTGTTTTCTTCCACCAAGTCCTTCACAATAAACTGCAATAAGTACCAACACAACAAAGCTGGATTTAACTAATGAAAGCAAAGAGAGGGGGCACTGGTAGCTCAGTGGTTAAGGTACTTGACTAGTACTCAGAAGGTTGTAGAAAACAATACACTTAGTTCAACATCTAGTAAAAAAATTCACACAAAATCACATTTACAATAGTGATTGATTAAAAGGATATATACAATTACAACTGGATGTAACAATTGTTTACATGGGTACTCAAATGCATATACCCAGTGGGAACAGGTTAGCCTTCTCCATTTAAAATATTTCTGAAAACGTACAAAGTTAAGCCACTGGATCACCTTACCTTGGTGATGATCACATCTCTGGTCTGACCAAGTTGATAACACCCATCAACACACTGGTCTTCTGCTCCTGGGTTCCATGCCTAGAGAGTATGAATATACTTTATGAATGTATTTGTGTGAATACATTTTGCTTTTTACTTGGGGGGGCGGGGGGTGAAGATAAACATCATATTTGCTTTATAAACAATAAGAATACATTTTTAAACTAAAATAATAGCATTGTAAAAAGGTGCCCAACATCTACAAAAGTGAAATTAATGCATTACATCATGGCATATAAATCATTACTGAATTTGTTATCATTTACATGGCATTGGTTTCCCTTAAGGTAGACATTTCCACAATCAGTCCTGTTCCTGGAGTTTCTCCACAATGCACATATCCTGCTTCTGACAGGATATGTGCACTGTGGAGAAACTCCAGGAACAGGACTGATTTTATATTATTATTATTATTATTATTATTTATATATAAATATAAATTATGCCACTCACGGGCTCCATTAGGAAGACTTGGGATGCAGCAGTAAGATTGAGCCCCACCCCTCCAGCTTTGAGGGACAGAAGCATAATAGTTGGGCTTCCAGGAGAAGTCTTCCAGATCCTGCATTGCTTTCACTCTGGCCTTCTGTTCCATTCAGCCTGGTGAAGGAGAAGCCACATTCCCTGTACAAACAAATGCAGAACTCAATCTACAAAACACAAACATGTATCAAATATTTCCTTCAAGGTTGTGTTACAAAATGATAAAACAAAGCTAATTGATACATTTCATATCTGCTTCTCGCTGTGTACACACACACACTATTGCCAAAAGTATTCACTTGCCTGCCTTTGCACACATATGAACTTGAGTGACATCCCAATCTTGAGCCATAGGGTTTAATATGATGTTGGACCACCCTTTGCAGCTACAACAGCTTCAACTCTTCTGGAAAGGTTTTCTACAAGGTTTGGGAGTGTGTTTCTGGGAATTTTTGACCATTCTTCCAGAACTGCATTCGTGAAATCAGACACTGATTTTGGACAAGGCCTAGCTCGGTCTTTGCTACAATTCATCCCAAAGGTGTTTTATCAGGTTGAAGTCAGGACCCTGTGCAGGCCAGTCAAGTTCTTCCACACCAAACTTGCTCATCCATGTCTTTATGGACCTTGCTTTGTGCACAGTCATGTTGGAACAGGAAGGGGCCATCCCCAAACTGTTCCCACTATGTTGGAAGCATGAAATTGTCCAAAATCACTTGGTATACTGAAGCATTAACCGTTCCTTTCACTGCATCCAAGGGGCTGAGCCCAACTTCTGAAAAACACCACACCATAATCCCCCATCCACTGAACTTTACACTTGACAATGCAAATAGATAAGTACTGTTCTCCTGGAAACCGCCAAACCCAGACTTGTCCATCAGATTGCCAGACAGAAGTGCGTTTCGCCACTCCAGAGAACACTCGTCCATTGCTCTAGAGTCCAGCGTGGGCATGCTTTACATCACTGCATCCGCTGCATTGCATTGCGCTTGGTGATGCAAGGCTTGGTTGGATACAGCTGCTCAGCCATAGAAACCCATTCTGTGAAGCTCTCTATGCACTGTTCTTGAGCTAATCTGAAGACCACCTGAAGTTTGACACTGCAAAAGTTTGGTGACCTCTGCGCTCTATACACCTCATCATCCACTGACACAACTGTGTCATACTATGTGGCCTAGCACTTCATGGCTGGGTCATTCCCAATCGTTTCCACTTTGTTATAACACCACAGACAGTTGACTGTTGAATATTTAGTATCAAGGCAATTTCTCGACTTGACTTGTTACACAGGTGGCATCCTATCACAGTACCATGCTGGAATTCACTGAGCTCCTGAGAGCAACCCATTCTTTCACAAGTGGTTGTAGAAGCAGCCTGCATGCCTAGGTGCTTGGTTTTATACATCTGCGGCCATGGAAGTGATTGGAACACCTGAATTCAATGATTTGGATGGGTGAGCAAATACTTTTGGCAATTGTGTGTATATACACACACACAAAGTTATATAAAAAAGTTACACACAAAAAGTAATGGGATAAAAACTAGTACAATTTGCACCAGCAAAACGCAGCAACTCAACACTGCATCATTTCCACAAGTAGATGGAAAACGTCTGGAGGGATGTTGAGTCATGCTGTCTACATAGCCACCCACAGCTCTGAGGTATCTGTAGGTGCAGATGGACCTCTACCACATCCCATAAATGCTCTGTCAGGCAAGTCTGCAGGCCATTCGTCAGAACTTTCCAGAATGCTCCTCAAACCAATTGTGCAATTCAGCTTGGGACTGATGGCACAGTCCATTATCCTGATTGAAAATCCCATCATTGTGGGAGTACATGAAGGGAATATAGCAGGCATTCAGCATTCTCCTGATGTTGGATTCATGAACATTAACTTTAGCTAATGTGAGAGGCCTTTAGTTGCTTAGACATTACCTCGGGTTTCTTTGTGAACTCATGAATTACTACATGCCTTGCTTTTGGTGTGATCATTGTTGGTCAGTCACTCCTGGGGAGGGTAATAATGGCCTTGGATTTCCTCCATTTGTACACAATCTGTGACTGGATTGGTGGACTCCAAACTCTTGAGATGATTTTTGTAACCTTTCCCAGTCAGACAAGCATCAACAACTCTTCTGAAATCCTCAGAATTGTTTTATTCCCCCCCCCCCCGACATGGTAATTCCACAAGCTGCTAGAACCCTGTTCTTTAAATAAAAAAAAGGGTGCCCATTCACACCTGCTTGTCATCCCATTGAGTGACAACACCTGATTCAAATTTCATCTTCCAATATCTGATAATCCTATGGGTTCACATGCTTTTGCCACTCATATTTAATGTTATTCTCAATAAATAACAGTCCAATATTTTATCATTTGTCTGATTTGTTCATCTTCATCTACTTTTAGCGACAATCTAATGAAGTCAAATTTAAGCAGAAATATAGAAACTTCTAAAGGATTGACAACTTGCAAGCACCACTGTATTATATATAAAATTAATACTTTATCATGAGGCAATATAAAAATATCCCTGGATCTTTCCCTTCTTAAGCTTTGTCTATGGCATAGATATTAGGTTTGAAGGGTGATCCTACCACAGAGGCACTTAAAAGGGTTAGAAACTTGAACTGGGAGACCACCAGACACTTGATGGTGGAATATTCACTATGGAGTTTCAACAGATTGCTCATCAGGGCATCCACCTTGTAAAATAAGAGTTTAGTCATAACAAAGGTAATACCTTTACTAAAAGGTAAATGACTGCTTAAGTGAGCTCTATGGAATTAAAATTTGAATAAATCTGTTAACATTATAGTATTGATAGTTTAAGATATCAGTCACTATAAATAATCGATTATTTTGGAGATTACTAAAGATGAATAAAGATTACTTTGGCGCTAGAGTGCCATCTGTTCTTGCCATCCAAAGCCACAGTGCCAGTATCTTCTTGTTCCCCAGGACACTCCACCAGTTCTTTGGATCTGAGCACTGCAGATAGGACACCTTGCTTGCTCCTATAACAATACAGCAACACTTTCTGTAGGTTTATTCTTTTCTTCCCTTTCATATACTCAATCCACTTAATTTTATCACTTAAAAATAAAAAATAATAAATTGCATACATAGGCAAAATGGGATCCTTCACACATAGGCTTTAGAAGTTAGTAAGAAGGATTAATGAGAGACACTGGGAGAGAATGGGTACACACCTGGCCAGAGCTGATGACCTCACAGATACAGGGTCTACAGAAGACGTGGGCACAGTACGTGATAAGTGTGCCATATGTCTGGATTCTCTGCACCACCCTGTCATCTGAGCCAAAGCTCATAACCACAGTGATCTTACTGATGAGTCTGTCCTGTAGCTCACTGGGAGAGCCAGTATCTCCTGACCAAAGAGAAAACAGGTTCAAGACACCATGCCCCTCAATAGACACTTCACTTCTCCCCCCCCACCAAAGAGCAGATGCACCGAGATGTACTTGTGTGTATGTCTCTACCTCCTCATTTACATATTATCCAGCATTCTTGTAGAGCTGAAATGTTTCTTTACTCACCATGGTGAAGTTCTAACTTTATAAGAACTTTATAAGGAATCAGTCTGTGAGAGCAGACTGAGTCCTTTTACCAGAGCCTGCAGGTTCCTTACCATTCAAACATAAAAAGCAACAAATTTTGCTCAGTCAGTGACAAGTGTGAAATTCACCTTCAGGAATTACCCAGTGCTGTCCCATGAAAATTCTGTCCAGCCGGGGGTGGGGGGTGAAAATATAGACAACTGTACATCATTAATATCATCTGTCATTAATATCAGCTGTATTATTGTGATTGTTTTAACTTCTCACAAAGCATCAGGCTCCCTGGGACAAAGATGCTGCACCATCCACTGGACAAAATCTTTCTGGGCAGCTTTACAGTTTGTGAGTGGAACAATATTGCCTGTACTTGAGCCCAGCTTTGTCTTCCATGGTCACAGGCCTCTGAATGACTCTGGTCCACCATTCCCTCACATCAAATGGCTGTAGCTTTAGGAAAGCAATGAGCATCCACACATCATTTAAACAGTACTTAACGGGTGTTCCTGAAGGCCAAATGGAAGATGTTAGGTGTAGAAACCCCCCTCCCCCCTTGCTTCGCTGGGTTCTGACTTCAAATAATACCCATTTGTTAATCTATAATATTCACCACAATCGGTGATACAAATCACTCAATTTACTAACAAAGAAAAATTTAACCGTAAAAAGAGAAGGCTTACAAATAGCCATGTTCACATTCACTTATCAGAGCCAAGAGTGTACATTTTTACAACTAGTTTTAGATGAAAAAAGCTTGCGATAAGAGCATAAAGTATTCTCACCAAACAGGATCCATCTTCTCTCAGGCTTTTAGGTCCAGTGCAGCCTTGCTCTGCAGAGCATTTGGGTTCCTGATTATGTAATCTTCATCCAACACCACCCTCAGCCAGCTTACTTTGTGCAGTGGACCGTTTGCTTTGTTCTAGGTCACCATTTGGCCCCAACTAGTCAAAGAATTTGCAATGAGCCAATAAATGTTATGGCAGGCATTTTGCCAATGAATTGCTGATAGGGCTGTCTAAATGCACTCACTCCACAATCTGAGAACAGCATATTGTAGGTTGTGAGGACAATATCCTGTCCAGACAGGAAATTACCCTTGAGCAGCCATTGAGGACCCCAGTATAAGTAAACTTTCAGATTGACATCGTCCCAAACATGCTGCTCAAACTGGTCCTACAGCAGCAAAGATAAGACTAAACTTCCGCACTACAAATGAAAATGACACTGCATCTTGCTTCCTGTGTTAATACACACCAGCCAGTTGCTGATCAAAGAGAGAGGACACACAATCACTGACTCTGGCTGTAGAACTCGCCCCAGGATCAGTTTCATCACTGCCTGCAATGAACACATGTAACATTGGAACAAAAACAAAGGCCTTTTGTCCATTCTGCTGTACTAAAGCTACAGAAAAATATCATTCATTGAAGTAGAGAAGACACATATTGCCTGGACATTAAACTAGCTTATTTTTATCTATGATCTCTGCAGTTTGTTGAAAGTGAAATTGTATATCATTGATACTAGACACATTTAATGCTTCTAAGTTAGCTAATATAATTAAGCTACAACAACCGTAACAATCAAAGTGTAACAAAAACGCTTGAAACCTTTTGCATCTGGCTTCTTTTTGGACAAAGATTTAGAACCAGGATTTGGTGCTTCCTTAAACTGTGACGGTATCGGCACCGAGGGAGCAAAAGGCGTGGCTGAAAGAAGATGCTCTTTATTATCCATAACCAAAAACGCAGATAAGTAACGACCGAAAGAAAACAAAAGGCGAATGAACGCGACGTATTAGTCAGTCTTGTTACTTCAATAAGTAGTCAGCTAATGTGCAGCACTGTCCTGGGGGACCTGAGTCAAAATAGTAAGGGAGAGAAACAAAGATCAGGTGAGCGATTAGTCGCTAGGTGATTGAGAGCGGGGCAGGTGTTTGTTGTGATCCCGAGCAGGAGTGGGCGTGTCCCTCCTGCTGGAGGACCAGCCAACCGTGACAGACATGACAGGCAAATAACCACCACCTGGTTGAGATGAATAAAGCTTTGATAAACTGATATTGTAGTACAACTCATTTTAGCAGGTTGTTTCATATATAAACATTTGGTCAATTTACCTTCTTTAAACAAAATAAAATACTAGTACTTTTATTCTTTGCTTTACTGTGTTTCTGTAACTGCTAGCATTCTTACACATTTTTCCAGGGGCAAAGGTTTTCTGTTGTAGAAATTGGAAACTATCAGTGCAATGGTTGTTAGGGTTTAGTCCTGAAATAATAAACATACTACTCAAACTCTAAAAAATAATATAGCAATTGCATTTAACATCAATATTCAAAATATGCTGTCAAATCAAGTGTATAAAAACTATGTATAACCCACCATTCCTATGTCTTCAGCCAAAATCCTCCCCCCAGGGACCCTCTGTGGCCTTTCTTTCAGCAAAGTTCATAAGCATGTTAAAATACAGTTCACTCTTCTGCTCACAGAATGGGGGAAGGTCTTTGTTGTTCTCCCAGGAAGCCATCCGGCACAGTGCCTGCCTCTGGTTTGTCATCAGAGGGGTACGTACTGCTTGCATACGGATGGACCAGCAAACATAGATACACTAATGGCTGGACAGAAGGCATTATGAAAAAGTTGATAATGCAGTTACTCTCCGGGTGTCAACTTACCTCAGCTGGATCCATCTCACGCGTTGTACACTCAAATTATCAAATAACTTGTTAAAAGTATTTTTCAACTGTTAGAAATGGGAAAGAATAAGAAAAAAGATGGCTAAATGATATCACATTTCTCAGAAAAAAAAAAAAAAGATTTTGCAATATATTGCTTAACTAATGCCCTTCACATTTCACCTCCTCATTCATCAAAGGAATGGCAGTTATCTTGACCAAGCAAACCCACTGAATGTCTACCCCATGACATTTGTGATGTACTAGCTATGAAAAAAGACCTCATATCACACAGTGAATTTTGCACATAACTGAACAAATAGTTTTGCCTCTGTATTCCATCTAATTGCACTTGAAGTAAAAATAGAAGACTATGAATGTGCATACTATGAGCTTTAATATTCATCTGAATTTGGTGAATGAGGTTTACACAACTGGACAACTGATTTTTGAGAAAGGGAAATAACTGGTCTACCTTTTGGTGTGGTACTTAGTCTGTAGCCATGACATTTCATGTGACTGTGTACAGATTCTCCGTTCCCTTCTCTACCCCAGAATGTAAGGTTCACACACATGGAGAATTTATTAGTCTGTCCAAAAAGCACCACCCTATTGAGATATTACAGAAGGGCAAAAACAATGAAATTACAACAGCACTGGAAAAGTTTGTGTGGTTACACACCTGTACTATCTACAACTGAAAAATTAAATCACATTTAGATTTTTTTCCAAATCCACATATAATCTGGAGCAAATTAAATGCTGGCCTCCAAACTATGGACATTCTGCTGAAAATGAAATATTCATATAAAAATAACAGAAACACTTGACACCAAATAAATATATGCAACAAACCGAGATTTTCTCACTGCACTAATAAATGAAGACCACACAGTCACAATGTATAAGCTATTAACTTTGAAAAGATAGACTGGAGTCATTGAATGGAAAGGACATAGTTACTTGGTAATTTGTTTTTTAATGTATGTTTTATTCATTTAAAATAGGGCTTGAGATAGGGTGATGTTGTAACAAGTGAAACAAGTACATTTACATTTACGGCATTTATAAGACGCCCTTATCCAGAGCAACTTACAAAAGTGCTTTGTCATTTACTCATAGAATATATTCAAGTACAGTATAGTAGGTTAGAATTAAACATACCAATGAACTAGAATACTGTAGAATACAGGGATGAATGCTGATAGCTAGAAGTGCAAAATACATAAGGTCTATCTTAAAAAATGATAAGTGCTATAAACAATAAGTGCTAGAGTTTGTTAAAAAGCATAAATAGTGCCCTACAATAAGTACTAAATTAGTCAGTCAATATGGGAGCAGTGTCAGTTGTCCTTTAAATATTCTGCAAATAGACGGGTCTTCAGTCTGTGTTAGAAGACTGTAAGGGACTCTGCTGTCTGGACAGCAAGTGAGAGTTAATTCCACCATTTTGGAGCCAGGACAGAAAATAGTCTCGATGCTTGTCGTCCATGAGACAGACCTGAAGCAAGGTATTTCAAGCCAAGCCGTACTTGAGGTTCGAAGTACTTGGAGGTACAGATCGGGCTTTGACCATTGACCTCATGTATGAAGGGACTGGTCCATTTTTGGATTTGTAGGCAAGCAGCAAGGTTTTAAATCTGATGCATGCAGCTACAGGGAGCCAATGAAGGGAGCGCAGCAGTGGAGTAACATGTGTGAACTTCAGAAGATTGAAGACCAGTTGTGCTGCTGCATTCTGGACAAGTTGTAGAGGTTTGATGGCTCTTAGAGGAAGACCAGCAAGTAGCGAGTTGCAGTAGTCTAGCTTTGAGATCACAAGAGACTGCACAAGCACCTGGGTAGCTTCCTGCAAAAGAAAGGGTTGAATCCCTTGTATGTTACAAAGGAGGAATTTGCAAGACCGGGTTAGATTAGAAACATGAGTTGAGAAAGACAACTGGTTGTCCAAAGTTACGCCCAAGCTATGGGCAGCTTCGGATAGTGATACCAGGGAGTTCTCAAAGGAAACAGTGAGGTCATGATAAGGGTTGGGAGTACCTTGGATGAACAGAAGCTCAATTTTACTGTGGTTGAGCTTCAAGTGGTAGGCTGTCATCCATGATGCAATGTCAGTCAAGCATGCCGAGATATGTCTGGAGACCTGCGTGTCAGAGGGTGGAAAAGAAAGAAATAATTGAGTGTCATTGGCATAGCAGTGGTAGGAGAAACCATGAGAAGATATTACATCACCAAGAGAACGAGTATACAAAAGGAAGAGAAGGGGCCCCAATACTGCACCTTGTGGAACACCAGTGGAGAGTCTACACGGTTTGGATGTGGATCCTCTCCATGTCACCTGATAGGACCGTCCATCCAGATAGGACTGAAAACATCTCCAAACAGAGCCAGTCACACCAAGCCCAGAAAGAACAGAGAGAAGAATGTTGTGGTTCACTGTGTCAAAGGCTGCTGAAAGGTCTAGAAGAATCAAAACAGTTGACTGTTTGGCAGCTTTAGCGGCATGAAGTTTCTCAGTCACTGCTATGAGGGCCATTTCTGTAGAATGTGCCAGTTTGTAGCCAGACTGATTGGGATCATGCAGCTGGTTCTGGGTGAGAAAAAGAGACAATTGATTATAAACTGCTCGTTCAAGGGCTTTTGAGAGGAAAGAGAGAAGTGATACCGGTCTGTAGTTGGTAACGCTGGAGCTGTCAAGTGTGGCCTTCTTAAGGATTGGTACCACCCTAGCAGTTTTGAATGCAGTAGGCACATATCCAGAAGATAAGGAGTTGTTGATGATGACAGAGATGAAAGGAAGCAAATCTCTTGCGATTGTCTGGAACAGAGCAGAAGGAATTGGATCCAGCGGACATGTAGTCAGATCACTGGAAGTCAGGAGTTGAATAATTTCATCTGTGGAGAAAGGAGAAAAAGAAGTCAGAGAGTTGGATGTTGGGGAATGCATGTTGGTTGGAGGGGTGGGAACAGAGGAAAAGGACTGGTGGATTGCTGCAACCTTCTCCTCAAAGAACATGATAAAATCCTCCAGAGTAAGAGATGAGGAAGGAGGGAGAGGGGGAGGATTAAGGAGAGAAGAAAAAATAGTGAAAAGCTTGTGTGGATCAGATGATGATGATTTGAATTTCTCTCTGTAGTAGGATGACTTTGCAGATGTTACTTCCAATGAGAACTTGGAAAGGAGAGACTTGTATGAGCTAAGGTCTGAATCTACGTGAGATTTCCTCCACCAGCTCTCTGCAGTCCTTAGTTCTCTCCTGTGGCAGCAAAGTGTTTCTGTTAGCCAGGGGGCAGGTGGGGAGGACTTAGCGGGTCTAGAGGAGAGAGGGTACAGAAGATTCATTGATGAGGAGAGTGTAGAAATGAAAGTATTTGTAACTCTATCCAAAGAAAGAGAGGATAGAGAGTCAGGGTGAGGAAGGGTGGACAAAATAGTAGAAGGGAAGAGGGAGTTATGGAGTGCAGATTGTGACAGAGGAAGGAGGAACATGTTGGAGAGGACTGGATGGAAAGAGAAGGAAGGGAGAGAGAGAAGGATAGAAAGTGATGGTCCAAAAGGTGGAGGGGGGTGACTGCGATGTCTGATGTTGTGGTGGTACGAGTGAAGATCAGGTCCAGAACGTTGCCCGTTTTGTGAGTCGGAGGAGAGTGGTTGAGGGTGAGGTCAAATGCTGTCAACAGCGGAAGGATGCAGGAGGAATGCTGCTTGTCTGATGGAGAATGAGTGGATTTCCTTCAATGGGGAAATGACTCAGAAGGATGTCGAGCTCATCAATGAAGTGATCTAGGGAACCTGGAGGGTGGTAGATGACAATGATAAGAAGTTTGGTGGGGAAAGACACTGTAATGGCATGAAATTCAAAAGAGGAGATGGAAAGTGTAGAGAAGGAAAGTGTAGTGAAACGCCACTCTCAAGACATTAGTAAACCTGTGCCACTACCCCTGCCAAGATGCCTCGGAGAATGAGTAAATGAAAAGGCAGAGGACAGGGCAGCCGGAGTCGCCGGGTTCTCAGGGGTGATCCATGTTTCTGTCAGAGCCACGAAGTGTAGGAAGTGGAGGGATGCTAATGCTGAGATGAAGTCAGCCTGCTGGACAGCATATTGGTAGTTCCAGAGCCCTCCTGCCACCACGATATGTGATGGTGTGAAGCACTGTGAGTCAGTGAGGTTGCTGAGATTGCGACATTTATGATTGTGTCGAGGAGATCTGTGGGATATGTGGACAGGAATTGTAAAGCACATTTCAGATGCTTGATATGTGGATGTATGAGATAAAGGATTGAGATAATATGAGAAGATACTTAGCTGAGTTTGTCACTCAGCTAAGTACACCTGTAGGTGAGATGTAGATGAACTGATTGAGAACACCACCAAACCTCCTCCAGATGTTGATAGAACAAAAAAATCACCACCTGTTTAAAAAGACTGAAATATAGAGGCCACTGTAAAGAGACACAAATTGGACTGCACATACCATGTCATCAACCACGGTTTAAGCATGAGAGGCGTGTCTGAATAATGTAGTCTGAATTTCATTTGAGATCATTTGTCCTCTTGGGTAAAGCCTTCCTCCTGCTCGTCCACATTTGTTACCTCTATCCTCTCCTCTTCCATTCCCATTTTTTCTCTACTTTTTCCCAATGTTAGAGCAGTGAGCAGTACAGCTCTCTTAATGCTAATGTTCAAAAGACATGAAATTTAATTATTCACAAGCCCATGCCAGTGTGCTGGTCAAATAAACTGCCAGCTTGTTGTCCATAATATAAGCCATTGGGGCTGCCAGCTCTCTCTTTATATGTCTAACTTGTGTCCCATACATTTGACACCATCACTGCATTTCGGTCATAGGGATTCTGGGGCTGCCTCACCAGTGACACCATTTTCTAGATCAGCCGCATGCAGTAGCAAACTGGATAAATGTCTGTTGCAATGATGTATAGTATTGTAGGCCTTCGAATGCTTCCAAAATGCACTTTCTCCTCCATCTCCAAGTCTTGCTCGGTGCAAGAACCTCCTGTGAAGTTAATGATCTCCTGCAAGAGCGGGTCCATGGGCTTAGCATCAAGGAAGTTGATGAAAGCAAATGGTGCTCCACCAAATCTCCCACCTGCTGACTTGCATGTTGTTCCTGTGAATGCACTCACAAAGCACATAGCTAGACAGCTCCTCTCTATCACACATTGTTAACATTTAGGCCTAGTCTATAGCTATGCAGCTAGTTAGCTACCGCGAGTCAAATGTTGTGTTGCTCTTTGACGTCTGAAACCAAACCATTAAGAAGCCACAATTACTGGGTCTGTTTAACCTACCTATCTAGCATAGCTAAGCAAACTTACAACTAAGCAACTAAGTATAGCTTATCTGCTTATTTAGCTATAGTTATCTAGCCAGATAGATACCTGGATTTCCTATTTTTAACTAAGTGGCAGATTGTCGCCTCGAAGTTGTATTAAACCAGTGTCTCTAGTTAAACCCTTTTGCTAACTTGCGAGCAGGAATTAACCAGAGCACTCCCTTCTTTACGGTGGCCGTAAATACTCATTGCGCTGCAAATGAAAAGAGGCGCTGCAACTACAGTACACAACATATTCATCAAAATGACAACACAAATTCTTTTGGAGTAATAGAGAAATAATAATGTAAAAAAAATCATACTGTGAAAAATTCGCAGTAATTTAAATTGTGCTTGCTTATTGACCATGCTATTAAGCTTGCTTGCGCAACACTGAACATTTCACTGGGATTCTGTTTATGCTGTAATTGCTCATTAATATGAGGTTCAAGCCACCATGATTTTAAAAAAGTAGTGTGAAATAAAATTTTAATAAGATTTTTAACCAATTTATTTTAAATATATTAAGATAGAGAAATCTAAAAGGTAAATCTAGACCTCTTGTCGGAGGCTTTTGGTGGCTGGGTTTGCCTCTGGGCCTCCTTCCAGTGGGACATACCTGTAGCTATAGTGAGAGCCAACCAGGGAGCATCTTAATATTCCCAAACCATTTCAAGTGGCTCCACTCAATCTTGAGCAGCAGTGTCTAATCCAAGGCCTTCCTGGATTGCAGAGCTCTGCATCCTTGCATGGCGTGAGTGTCTAGCAACTCTGCAGAGAAACCTAATTTCTGCTGTATGTGTAACAAGCCTGCAACAAAAGGAAGCAAGTGTGAATGACGGTAGATCAACTTATTGCAGAAAACAAGGCCGACAGGGGCAAATAGGGATATAAAGGGCTGGAGAAAGAGTAAATGCCAAAAAATGTAACTAATTAATTTTAAAAAATAATAAATAAAAAAATTGAGGAAAATAAAGCTCAGAAACAGGCAAAGGAGACTTTGTAGTGAGTCTTTTAAAGGATTCAGTTAATATCCTTCAGATGTATGAGGTGGAATGGCATGTAATCAGTAAATTGGTGGGCCAGAATGAAGAAACCCGCTAGTGGACATAGCAGGGGGCATTACAATTTGCTTATGTGATTTTATTCTTTCAGTCACCATCCATATCTAGTTTCCATAGGTGAGGATGGGGACATAGATTGACCAGTACACAGAGATGTTTGTCCTAGGACTAAACATCTGTTTCACCACCAACAACTAATTCTGAGAATGCAACACTGTTGCTGCTGACCCAATCCATTTGTCAATATTAGGTTTTCTTTTTTCATTACTCATGAAATGAAATACTAAAAGTCCCCCATATAGGGGTAGCTTTCTCCCTTCATTGGAATGGAGTATTTCATTCTTTTCCAAGAGAGTACTATAACTTCAGACTAAGAGGTGCTGGTTTTCATCCCTGCTATTTCATGTTCGGCCCTGAAGCACTCAATTGTGTGCTCAAGAGCCACCTTAGAGGCTGCTAAGATAACAATATTTCTAAATAATAGAAATGGTTCCTCTAGCCAACCATACTGGACACAAACAACATTATATTTTGTATTTTGTCCTGTTCAATTCACATTCAGGCAGAATGTTTTTTCTTTTGTAATTCCACGATTTGGCAGGAAGACACTCTAACATGTATGTGAATTGATATCAACTATTTAGTCTCTATGGGGCCCCATTTCTCACTTACCCATAACACGTTACCATGTTACATGTTACCATGTTAGAGAGAATTGTAAGAAAGTATATAGCACTTCTGTTATGTTACTGTTATTTTGCTGTATTACCATTGAATTGATGCTGTAATTTTCATTGGGTAGTAGACTGTGCATGCCCAGCATAAGTCTAAATCATCTAAGATAAGAGGATTACCATGCTTGGTCGACTTCAATAACTATCATCAATTTGTGTACATCAATCGGATTAAAAGTAAGTTCATCAGTGATTGTATTATGGTACCAGATTTTATAGAGATTGTATTTCGCATAAGAAATGCTGTGAGTTTATAATCCTTTGATGGCCTGTAGTTAAATGCTAAATCAATCAATAAACCTACGGCTGGCTAAATATCTCTCTGAGCCCTGTTCTCTGACCAGAGCCTCCAGTTTCCAAGACCCACCAAGCTGGCACCAACTAGAGTACTAACTCTGCTTCAAGAATGCTGCAGTATTTTTTGATAATGTAAATATAATGTAATGCCTAATATAAATATTATTGCTTTATTCTTAGGTTACAGGTTCACCTGTAACCTAAGAATAAAGTACTCATGGCCATTAATATATGAGAGAAGTTTGGTGTTCCTGTCATTGTTTTAGTACATTAACCCATGTGAAGCTTTTTTCATGTTAAGCATTTTAGAATGTCCCCTGAGGGACATTTTTTTTGCTTCCTTTAAAAAGAATATAAGAGGTGTAGCTGCCTATTGTGATTAAAACCTGTTGCCACACATGGACAAATTGTTAATATACTAATGCAAATGTTCAAGAAATGAAAATTGCAAATAAAAATACTGCAATACAGAACATTTAAAATAATCTTTTTGCGTCAGGCAATGTGTTGATATGTGGGGGTTTTTTTTTCCGTTTCACGGCAACTGTAAAAATCACTCATTGACCATGTATGTTAAATAATCAAAGAGTTTTCATCATAGAAAACAGAAAGCAGCATCTGTTTGCACAGAATATTTCAGCCACTCCTGTGTGTTGTATCATGATGCTATAAATGTGTTAAACTTGGTGAAACTACTTTTGTGACATTACTAGATAATAACAGTATACAGAATATGATTGAGTCTCCTTTTAATGGTGAGTGGTAAGGAGGCGGAAACGTGCGGAGAAGAGCAAGATTTATTAGGGGCAAATGCAGAGTCATAGTCTTTATAACAGTCCAGGGTCATTGAGCCAATACAGAGAGTATGAGGATAAATGATACATTGATAGCCCCTGAAGGAAGCAGCAACCCACCTGTATGTAAATGGGCAGAAATGTAAATGGAATATCGTATGTCTCTGTTTATGGCCAATTAGTTATGTTTCTTTGTCTCTGATGACCAATGAAAGGTGACAACACGTTAGGACCTTTAAAATTTATGTACGAAGTGCCTTCTTTGGCGATGGTTTATGCTGAATAAATACATGCTCCCCAGCAGTGAGGGCTAAAACTTTACCAAGACATGGTGTGTTTCTTGATCAAGGCTGAAGAACACTAATTTCCACACATTATCCTCAGCATTTCTGATTTCGACTTTCTTCTACCCTTGGACTCAAGCTGACGGAGCCCAACATCACTGGTCTCGAGTGAATAGGGTAGGTGTCAGACAGAGCGGCTGAAGCAGAAGTGTGGCCAAAGAGGGGGCCTACGTGCTAGGATAAAGGCTAGGGCTGTGTGACCACTGCTACCTTCCTTACTGCTAGCAGATCCCTTAAAAATAAGATGGATGAGTTGAGGACTTGGATTGCAACCCAATGTGTATGTTTGTTTTCATGGAAACATAGCTCTCAGGAACACCAGACTCAGTTATCCAGCTTCCTACAATGTCTACCAAATGGACTGCACAGCAACATCAGAGAACAGAGGTAGGGGAGTCTGTATCTATGTTAACAAGAACTGGTGTTTGGATGTGTAGACTTTCGAGACACACTGTTCAGATGACACAGAAGTGTTGACTGTGACTGTAGACCCTTTTATCTGCCATGGGAGTACATTAATATGTCGTTCACATTTTGTATGACTGAATAAAACTTGAGGGTTTGAGGGCAATTGAGCATTAAGGGCTTGCTCAGAGGCGCAACAGTGATCATTAGAAGAGCCCACAACATCTTCTCTTCATGGACAGTGCACACGCCCAACACAGCCTCTTCAAACTCCTTCCATCAGCAAGATGATAAAGCAGTGTGAAGTCCAGAACAGCAACAATAATAAACAGCTTTTATCAACAAGCTATCAAGCTTGTGTATGACTTCTAATCATTTCCTACCTCCAACTCCCACTGCTGTCATTACCCACATACAGTGAGGGTTGGACAACACACATTCATAGATAGTAACTACCACTCCAGTGACTGAACATGCAATATTGCACACTAAATATTACACATTACACTTTATGATGACTCTATTACTGCTCTCTATTCATTGCAGTACCAAGTACTGTTAAGTCTTACTGGCCTCCTATAATCAATATGGATGGCATAACCCTAGTCTTGTTCAATATTTGCACTACAACTAGTCATACACATCTTATTTCTTTTTACAAATTTCTGCATAAATATAAATTTTTTATATAAATCTTTATACAAACTTGTATCTCACTGATGACAGGAGACTAGCAAAGTAAGAATTTCATTGTATGGTATGACTACCCAATTTACCATGCTTATGACAGACAAATCTTGAATACACAGAGCCAGGAAGAAAAAAAATAAGGCATAGAAGTCATGGTTGTGTTTCTATGCCATTAGTTCACAACAAAGTGCTGATTAGCCTCTTCATTTTGGAATTTTTTGTAGAACTTATACTTTTCCCATCCCCTTCATATCAGTTGATATACTTCTACATTATAGTAAGAATGAAAATGGTTTGAACATTTTCCACTGTGCAGCATGCTTTCTATGCATGTTTATCTGGGATTTTCTATGGTGAGTTGTAATGAGGATATAGTACATTCTAAGTGATATGATGTGTTACTGAACACTCAAGGATTACTATACTATGTCAGTTTCTTTATGTTGTAGTGAAAGTGAAATCATAAACACATGAACACTTGCTTTATTCTGATAAACACAAACATCTTACAGAGTATTAACATAATTTTTAAAATCACTTTAAATTAGGTGAAACTCCAATATCCAATGTGAAAATATCAGTGAGGCCAAGCCGCTCATCCATGAGCAGGAAGGCAAGCACAGCGCTGAAGACCGTCGTAGTAGCCCGCCACATGATATTGCCATTGCTGAGTGGCACAATGGTGAAAGAGGTATACGCACATGTGATGGAGATGACATTACACACACCATAGAAGAAGATCTGTAGTCTGTAACCACTAAGACCAAATGGTGCCTCCTGGTAGTAGATTACAGCCACAACTAACAGCACCTGGATGACCGAACGTATGAAGAGCAGCTCCAGCGAAGGAACTCTGGAGCGGTCAGAGGCCAGCTGTGTGATAAAAGCCACACAGCCATGGGCCAGTGCTGCTCCAAACAAGGCAGCCATTGTCAACTGTGAGGTGAACACAGATGCCTCACCAAATCTCTGCAGCTGACCTCCAACCCCCTTGCCTTTCTGCCCTCCACTGGGTTTTGACTGACCTTCCACGGCTGCAAAAATGTCCTTGATTTGTTTACTTTCAGTCAGCCACTTTCGATCTGATGTCTCATCAACAAATGATCTGAAATCCTCGAAAGACGGAGCATCTTCATATCCATTGTCATCAGGCTTGGGCAAATCGGTGGAGTATTTTACTGTCACTGTGTTTGGATGGATTTTTACTTTTTTCTTTGAACCAAGCAGATGTTTCGTTGCAGACTCATCCATCTTCTTCCTCCAGCTGTAAAATTTTGCTCACGATGAGCAAAATTTGGGGAGGCAGGATTTCCACTTTCGTCATTTAATCAGTTTCCTCCCATCTAGTAGATGATAATGAGATCTGTATGTGTAATCTGATATTTCAGAAAATGTATTTAGAAGCACACATTCTATTTAGAAAAATAACTTGTCTTTTTATATTTTTGCTTCACACAACCAGCCATTTGTTACCACAGATTATTTACCCACAGAATGTGTTTTTTTTCCCCTTTGGTAAACCACTTGTATCATAAACCTGTTCTTGGAATTATGCAGACCTGACCCAATTACATGGATTCACTGTATATGATTTCTGTAAAGCTTCAGTGTGAAAACATGTGTTGTAAAAAGAGCTATATAAATACATTTGAATTGAATTAAATGTTTTTCCTTCTCTATAAGAGATTACTGGAGGCTCCTTAAAAATAAATGCAGTCTCTGCATTATCTTGGAAGATTCTGAAATGCTGAAATATAGTTTTAGCCCCTGTTTTGTTTGTATACTGAAAGTGAGCACCAAAGAAAATCTTGTTGTCTTTACAGTAGATACAGTAGAATATGAACACATTCATATTACATCAAAGTTGCTGTTCCACTATTTCAACTTAGAAGACACAGACGCAGTGGAGCTTGTTTGACCGGGAGAGTATTAGGCTGTGTTTGCCTGTCAGCCACATAACAGACATTGTTGACAGTGTAGAAGTAGGTCTACCTCTTTTGGGATTTTTGAATTGCACCTACACTTGAAAGGGATTGAGGTGTTTGTATAGACTGTTATGCTACTGTCCTTTTTGCAGACAATAAGATCTATAGCTAGTTGTTAGGAAAATCATCAGGGATTGCTTTGTCTTTGTTCAATTTTCTGGTGTATTTTCTGAGCTCAGGGAGAGCACTCAAGAAGAGACACGCAATTGTCAGGTCTTAGAATTTATTTCTATTTAGAGTTTATTTTCAAACCTACTTGTCCTTAACAAGTATTGTGGTTACAAAAGTAAAAAATAACTGACATGTCATTCAGATCTCACATAGCATGGCAGGTAGTAAATCAAACCATGACTAAATGATCTCCATCATGGCCTTAGTTACAGTAAAACACTACCCTGCAGTGGCCGCATGATCATGTCATTAGCACGTCCAGTCATACATATTATCACAAAAAGGGTCATTGCCATTACCCTTCCAACACACACAATGTTTAGGTAATTTATCAATAAAAGTTAAAGATATGAAGACCCCGTTTTTATTTATCACATTTTATTTCTTCACAGATTTTACTTATCTTTCTATAAGCAAAACAGGAAAAGAAAAAAAACAAACAAACAGGCCAGTACTATATACAATTCTCTAGGTCTGTATTCTATTACAGAGCCATGGGGAAACACCACCTTGGCAACACTGAAACCAAAAGAGAGACCGCAATCAGGATTCACTTTGTCTTGGTTCAGTCAGTCAGCCTCCTGGAGTGGTGCAAGAGACTTGAGCTCAAGGAGACCACTCAAAAACAGACACACATGCAGCTGTTAGGTCTTAGAATGATATAAGGATGTTTTCACACCTGCATTAATCCAGTTAAATTAGAGTGTGGCTCATTTTTAGTACCTTCTTCCTGAATTTAATTTCTTGCTCCTGCCCCAGGTCTGACCAATAAGCAGAGAGAATATTCTCACATAGTTTGTTGTGATGCATTTTTGGTGCACTTAGATTATTCCTTGTGTGAAAAAAACAAGGGTAAAACATTCAGTTTACAAAACTCATTAACTGATTTGGAAAGAGCAAATGAACTATAGGTGTGAAAATGCCCTACGTTTATTTTCACACCTGCAATATTGTATTATGTTTGGCAAGCATTGTGGTTACAAAAGTCAAAATAACTGACCCATCACACTCAAAGAGGATGTGTGGAGCTGTCAGGTTTATAAGAAATAGTTCCACTTAAAGGTCAGCATAAAGGATGCAGAGAAAAAATGCTGATGATATTTCCATGAACACAAAGCAGAAGCATACTTGCTCAAACCATTCTTAACCATTCAATAGTTTATTGAACACTTGTATTAACACTTTCATATCCTAAAATTAGATGTGTAACAAAAATAGGATTATTATTCCTATTTCCACTTTTATTTAATTTACAAAAAATTCTGCTTGCTTAACAAATACAGATACTAATGGGACGGTGGCGGCACAGACAGAGTGAGAGGCGAGAGAAGAGCAAGAGTCTTTATTATTCATAACCACATACACAAAAAGTAAAAGTTGACAATGCAGCAGTAAAGAGTGCAAAGGATCAGTCACTGGCGATAGAAGTGACTGTCAATATGCAGTGCACATTCTAGCTTATAAAGGGGAAAACAAAAGAGGAGTGTGTGTGTGTTTGTTTGTTTGTTTGTGTGTGTGTATGTGTGTGTGTGTGTGTGTGTTAGTGAAAGTAGGTAAGTCCCTCCTGCTGGGTGGCCTGTGTACCGTGACAAGTAGACTCTTTACAAATCCCTGACACAGTTAAAAATCTACCTTTTATATTTTTTGCTATATAATTCTATTCATTGTTCTTATTATCATTTGATTATAGTTATTTCAACTGAAGAGGTTAATGTATATTTCAATTACATTTAGTTTAAATTATTCATTAATCTCAAAGAACCCATATTTAATACTGACAAGCATTTAAAGCATTTACTGGAGAGAGTTGTTTACCTCTAGTCCCCTCCTCCCCAGAATCAATACTCACATGGGTTGCCAGGTTGAGACACTGAACCTACACATATGAGCCCAAGATGATGGCAACATTAAACTATGACAATGGAAAGTCCTAAACTGTAAGTTGACCAGCTAATGTATATGCTTGCAGTGTTTTATAAATTATTACCCTGTCAAACTCAGGCATCTCTTTGGGTCTAGTAAATTGGAAGCTCTGTAAAATTTTCTTGAACCCAAATATGGTAATTATGTTCTCAGCTTCCTTTGAATGGCTGGCTGGTATCACTAATTGATTCCACACTTTGCTGACAGAGCAGCAGTGCTTAAATAACAAAGAAAAAATAAAAACAATGTAGATAAATGAATGCAGAGCTGCAGTTGAGCAAACCTTAACCACTTCACCAGTCCTTATAACATCTGTTTTCACTAAATGCTTTCAAGTGTAGTTTGATGTTAGAGATAAGGGATAAGGAGCACTACACTTGCATTATGTTTATATGTGATTGCACATGCTTCTTGAGTCCTTTAGGAAGCAGAACATAACTATTCCACCTCCCAAAAAGAGTGCTTGGCATTATTAAGGCCCAGGGGTGGACTGGCCATTGTAAGTACCAGTACAATTCCCAGTACAATTCCCAGTGGGCTTTGTTCTCTTTGTTTGGGCCACTGAGATATGCAGATTCAGACAAATGCTTGAAAATGCAGAACTTGTTTGGGTGCCAGAGTGAGGAACCGTATGGCTGAAGTACAGAAAAAGTATGCTCATAGCCTTTATTTTATTAGACAGCTTGGTAGTTCCGAATTCACACTACAAAATATTAGCCTTGATTTTCATGTAGAGTACAAACCACAATGAACTGTGATCTGAACAATTTCAATTTGTGGTCTGTCCATGCTAGTTAGTTCAGTGAGTTCAATAGTCCACAAAACAGGATTTCAGTCTAGTCAAGTAAGCTCAAAGTTGAGGAGCATCCAATAGGAATGTCCCTCAACTTCTATGTTGGCCAGTATTGAAATTGGGCTTAAGTTATTTGGCTAAACTGAGAAATCCTGCTTTGTTGAATAGCCCCCTGGTTGTCAGTTATTGTTGATGTTATTGTTGTTGTTTAATGTTGTAATTTAGTATTTTAATTTACTCCAAATGATACTGTGTTATATTTCATGTTTCACTTTGTTTCTCTTGTTTAGTTAAGTTTTTATATGTTCTCTGACATCATTTCCCTGTATGCATGTAAGACTCTTCTGAGCAACACTTACTTCTCACTCCTTCTATACCACCTTCATAGTTTAGTTTGGCACCATTTGCATTCTAGATTTTGTGTTTTCTGTTTTGAAGAATGATTGTGATACTTATACCATGGTACTAATATTTTTTCTCAATAAATGAGCAACATCATTAATTGTGTAGTGAAATGCTGATTATAGCCATTCAGTCATTTAATCAAGTTCTGTAGGGTTTGTGAATATCCCAAAAAAAGTTGATAAACCTTGGAAATTTTCAATAAAGCTAAGTGCATTAGCTGATGTGATTGTGCATCTGTTGTGGTAGCGAGATTCTGGATTGTCATTAACTATGTTTAAAATAAGGTTGGGTACAGTAATGGAAAGCAGCACACCTGACGGATACTATACTCTAGTGGGAGAGTCGAAGCTCAGCTATTTCAGCATAACATCACCCATTGGCCCCACTACGAGGGATGTGCTGCTAGAGTTGAGGGATTGTTAACTTTGCCTAAAGCCCATTTTTGCCATGCAGCAGCACTCTGTGTCTTATATTTTCGTAAGTTATTCAATGTAACCTTTTATGGTGGTATGAGCAGATACTTTCTCTTTCGCTCACCTCCTCAGTGGGCAGGCACAGTGCGTTCCCAGCATCATCTAATTGAAACTGAAAGTTTGACTGAACTTCATAACATTAACTAAACTAGCAACTGAGCAGAATATAGGCTAACAAAGGCTCACTTGTCTAATATAATGATATGTTAATAATTTTCAAAGCCAACCAAAGACACCAACAATCTCTGCAACTTTTCTTCAGGCATTGTTATTGCCTGTAATTGTTAAAACTTGGAGAATGATTAAATTGTTAATTGTTAGTTAATCAGTCAGGGATGGGTCAAAAAGGACAGGGAATCCTGATACTGCAATAATACATTTTCCCTCCATACTCCACTGGAACATTTGAAAATGAATGTTAACTTATAATGGATCCATTGTAGTTGCAAGCTAAGCTCACGGAGCAAGAAGGTACCATCTCTGAATTATCCCAACAGAATGTACCATTCAGAGACTCACTAGCAGTCAGCAATCATCTCCTTCTGAAGAAAGATTTTCAAGAGTGGCCGTGTTTAATCCAGCTGTTGTACCTGTTGCATTTCAGAAGCTTTTTCAAATCTCGTAGATTCTGTCACAGCTGGAAGTTTTTAGACTCCAGAATAGTCACTTTGCTGGGGATACAATTTCCAGATTTTTATTTATTAAAAAAATTGAAAACCATGTATCGTTTCCTTTTCACTTCACAATTACTTGTTACTTTGTGTTCATTTATCACATAAAATCCCAATAAAATACATTTAAGTTTGTAGGTGTTACAAAAAAATGTGAAAAGTTCAAGGGGTATGAATACTTTCAAGGCCATGTACATACCTGGCTCAAAGAACAAGAAGGCTGATGCACTTTCTTGCTTGTATGAAAAGGAGGAAAGACTAGAGATCAGAGAACATCTTGCCAGAACACTGTTTCCTGGCTCCCATATGATGGGCTTTTCAGCAAGAGTTAGAGGAATCTCTGTGCAAGGATCCTGGCCCAGTGGAAAGCCCCCAGGGAGACAATATGTACCCACAGTTCTGAGAGGTGATGTTGTGAGATGGGCACAAATGTCATTGTGTATGGCATTGTGTATATAATCATAATATACATATATTGTACATACATTGCTAATATATTTTGTACATACATAGAGTATATATATTTATCTTGCATATATACATTTTTCTCTATGCACCCCTTTTTCCTTTCCTCAGTTTCGACAGAGCACTCTCCACCATTTCACTGCGAGTTATACTGTGTATGACTATGTATGTGACGAATAAACCGAACTTGAACTTGAACTTGAACTTGTATGGGACACCCAGGGATTATGCGTACAACCAACCTGCTCTCTAAGAAGTATTGGTGGGAGTCCCTGGCTGATGACATTGTCATGTCCTGTCCAATATGCACTCAAATCTGCACTCTGTGCTCTCACTACTGACGAGCTCCATCCCTTGCATGTTCCCAAGTGTCCCTGGTCTCATCTCCCTGTGGATTTCATAATGGACCTACCTGTCTCAGAGGGTAACCGTGATCATGGTGGTGGTAGACAGGTTTTCCAAGATGTGCTGACTGATTCCTTTCCCTCTCTCCCTACAGCCTGTGACGTCGGCGGGTAGATGGAAGCGAGAGGCAGGTCAGCTGAGAGTTAATCTTTATTCTTTATTTCCCATCGGAAATCCACAATGGGAACACGGAATCTCAAATACAAAGAGTGGAGGGGCTAGTCCTCCTCTAGATAATCACTTATGCGTGGCTTGTCTTGACATAATAGGCCAGCTAATGTGCAGCTCTGTCTCCTCGGATCTGAGAGTAGAAATAGAGTAGGGAGTGAATGGGAAATAGATGAAAGCAATAAGTAATCAGGGGATTGTAAACGGGGCAGGTGCGAAGTGAAGTCCCTAGCAGGGGTGGGCGTGTCTCCCCTGCTAACTGGCTGACCAACCCTGACACAGCCAAGGTGACCATTGACAACATTTACTTTTGTTTTCAAAGTTTTCAGTTTACCTGAAGACATAGTGTCTGATAGAGGATCCCAATTTACTTCTCAGTATTGGAGACAATTCTGCAAGAATCTTAATATCATTGCCAGTCTTTCCTCAGGTCATCATCCTCAGTCCAACAGGGAGGCAGAGAGGACAAACTAGGAATTGGGATGCTTCCTCCAGCAATACAGTACAACTCACACCGAATGGTCTCAATACCTTCCTTAGGCAGAATATGTTCACAATTCACTCAAGCACTCATCCACACAACTAACTCCCTTTCAGCGTGTTTATTGTTTTCAGCCAGCCTTCTTCCAATGGGACACTCCTACTGACCTGCCTGTACTGGATTACTGGTTCAACAACAGTGCCAAGACCTGGGAGGCGGCACATGTTCAAAGAAGCTCTGCCATCCGCTTACAACTGATATTTGCGAACCACTGCCATCGTCCTGCACATATGTTTTGTCTGGGTCAGAGAGTATGGGTGTCCACTTGTAACATGAAATTGGGGTCCTCTTGCTGCAAATTAAGCCCCTCTTACATCGATCCTTTTAAGGTACTCAGGTGGGTCAACCCGGTTTCCTATCGTGTGCAGCTCCCTTCACATTATTGCATCAATCTAACATTTTATGTCTCATTGCTAAAACTTGTTTATTATAGCCCTTTCTCTGCAGATTCTACCGGTTACTTCTGCTACTCTGGATGTAGATGGCCAGCCTGCCTATTTAGTGTGTGAGTTCCTGCAGGCATCAGGGTGTACTACAGTACATGATCAATTGTGGTCCGAGAGGCCGGGGCCAGCCAAGGGGGGAATCGGTCTCGGTCTTCTAGAGCCACCCGTCAGATGGGGAGGGGGTTCTGTGACGGTTTTGACCCAGCCCACCAGTCTTAGCACACCCAGGCCTAGATCACCCTCACCTGAGTACTAATAGGCAACACCTGTTTATATCAATCTGCTTCCTTTATAGCCTCCTATTCTCCTAGTCCACTTTGCAAAGTAATGCTCTCCTAGTATGCATACCATTCTCTTCCCCTGTTCTTTTTCCTGGCTACCGAACTCAGCTTCCTTCCTAGACTACGCCTCGCTTCTAGCCCTTCAGATCACTCTGGACTCTGCCTATCGGTTCGGACCTTGGATTTGACTGATGACTCTGCATTGCGATCTCCCGGTTACTGACACCGATCCCACCAACTCCTCACACAGCCCCCACCTGTTTGTTGATTCTAATAAACTCTCCCACAATTGGATCCATATCTACCTGTGTCCTAGTGTTCATAACAACTATAAACAATCGTTATCGCTAAACCAGAAGCTCAAACACAAAAGTAACAAGATTGCCGCACCCATTTGTTTCCTTGTTGCACAGGGTGAATGATTCCAGCATCCCTATATTTATTACTTACAACTTGAGCTGGTGAACTGATGAATGCCTTTTCAGGAGTTTGACACATAAGAAAACATATCAGCTATTTTCCCTTTTTATGTAATTGGTTATTTTGATTCTGTACATTAAAGTTACATTATACATGTAAAGTTGAGTGGTAAGGAGGCGGACGCATGTGCTGAGAGGAGCAAGATTTAATAGAGGCAAATCCAAAATCAGAGTCATTTATACGGTCCAGGGTCACAGAGCCAACACGGAGAGTACGAGGAAACATTACAAAACAAAAACACACAAAGGCAAACTAGGGAAGCAGGCTATAACTAAGGCAAGGAAACACTCAGGACTAGGAAACACGAAGGCTAAGATAAACACACAGTCAAGGAATACAAAGAAACAACTTTCAAACAGTTAAACAAACAATGAAACAATGAACAGCCATGACCAAGGCTCACAACAGGGTTTAAATACATGAACTCGAAACAAGGGCTAGGTGTACGCAATCAATGTGAGGACAAAACGAAACTATGGAATGGAACTAAACACATGACAAGGAAAACATGGAACATGGAAGAGACTGATCATGACAATACATTTAAATACCAAAAGATACTTTTACACGTCTTTCATTGTGGCACTTAAAAATAATACTTACAATAATGTTGTTTTTATTTTGTAAAATGTAGTCTATAACCAGTATCAAAATCAATTCATGGCAGTGTTTTTTTCCATGTGAGCATGCATTTACATTTTAAAACATTGACTAAAAATGGATGAAATGTGTGAACCTCACACTTCTAGAGAATCTATCCACTACAGTAAGGATTGTAATATTACCTTCGGAACAAGGGAGGTCAGTGATGAAATCCAAGTCGATGTGAGACCAAGATCTTTCAGTCATGAGTTTTCTTGCAGTGACAGGCTTAGGAGTCTTGCTCTGGCTGCAGATAGAACATGGTGAAACATATCGGTCAATGTCACTTGTCATACATCAATACCGGTTAGCCAGGAGCTGACGAGTACATTTCTCCCCCGGATGGCCCGTAGCGAGGGAGGAATGAGCCCAGGTTATCAAACGGTCCCGACAAGAGGCAGGTGTGTAACGTTTGCCTGCCAGACATTCTGTTTGGGTGACAGTACTTTGTGTGGCTTGTTTGAGCTCTTCATCTATTTCCCTTCGTATAGATGCCAGGTGCACCCAGGTAGGTAAGATGGTTTCTTTATCGCCTGATCTCTCCTCATTCTCCCCTACATGAATATGGGACAGGGCATCAGCTTTCATATTGCGAGTTCCTTGATGATACATAACCTTGAAGTTAAACCTTGAAAAGAATAACGTCCAACAGGCTTGACCGGGGTTCAGTTGTTTAACCGCATGCATATATTCCAGATTCCGATGGTCAGTGATAACTAAAAATGGATGGTTAGCCCCCTCTAGCCAATGCCTCCGCTCCTCCAAGGCTAGTTTAATGGCCAACAGTTCACGTTCTCCTATACTATAGTTTTGCTCCGCTGGGGATAGTTTTCGGGAGTAATACGCCATCGGATATAGTTTGGTTTCATTATGACTCAGAGAGTACAGCTTCTACACGGATGTTTGAAGCTTCTACTACAAACGGGATTGTCAGATCAGGGTGTTTAAGGATGGGAGAAGTGGTGAAGGCCTTTAATCAGATGAATGCCTTCTCAGCCACTTGATTCCAACCAAGCTTGCTTGATGCTCCTTTAAGGAGAGATTTGAGGGGGCCGATATAACTGCTAAAGTTTCTGATGAAGCGGCAATAAAAGTTTGCAAAACCTAGGAAGCTCTGGAGCCTCTTGATCGTAGTAGGTACTGGCCAATGGAGGATGGCTTCAATCTTTTTGTCATCCGTTGTGATTACCCCATGGTTGTCTACATATCCCAGGAAAGTAGTAGAAGTAGTAGTATGGAACTCGCATTTCTCCCCTTCACATAAAGTCCATTCTCAAGAAGAGTCTTCAGCACAGATCTCACATATCATACGTGGGTCCGAAGATCAGGTGAGTGGATGAGGATGTCATATATGCAATCACAAATCTCCCGATTTCTTCTCGAAGGACGATAAAGGCTTGAAACACAGACGGGGCTACACTGAGACCATATGGCATCACTTTGTACTCAGTAACCCCTAGTGGTAACGAAGGCAGTCTTTCACTCATCTCCCTTCTTGATACGTATATGGTTGTAAGCACTATGGAGGTCTAATTTGGTGAAGAATTTGCCTCTCGTAGCTGTGCCAAGGCGACAGGGATGAGCGGTAGCCAGTATGCATATTTCTTGGAGATCTGATTTAGATTATGGTAATTGATGCAGAAGCGAAGGCCACCACCCCTCTTCTTTACAAAGAAGAAGCCTGTTGCCAGGGGGGAAGTGGAAGGCTGAATGAAGCCTTGCCGAAGTGTCTCTTCTATATGCTGCTCCATGGCTTTCTCCTCCCCTTGGGAGAGAGGATAGATGCAGGCCTTGGGTAATACAGCTCCCTCCAGGAGTTCGATGGAGCAATCATAGGAAAGGTGAGGGGGTAACATGGTAACTTTCTTTTTACTGAATATGCTAGCGAGGTCCTGATATTCTTGAGCAGGGGAAAAGGCTTGGTCGTCAGCAGGACTCTCTATCATTGTTTAATCACGGGTAAGGTCAAACAGTCCTTCTGACATTGAGCCAACCACTGAGTTCTCATTTTGGGGCCATGATATACTTGGGTTATGTTGTTCAAGCCAAGGTAGGTCCAGAATAACTGGGAATGATGAGTCTTTTAGGACAAGAAACGAGATGAGTTCGGAGTGTAGTGCGCTGGTGGTGAGTTTTACAGGTGCAGTGTGGAGAGATATGGAACCAGCTCGTATGGGTGATCTATCCAGAGCAGCCAGGCGAAGGGTCTTGGCTAAAGGCTCTACTGGGATATCCAATTATTGCACCAGATGGGCATGTATGAAGTTGCCCTCTGCCCCAGAGTCAACTAGGGCTGTAAAAATAGAGGACGGAGTGTGAGATCCAACATAGACAGGCAATATAAATGACTTAGCTATCATCCTCAGCTTAGGCAAGACCATTACCTGAGTTTGTGGTGTGGGAGTCATGCCTCCTCTATGACTCCTCTATGCCTCTATGATGACACTGCCTGACAAGATGACCTGATGAACCACAGTATAGAAACAGACCCTCTTGGAACCAGCGCTGCCTCTCCTCCTCAGTTAAGTGAGAGGAATCACATTGTATTGGCTCCACCATGTGTTCTTGTCTAGGCTCTGATCTGGGATGTACATACTGATCTACATACTGGGATGGGGGTAGGTGGAGCGAGTACTACTGGTTCTCCGTGGTCTTTGTTCCTGAGGATAACGATCTGGGCAGATGGCAAGAGCAATGAATTGATCCAAATTGATCTTATCGTCCCAGCAAGCTAGCTCATACAATACCTCCGAATTAAGACCATTTCAAAAAGTGACCATTAAAGCTGCATTGTTTCACCCGCTACCAGCAGCTACAGTGCGGAACTCACGTGTATAATCAGCTACGGAATGGTTGCCTTGGTGTAGTTTAGTGAGCAATTCCCCACATGCTCTTCCTTCATGTGGTTGATCAAAAAAAGCCTTAAATTGAACGATAAACTCCTCAAATTATGATTTTTGTACACTCTCCAAGATTGCAGTAGCCCAATCTAGTGCCTTCTCTGACAGACGAGAGGTAAGGAACGAAATCTTTTCTTGGCTAGAACTGGGTGGAATACTATTGAAATATATAGAGCATTGTAGTAGGAAACCCCGACATCTTTCAGGGGAGCCATCGTATTTCTCGGGTTTACTCACGGGGAAGGAAGGTTGAGTACTGATGGCAGCAGCAGCAACGGATACTGGTGCTGGGGTGAACCGGGTAGAGGTAGTCATCATTTGTAGCCTGGAGGTAAGTTCTCTGAGACACTGCCCAAGTTCAGACATTTGTGTCTATTGATCCACCTGTTGTTTGGCGATCGTGTCCATTGACCGCATGAAGCCCTCAAGCACCTGCTGGTGTTGGTTGAGTAACTGACCCTGGTTCGTAAGAGCCTCCTTCAAGGCTTCCGAATCTGCTGTCTGCATGTAAGCAAAGTATTCTGTGACAAGCCAGGCAGAATCAAACGCTTGCGGATATAAAACAGGAACTTTATTAGTGTACAATTCAGTGGTAGCAGAATAATCTAGGGTCAAAACCAAAAGAGCATAGTAAAGGGAAATCCAAATCATAGAGATAAAACAGTCCGTGTCAAAACCAGAAGAGCAATCCAAAAAACCAGGCTGTAAATCCAAAAAATGGGCAGGCAAAAGTTGACAACGTGGAATACAAAATCAGGGTATGGTAACACAGGAAGATAATCAAAAATAATACTTGGTATGCTTAGAGAATCTAGAGGCAATACTTTACAATGTCTGAGAGTTTGAGACATCAAATAATGTAATTCTAAGTGTAAGTGATTTAAAAAAAAAACAACAACACTTTTTTTGGCCTATGTTTCCTTGTAGACATCATAATTGGCCAGTCACCCAAGCCTACTGTGCGTGCTCTTCATCAGACAAATTGTACAGTCCAACCTGCAGCATGTGTGTGATTGAAACAAGGCAGACACACTATATGATTTGATAGTGTGTGGGGCTTGGTGTGCCAGTTATAGCATCTCCAAAATTATTCTCATTCTGGGCTTTTCATCTCTAAGTATTTTAAGGGTTTAAAGAAAATGCCAAAGGAGAATGGCAAGAATTTTGCAAGCAAATAGATAAACCACAACCAGGCGAACCACAACCAGATTTACACTGGTCATCTCAGAAAACTACTTTTCAGACTTTTCAGTCCTAAACTGGCTAGATTAACCAAAGACCATGTCAGGTACTGTTTTCAGAAACAAGGAACAAGAATACCAGTGTGCGGTAGGCACATTAAAATCAAAACCAAAATGATGAAAAGTTGACTGGTCAGACAAATTGAGGTTCCATCATGTTGAAAAAAGGACCAGAATTTGACACAAGCAACATCAATCCATGATCCCATTGTGTTTACTGGCAGTACAGGCCAGTGGAGACAATGTTATGGTGTGAGTAAGGTTTTATAACATGTTAGGCTTTCTGATACCTACTGAAGAATTTGTAATTGTTGCTAATAATAATAATAATAATAATAATAATAATAATAATAACAATCTAATTGATCGAACAATTGCTTATCTAATTGTTGTTGAAGCTCCTAATGGATGCATGATAACGCACCAAATATTTCCAAGCACATGACTGCAAGTTTGTCATTGCTTCCAGTAGAGTCCCTGGATCATAACCAAACTGGGCCAGTGTAATGTAATCTTAAAGGTATGATGCAAGGGGGAACAGGACGCGGAGTCACAGAAAACAAACGTTTTAATATGTAAACAAAAATGAAACAAAAACAATGGTATAAAAACAGTGAATGAAGCACGGATGTAAACAGGGGTTTAAATACATGTACAAATGAGGCGGTTAACAAGGGGCAGGTGCAACACATAACATGCTATCAAGGTAAGTGTGGAAACATGTGAATGCTGTACATGAGGAACATGGGGACACAAATGCAAAGACAATGGCAACAATAACCTAACATTGAGCCATGTGGTGGGGACGTACCACGTGGACCAGGGTTGTGGGGAGTGTACCGTGACAAAAGGGTTATTCTCGGCTAAATGCAACTCAATTTTAAAGGGATATTCTTGGTTAAACATAACTTAATCTCTATTTACTGCAAATGTAGTGAACTGTGTATTGCACCAATCAAATACTTAGAATACAACACTTAGAATACAACAACCTATTTCAGGTATGTCTTATGAAAGGATTGGCTATTCTCGCTATGCTGGCTATGGATAACCATCGATTATTCCGATGCTATATATTTTAAAGCAATTCGCTTCTTAATATTTACAATTTCTGATTATATTTAGACAACTGATCGGACACATAGCCTTGTTCTCTAGGTTTGGTCATCTTACCTTGAAAGTGAATATTTGGTTTTTGCAATTAATTTAAATGGGTTATTGAATTCCATTATTTTATCTTATCACATCTTATTTATGGTAAGGAAAGTATCCAGATAACAAAAAGTAATTAGCTAACACAATCATCACAATTACACTTTGCGTGCATCACAGACCTGGCCTTGCAATAGTCTGGCTCAGGCCCCTATGGACCTTTCTGTTGTTAGCAATTGTGTCCGCCAGAGGGCACTGTGGATCTGATATCTATATGCGCAATTGAATGAAAGAAAATGCCACCAGATGGCGGTTTAGGATTGCTACTCTTTTGCAAGGTGCTGTTCCGCACATGGTCCATATTTCAATTTAAAATATATATATATATACATAACAAAAGTTTGATCGAATTTTGAAACACAGGGATAATAATCGATGAGATCATGGCCATGAAAGGTGAGCTACGTTCTTTTTTTCTAATAGTTAAATGCTGAGAAAGATACCCGAGGTTCAGATTAAAGATGGAGGACAGTGGAAAAAGCCACGTCGATGGGGGATGGGTGGCTGCATAAAAGCTGGTCAGGGAGAACGTGTCTTATTCTAAGATAACAGTATGAGCTATCGCAAGATATTCATGTGAGGCCAGCTTGCACGACTTGTGTTCTACAGCACTTGGTCACGTTGAAAGGTATTCCATTTACCCGTGGAATGTGACTGTTATCCTACAGAAGCACAGGATATTTACCCCGTTGAACACAAGAAGGGGCTCTGATGCAGGAATCTTATGCCATGTCTATAAGTAGTGCTGCAATGTGCTTTGTTGCAATGTACTAGCTAATATATTCGCTATAACACTAACCTAATGGTTATAACACGAAAATAGCTGGATTCGTATGTCTTGAATGTTAGCTATGATTCATTTGTTTTTAAGTGATGTCATGAGCTAATCTCTAAAGTATATTCATGAACATTCAGTAAATATGTAACTCTTAGCAGTACTTACCAGATAAGTACAAAGAAGGAAACCTTTAAATGTCTTTTCTACTTGTTTTACTTGTGTTTTCGTGAAGAGAGAGTCTACAGTTGGCATAATTAGTGACCATTTGAGGCTAATTTAATCCTAATATAAATAAAGCAAGTGAACACCGATGGGGTGAGATGTATCATGTTTATCTGTGTGGTTTTGATTTTGGAGATTTAGTGAGTATGTGGGGGAGGCATGCAAAGGCTGTTTATCTGCAGTTTGTCCTGAATCACTACAACTCACGCAACCAGGCTGATGGATAATGTTGCATAATTACAGTAGGGTCACGAAACAGTTGTTACTGCCGAGTAATGTACAGTGCTATTTTGCAGGGTAATTAAGCATAGTTATTACTGCATGCTATTCTAACTATTATTACTTTCAATAACATTTTTACTACAGGTTAGTGTAACTTGTATTACTACAGTATAATGTTTGTTATGATTACAGTAAAATGAATAGAGATATTTCTTATGGACATCAGCCTTGGCTGTTTTGCAGTCAACATCCTGGAAAGCCACCATCATACTATAGTCGCAAAATACATTTTCTGCACCAAAAACGATCAGGTTGCTCAAGCCAATAATTGGGGATCTAGTTAAGCTTGATGGCTGTGCATCATGCTAACAACAGTGCTCAGTGTAACGTGTGTACCTGGTAAGTGGGCACAACCCATGTGGGTTTGCTTCCTAGAAAAAAGAGCAAAATGCATTTTTCTCATTTGCTTACACACATTTTTGGAATATAGTATCTGCTCTGCAAAAAACATATTTCTCAAAAGTTACACTTTTAAATATATTTTATATTCTATTGTGAACAAAAGTATGTAATTTGTTACTTTGTTCTTCTATATTACTCTATGTAATTACCAAAGCCTAAACACATTTCACAGGAATTACAAACTCCATAGACACATTTGTGCATAAACTCTTAACACGTTTTACTAGATTTGTTAAGTTGGAAAAATCAGTGGAATTCCCCTTTAACAGGACAGTGTTCCCGAAATGAAATGTTCAGCAAGAATGAAACCATATGATTTTATGACCATATGAAATTGCATAACAACTGTAATGGTAACCCTGTATAGAAAAACTGAGAACACATTTGTTATTTATGTAGAATAAGAGACAACAGAAATTGCAAATAAATTTACTGTTTACTTTAGTCTACTTTTGTGGTATTTACAGAAGAAACAATTAAAGCTTACAAAAATGTCCAAAATAAACAATATAATCTATTAATAAATATATTGTAAAGTGGAGTGATCACGAGGCAGACTTATACACTGAGAAGAGCGAGCTTTATTTAGGGCAAATCCATAGTCAGAGTTGGTAGTACAGTCTAGTATCAATGAGCCAATTTGCAGAGTACAGGAATACATAATAAGTAAAACAGACGATGACAAACAGGGACTAGGAATAACATGGAGGCTAGGATTCGCAAAGAATGGCTAGTAACATTGCACAGGTGATACAAATAAGGTGAAAATGAAAACAAGGACTGGAACAATAATGGAGAAAATGAACCAGTGACATGAGACAGGGAAACCATGACAATAGGACACTAGGGAGAGGCCAGTCATGACATATATACAGTATCATGCAATTAAAACAAACTCATTCAGAAAAGACAAAATGTCTAATTGTTGAAAAATTCTAATAAATGAATTCTATTCAGAATCATTCCTTTCTTTTTTGTTTGGCCACAATATTTCATTAACATCAGTGAAAATGTTCACTCCAGCAAAACAACATTGAAAAAATGATAAATGTCTTATCCAGCCCTGGCAGTCTACACCATTATCACACCATCCTTCTTCATGGCTTGAAGTAGAGTCCTGCTTATGAGAACTGCAATCACACACTTTCCAATGCTACAAGGAAAGAAATCTCTATTGTATTGAAAAAATTGGTAAATATGGTGAATATCTCTTTTTGCTGGACATTTGGATCACTTGCTCTGGAATAAGTGTCAGAGTGTCAAGGAAACAAATATGGGCAGTGTTTTGACACAATGCATATCTAGTGTGATCACAACGGTACATTATGTAAGATTTTATACAGGAAGTGCAACAGTAGAACATTCACAGTACCTGATTTGATTTGTAAACGTTCTATAAATAGAGGCCAAGGTGAGACAGAACATACTGGGCTGCATCTGTCTCTCACTCTCAAATCATGATTGATGACAGTCAACAAATTTAATTTGAGTTGATTTATTTTTAGGCAACTTCCTCTTACTTTTCTTTACTGTGTCTCTGCCCTCTCCTGTTTATACATTCTCTTCTGTGTATAGCAGTTAACATTGCAGATCTCTTTGTTAGATGTTTAACAGTTTTTCTCATTTGCTAAAATTACTCAGTTGCAAAACTGTGCACGGGGATCCACATGTACTGTGTTTATTTATGTTGTACGCACCCCCCCCCCGGAATTGCACACACGTGCACAGGATTTAGTGTTAATGTCTTACGTCTGTTTAAACCCCTGTCCGTGTGTGCTCCCATTGTTGGTCATTGTCGCTACGTGTGTTTAATAAGATCTGTGTAGCCGTAAAGTTAGTTTGTCCCATGTCAAAGTGTAGGTGTTTATCGTTTAATGTTAAGTGTATAGTTATGTTCATTGTGTGTGTTATATGTGAGTGCCACTGTTGTCTTAAATGTGTAATGTCAATAAATGTTCTGCACGAATGAGGAAGTCTGTGCATCCTGCCACACGCCCTGCAGCACGCAGGCCAGCAGCTACGTTACACTTTCACAAAAGTGGCCAAAGAAATAATTAATTGCACTATATTAATTCATTCACTGTGTTAATTCAGCAAACACATGATGTCATTAAAATTAACTCAAGTCAACACAGCCTAAACTCAAAAAGCACAACTTTCTCCAGGTGCAAATACTAAGCCTCCAAATTGTTAACACACTGAGAGGAATTGCTTGGTCAACAAATAGGGATTTGAAATAATGGATCTTAGCAAAGCCAAGGTTGCAAGACAACAAGAGAAAGAGGATGATAACAACAAGGACAAGTAATCTCAGATGCCACCCTAGTTCAACATATGGGAGGACTATGAGAGAAGCTGAACAGCTAGTGCAACCCAACCTAATATAGTTGCATTCATGGAATGGAGAGTGTACTGGGTGACAGCAACCCTTCTGGTGGCAATGGTGGTGACATCTGCTGAGTCAATCCAGGGTTTTCTGAGGTACACAAGGGCTGTTTTTCCCATCCTGCCTGCCACCATACCCTGTTGCTAGACCTGTCACAGTCATGAACTTTTAGCTGATTAGTTGTTATACAAGTAACTATAATTAGCAGTTTGTCTTTTTTTGTATTCAACTATTAAATGTCACGTTGTGGTGTGTGGTGGAAATTCAATGAAACGGGGAGTCAGATGTGGATAATAAGTAAAAAAGGTTTTAATAGAAAAGAAAGATTCCACAGAGTGTGGGGCTCACTACCAAGAGAAGCCCCGAGTCATACAGAGCATTGCTTGATATACAATTCTAACTGTATGCCTTGACCAATCACAGAAGCGTTGCTTATCTCTTTCAGGCCGGCTGGTAAGAATCTTGCTTGACTGTCATCCCTTAATTGCAGGCAATAAAGCGATTGCAAGCAATAAAGCGATTGCAGGCAATAAAGCGAGAGACATCTTCCTGCTTATCTAATCTACGGTCTCACTCCCTTAAAGTTCTTTGCTTACATAAACATTTTTCCTAGGGAACAGGATAGTGCTGAATGTATGTGAATCACTGAAGCACATAGTATTTCCTTTACATTTCCCCCCTTTGATTCTCATACAATCATTAACTAAAATCTTCAGTTATGGCAAAAACATGGAAGTTATCCTTATCCCAACATAAGTATGTATCATATCTGTGATATGATGAATTCTTTCCTGCACAATTAATTACGTCACATAAGTCAAAAGTCCATGCAGTAGAACTGCCCACCATATAGTCCAATTCTACTCCTCCATACTTCTGTATACACCAATCTTTAGATGTAATGACACTGATGCGTGATAGTATCAGGCTGATCCACAGGAGGTGCTGCATCTTGCTAGTCCTGCGGTGGCGTTTCTGGTGCCTTTTTACAATGCGTGTGATGCACCCATGTCGCTCTTCCGTCGGTCTTGACGGCGGTGTTAGTCGTCAGTAGCACTTGGAATGGTCCTCTCCACCTGGGCTGGTTCCACCGCTTTCTTCTGAAGTCCTTTATCAGCACCCAATCACCTGGTTGGTGGGTGTGGAGTGGAGTATTCCTCACCTCAGGAAGGACTGCCTTCACCTGCTTAGACACATGGGAGAGAGATTTGTGCAGAGACACACAATACTGCAAAATTGACTCATTGATCAGGTTAGTATCCCAGTCGGGCGGTCCTATCCCCGTGTTGGGGGGCCGTCCAAACACTATCTCAAAAGCTGATAAGCCTGTTCGTGCCTGCGGTATGGTTCGGCATTGCCACAGGACGAGGGGAAGGCATTTTACCCAATTCATGCCTGTTTCCTGCGTTAATTTAGCTAGACCTCCTTTAATGGTGCCGTTTGTCCGTTCTACTGCCCCTGCACTAGCAGGGTGATAGCTGCAGTGTTTTCTCATATCTACCCCTAGGTATTTAGTCAGAGCTTTTAGTCCTTCGTGTACGAAGGGTGTCCCATTGTCACTGGACACTCGTTGTGGTAACCCCCACCGGGGAATAATTTCTCTCAGTAGCGCTTTTGCTACTGCATCACTATCTTGTTTTCCCGTTGGGAAGGCCTCCACCCACTTGCTAAACATGCACACACACAAGCATGTACCTCTTTCCTTCAGCTGGTGTTAGTTCTACAAAATCTATTTGCCAATGTTGAAATGGCTCACTAGGCGGCAGGTGTCCGGCGGGTGCGTGTTTGGTATGATTGTCTCGGTGTGGTGTGTTTTGTGCACATACCAAGCATCGGGAACAAAAATTTTGGGTGTGTGTGTTTATTCCTGGTGCATACCAATGTCTCGTTATACTCTCCACTATCCCCCCTTTGCTCATGTGACTCCTCCCATGAGCAATCTCAATTAGTCCTTTCATATAAGCTGTGGGGAGACAGGGTTTGTTCATATCTGGGTGTACCCATATCCCGCCTATTTGTTTACACCCCCCTTTTTTCCATTTCACATAATCTTGTGGAGTGGCTTGTTTTTGGATATCTTTAGTAGATATTCTGGTTTCGGTATCTGCTTGTGCCATTTGTGTATGGAGCGGTTGTAACGCTGTGAGTTGAGCTACTTTATCCGCATAAGCATTCCCTTTTGATACGGCGTCATCCGCCTTAGTGTGTGCAGCGCACTTTATAATTGCTACTTCCTTTGGTAGTTGAATTGCTTCCAACAGCTCTGCTACTAGGCGGTGATTCTTTATCTTTGCCCCTGAGCTGGTGAGAAAGTTGCGATGTCTCCAAATGGCCCCAAAGTCATGTGCTACTCCCCACGCGTACCGGGAATCGGTCCAGACGTTCACGGTCTTGTCTTGTGCTAGTTTACACGCCTGTATGAGTGCAGCAAGTTCAGCTGCCTGCGCTGAGTAATTAGATGGGAGTGGTTCTGCTTTCACCACTTCTGTGTGTGACACAACAGCATATGCTGCTCGATTAGTGCCTTGAGAGTCACGTTTAGCTGAACCGTCCACAAAAAATTCCAGGTCCGCATTAAGTATTGGTTCCTCCTTTAAATCTATTCTGGGAGATGTTGCAATTTCTAACACCTGTTGACAGTCATGGGGCTCTCCTTCCTCCTCTGTAGGCAATAGAGTGGAGGGATTTAGAGTTGTGCATCGTTTCACAGTAACATTTGGCATGTCTAATAAGGCAGTGTGGTACCTAAGCCATCGCTGAGTGGACAAATGTGCCACTTTTTGATCTTGCAGTATTCTTGACACTGCATGAGGCACATGTAGGGTAAGCTTAGCGTAGCCTACTATGTCTCTGGAAGCCACTAGTGCCTTCTCGGCGGCTGCCACAGCTCTTACACATAAAGGTAGGCCTGCTGCGACTGTATCTAATTTTCCTGAGAAGTAGGCCACCGGCCTTTGTTTGTCCCCATGTTTTTGTGTCAATACACTTGTCATATATTGCCCTTTAACATCCACTGTCTGTTCAAATGGTTTGTTTGGGTTGGGAATGCCTAACGCTGGCATGACTTGTAACAGCTGTTTCAGTGTTGTGAAGGCCGCCTCAGCTTCCGGTGTCCATTCCGGCTGTGAGGAATTTGACCCTTTTGTCGGTATTATATCTCTGAGTGGTCCCTCATGTTCTGCATAGGATGGTATGAATGTCCTACAATAGGAACACATTCCTAAAAAGGACAACAGTTGTTTTTTCGTCATGGGCTTTGGTATAGTCAAAATGGCATTCACTCGGTCTTTAGTCAGCATGCGCGTTTGCTCAGTGATGTCATGTCCTAAAAAATGCACTTGCTGCTTACAGAACTGTAATTTGGATTTGGATGCCTTATGGCCTTCCCCTGCTAAATGATGTAGCAGTGCCACCGTGGCTTGTTTACACGCTTCTCGTGTTCTCCCACAAATCAAAAGATCATCAACATATTGCAGCAAGGCTATTCCCTTAGGGAGTTCTAAAGCCTCTAGGCTTCGATGTAAGGCGGCATTGTAAATGGTTGGTGATTCACAATACCCTTGACACAATCTCGTGAATGTGTATGGCTTTCCTTCAAAAGTGAAAGCAAACCAAAATTGGCTATCCTTGTGCACAGGTACGCTAAAGAAAGCGTTGGCCAAATCAACTACACTGAACCACTTACTGTCTGGTGGGATCTGAGAGAGAATAGTGTGCGGGTTTGGAACTTCTGGGGCTCTAGGGTGTACTGCCGCGTTGACAGCCTGCAAATCCTGCACAAATCTCCATTCATCTCTCCCTGGCTTCTTAACTGGGAAAATTGGAGTACGTACTGGTGAGTCTGGGCATGGTACGATAACTCCTGCTTGTTTTAATGATTGGAACACAGGCCTGATGCCCTCCACTGCCTCTGGTTTTAGAGGGTATTGGTGCTGGCGTTGTCTGTAATCAGATTTTGGGGTGATGTGGACAGGCTCACATCCTTTTATTAAGCCCACATCATTTTTTCCCTGTGCCCATAACCCTGCAGGAACTGTTTTCAGTTCCTCTTCCTCTTCCTCTGAGAGGGTAACAGAGGCTGCCATAATTACTATATTTGGACTTACAAGCTCGACCCCCCTTCTGCTATTTAGCCTATACGGGGCTGGCATTTTCCACACTTCTATGCTTGGGCTGTACATAATTTTACACTGGGGTTCTTTTATCCAATCAGTTGCGCTCAACACGCGTTTTGTCCACAACCCTACTCTCTGCCAGTCTGGGTCAACATGTGCGCTAGCCAGCGACACATGAGGTGTTGCATGTGAGATTGAATATAAAGATTTCTGTTTAGCTGAGAGCTGCACCACTCCCGCAGCCCACTCGCAGTCCCACGCTATGGCTGTGATAATCAAACTGTCGCTGCCTCCTAAGTCAAATTTCTGTTCAAAATCAACGTCACATCCCTCATGGACCTTCATTGTACAGTGAATAGAATCACTTTGTTTAACTGTCAGCTCACCAGGTAGCGTGTTAGTAACTTCAGTCATAAAATGTGTTAGTACTTCCCCCGCAGTGCACTGCAATTCATACACGTACAAAGGGGCTCCTGCCTCTAGCTGGACGCCCTGTGTAGGTGTTTCCCACGTAACAAACAACCCCTCTGGGTTGCTGCTAATTGTGCACCCAAGTTTACACATTAAATCTCTAGCTAACAAATTAATTGGACAGGTTTCTGATATCAAAAAACTATGTTTAAATTGGCTTTTCCCTAAACTACATCGGAGAGGCTCGGACATCCTTTCATCAATGGGATGACCTCCCACTCCAATTACTGTTATCCCATATCCTTGTCTCATTCTACATTCTATTAATCCTTCTTTTAACACTGAGTGGGTGGCACCACTGTCAACCAAAAACCTAACATTTTTTCCCTCTACTTTCACAGTTACCTCGGGGAGGCCTCTTGGCCCTTTACTAATCTGCTGTAATAGTTGGTAATTTAAATTTGTCACTTCCCTTTTGCTGTCTTCACTCAGTGGTCCGCTGCTGTCCTGCCTCTCCACCGCCCGTCACTCGTGGATTGTGGGATCCTGATCTGTGCCCCCGTCATACGAGTTATCCTCCTCCGGACAGTTTCTGGCAAAATGTCCAAGCTTTCCACAGTTGTAGCATTCCTGCTCTTTCATCCAATCAATTTTTCCTCCTTTTCCTCTTCCTCTGCCTCTGCCTCTTCCGCGACCACGTCCCCTGCCACGACTACTTCCTCGTCCGCGGCCTTCTCCTTGATCTCCCACCATCTGGAGCATTGTCAGCATCGCTTGGTGTGTGGTATCTGCTCGTTGACGCTCTCGTCTGGCGTCTTTCTTCCCCAGGATTGTCTCATGATGCTTGGCATGCTCCTCAATAGTAGATAGGGGAGCTCTGCTGTAGCCTATGCAGTTTTTTTCTAATGAGATCGCTGATGTCTTTTCTCATATTCATTAGGAAGCTGTTTCTCAAATGAGCTTCCCATGCACCTACTTCTCCAGGTCCTGCTGCTCGTTGTGCTGGTGTGTCAATTCCACAATGGTCAGTGTGGACACGCGTCAGACGGACGAGAAAGTCAGCGACGGGTTCGTCATCTTTCTGTTTGCATGATGCTATCACATCGGTGTTGATGGTGGTTGGATAGGCTGTTTCCACCCTTTCGATGAGTCCTCATCATCTCTCTGTATGGGCCATTCAGGTCAGGTTGGCCTTGGGGCGGTGCATTCCACTCAGGCAGGTGGAGACGGACATCTCCATCCACCCAGTTTCTATCAATGCGGTTATACTGTGGTCCGAGTCGAATCATCAATAACCGTCTCAGTTCAGCCTGTGTTGGTCTGCAGGACTGCACGAATGCCATCAGTTCTTGTCCGAAGCGTCGTCCGCCGATGTCACCTGGCTTGCTCAGGCCATCAGCCGCTTTCATGATGTCGTCTGCAGTCCAGTGACGGTGGACCATAATCACTCCCTCAGGTCCTGACACTTCCACCATCGGGAACTGTGGGGCATAGTCTACCTCAGGCTCTGCAGATGGCTTTATAGTGGTGTGACTTCGAGTGCGATGAGCCACTGGTGAGGTTATTGCCTCCAGTTGTCGTCTTAATTCGTCATATGGAGACGGCTTTGGTGTTAATGAAGTTCCTGGTTGCGGATAAGGAGGTGGATTTGCTAGCGCTTGTGGTTGCTGAATCAGCTGGGGGGCTCTCGGCGGGGCGGCATCGAGGTCAGGATCAGCTAAAGAAACACACTGAGACACTTCATTATTACCTTTTCTATGTCCTACCTGCTGCTTCTGCCTTTTCTCAGCTTCTTCTAACCACATTTTTGCCTTTTCCAGCATGTCTTCACTGTTCTCATCAAAATATTTCCGCGCTTTCTTATCAGCTTCCCTAGGCTTAACCTTAACTCTTTCAATTAATTTTAACAGGTATGCAACACTTAGAGTCCCTGAGACATTAAAACCGTAATATTTAATCCAAAATGGGACATGTTTGTTTACATGTTCCCCGTAGTCCTTATTCATTTGAAAGAGTAGGCTACTGGAGAACTTGTCCTTACTGAACTCATACTCCTTACTGTTGCCCGCACCCATAATAATAATAATAATAATAATAATAATAATAATAATAATAATAATAATAATAATAACCAATTTTTTATTTTATTTTTATTTTTTTTCTTGGATCCAGGCAACAAAAGAACAAAGGAAACTTACCTACTCTCTACAATTTTCCTATTCTTATCTTATTATCCACACCATCTACCCCCGATATGGATTAGTTCCGCTCCAGCAAATCGTGCTAGTATACTGAGTCCACTCCTTTCCCTACGGGGTGTTCTGTCGGCCCGGGCCTATTTCTTACACTAGTACGTCTACTCAGTGTGCCTATTCTCTTAGGCTGGCGGAGTCCCAGACTCCGGAGTCCTCTAGACCCTATTTTTAAGCCCTAGTATCTCATGTACTATGCTACTTTACAGACCCACCCCAGGGTAGACTCAGGCGGATCACTATGTCACTTTCTTCTAGGATTAAATTACTTCACCACTTACTTTCTGTTCGTTAGATCAGGCGGAGCACACCACCGGAGTCAAGCGGGACGTCACTCCCTGGTTAGGTACTTTCCCATATTCTTGTGGGTTTCCCTCTTTCTCCAGCTCAGTTCTCTCTCTGAGGAGCGTCCTCGAAGTTTAGTCACCGCTGCTCCGCATGGTGCCTCTCGCTGATCCTGCCAACAACGCCAAATTCTGTGGTGGAAATTCAATGAAACGGGGAGTCAGATGTGGATAATAAGTAAAAAAGGTTTTAATAGAAAAGAAAGATTCCACAGAGTGTGGGGCTCACTACCAAGAGAAGCCCCGAGTCATACAGAGCATTGCTTGATATACAATTCTAACTGTATGCCTTGACCAATCACAGAAGCGTTGCTTATCTCTTTCAGGCCGGCTGGTAAGAATCTTGCTTGACTGTCATCTCTTAATTGCAGGCAATAAAGCGATTGCAGGCAATAAAGTGATTGCAGGCAATAAAGTGATTGCAGGCAATAAAACGAGAGACATCTTCCTGCTTATCTAATCTACGGTCTCACTCCCTTAAAGTTCTTTGCTTACATAAACATTTTTTCTAGGGAACAGGATAGTGCTGAATGTATGTGAATCACTGAAGCACATAGTATTCCCTTTACACACGTCTATGGCTTCCATCCTGCCCCAAGAGAACTACATTCCTCATAATCCCCCAGTCCTTTCCCTATTCCCAGCGTGTTAGTGTCACCTGTGTCCAGTTACCCTTAATGTTTTAAACCTACCTGTGTCTGTTAATCTTTGCGAAGTCTTGCTCAGCATTGTGCATAGCATTATTAAGCCATTTCATTGTACCTATCTGGTTGTTGTGGTCCTTGTTTTTTCTGCCATCTCATCTGCTGTTTCTGGTATTGGATCTGGATTGTTTTTGGATCTCCCCATTGCGATTTCATTAAAATGATTGAATCTTTACCTGCGTGTGACTCCGCTTCCGCTCATCATAAAAGTACATTAAAGTACTGAAATTAAAGTATGCCTATAAATGCGAGAATAACCATTTAATTTAACCATTAAAATTGTATGTTTATAGTAATTGCAAAATAAACTGTATTCTAAAAATATACTATAAATCAAAATATATATGCTATGTGTCATGGTTAGTCCCTCCCAGCTTCCGTATTCCATGATTTCCCTCCCTGTCTTGTGTGTTTTTGGTCCATTCCTTTGTTTCATTTTCTCCACCCCTCATTTGGTTTTCCATGCCCCTCATTACTTTCACCTGTTCCTCGTTTCTAGTCTTGTTAAGTTAATGTTTTTAAATCCTGTCTTGTTCCCTGTGTCTTGGCTGTTCATTGAATGAATGTTTGGTTGTATGATTGTTTGTTTGGCTGTGTTAGAAGGCCTGTTTGTTTTTCCTTATATCTGTGTGTTATTCCCTAGTCTCTGTTATAGCCTTCCCCTGTTTGCCTTCGTGTGCTTTGTTTTTAGTTTATCATGTATTCTAGTACTCTACGTATTGGCTCAATGACCCTGGACTACTCCATCCACTACGACTCTGGATTTGCCCCTAATAAAACTCGCTTTTCACCACACGTGTCTGCCTCCTTACCTTACTGTGACTTCAGGTAGAATTTCCTTAAGAAAGTGTGTGGGCAGTGAATCTAGTAAGCAAGTGGAGGATTTTTAGTGCAAGTGTAAGTTAGCCAGACTGAAAGCAAGCCAGCTATTAAACATTATTCTTCTGAAGCAGGTCAGGTATGAGATGAGGATTTCCTGTTTGCAGTGTTCCATATTTTGTTCATTCAAGTACACATTAGGCCTGAAACACACAAAATTGAGTTTTGCTGTTGAATGAGTGAACAAGCTCCAGAGCTCCAGCTTTTGTGAATTTAGTGCTGAGGGAATGAAGTAGACATATTCATCTAGGCAAGATGATGTAGATTTAGAGGAAGAGCAGCAGATTCATTATTTTACATTAACATCTATAGCCAGGCTGTTAAAAGGCTAAGCCCCAGAGGAAATGCCTCATCAGAATCAGTTACTGTAGTCCCATTTACTGAGCCACAGCTGCCCTGTGTGTGAGACAGGAGGTCAAGCAAAGAGTAATAGTGATTAGAATGTTGTCATGTGTGACTGAATAATGAAGTTGTATTTATGCTAGAGAAACAGCAGTCCTCTCCTGTTTCACTGGTGTGCTTACACTATACTGCACCTATTGGTCCAGCAGTTAAAACTGAAACTTAATGATAGTCGCTTCACATAGTTAATTTGAGTACAAACACATTGTCCAAAACAGTTTAATACACCTAACAGCATAATTTGCCAATATGAAAGGTCTCTGATGCATCTTATTGTGCCTATATAATACACGTGAAGTGAAGAATCTTTTTACACCTTATTGCAGTTGGGCAAAAGGGTGATACTGTATTTTAGGTTAGTCTTTTTAGCAAGAGCAACGTAATTTAACACTATGCAGGCACAGTCATCCTTGATCATTTGAACAGTGCAAATACTACTCAACCAAAAAAAATGATCAAAACCTCCACTTTTGTGATCTATAGTGAAGTCTTCTAGTCAATGAGTAAAACATGCCTACATCATGAGCACTACAGATTGACAGTCTATGTGCTGGTATAATTCACATGCTCAGCACATTCAGCTCTGAAGATCACATAAAGACTTTCAAAACTGATCAGTGGTCTAATCTAATCTGTACATCTGTATATATAGATTTATACTCAATTACCCTGTTACACAACAACTGTAGATATGTTATTATACAAAATGGATCTGTACATTCTGTAGATTGTGTACATATATACCCAACCATATACATTGTACATTGTGTATATAATCATAATATACATATATTGTACATACATTGTTAATATATTTTTGTACATACATAGAATATATATATTTATCTGCATATATATATTTTCTCTATGCACCCCTGTTTCTCTTCCTCAGTTTGGACAGAGCACTCTCCACCATTTCACTGCGCGTTATACTGTGTATGACTATGTATGTGACGAATAAACCGAACTTGAACTTGATCTATGATTAGAATTCCACTATCCAGCATTACCCATTGAGAGATGGACTCCCCTTTTGAGTCTCAGGGTTCCCAATGTTCATACCAGCCCAAGAAGTTTATTCCTGTCCTTGTCACCCTTGTCTTTCTCAGTACCTGTCTACCCATTCTTTAAAGTTTCTTTAAGGAATTATCTATTGTAAAAGGCACTATGCAAATAGAACTTTAGAATACTGAAGGGTTAAATGTGATGCCTAAGTCCAGTGGAAAATGTGCTCTAAGGATCTTTCCTTGAAGGATGAGCCTGGGCTGGAGGATAAATGGAAAAATCATGTGTATTTTACAGTAGAGAATGAAATATGATTGTTCGTTTAGGCTTGTTAAAACATGCACAAAACCCAGTGGCTAAGGCTGACCTCCAGACACAGCAATAGCACAAGGTTTAGGCCATATGAAAAAGAAATTCACATACACACACACACAAAAAAAAAAAAAAAAAAAAAAAAAAAAAAAAAAAAAATTATATATATATATATATATATATATATATATATATATATATATATATATATATATATATAAAAGCTGTAGGCATTATGCTAATTAAGTGTCCATGTATATAGTCTGTTTGTCCTTTCTGTTTCTGTCTCTCTTTGCGTGCCTGTAAACTTCCTTCCAATCAGTCAGTCCCTTCTTAGTGAGTAATGAGTAAACCTTCCATGACAGTCATCTCCTATAGGTGAATTGTGCCCTCTGTATGAAGCAACCAACTCTGACACATCCTATAAGCCAACTTTGGCTCTGCTACTTATTTGAACAGAGTACCTTTTACAAAAACATACTGCAGTGGAAGGCATTACAATATATGATTTACCTTTAATTCCTAAACCATATTAGCAGATTTAATGTGACATTAACAGCAAACAACCACGATAATGTGTGCATAAATGTGATTTGCCAACAAATTTGAGCCTTTGCAGTCTATATGGTGCTGTGTTCTCCTTATTTGCATTGTAATTCATACCAAAAATCTAATTCATCACACTGCTTTGCAAAAAATACCACCTGAATTGTCCAGTAGTAAATTTCTTGATAAGAAGCTAATGTGGATTGGATGATCCACTGCATGATTTTATAAACAGGAATTAAATATCATGTTGGACATTTATGTGGCATAGCACAGGTTCTATGAATCTGTATATTTTAGCAACACATATTATTAGATGAAAATGCTCTCTAGCTAATCACAAATAATTTTTAGCACGTGTATTAGCATTCTGACCCAGCTCACACATTCTATTAGTGTTGTGTGTGTGATTTGAAAGATCAAATAATTTTGGCAAAAATAATGCTGGTCAGTCTTCAACCATGTCACAATGATTAACTGTCCTGTTTTTAATGTACTGCAAATAATTTTGCAATCACAATATACATTTTATTAGAGACACCCATCCAGTAGCACATTGGACATCCTTTGGCTTTCAGAACCATAGCAATTTGGCATAGATTCCACTAGGAGTTGCAGGAATCTTGGCCCATACCGAAAGGATAGTTTCTCACAGTTGCCACAGATCAGATGGACATAATGACATGCTCTGAACAGTCCATTTTACCTCATCCCAGAGATGCTATATAGGATTAATATCTGGGGACAGGGAAGGACAGGGAAGCAAGAAAACTTGCTGTGACTATTTGGCAAGGTGTATAGTCCTACTGAAAGTGTCCCTCTGCCATAGAAAGTCAAGAATGTGTCACAGATTTTTGAAATGTACCACAGAATTATGAAACTGGATGCAAGAGCTTGAACAGAATTGTTTTTTTTTAAAGATTCTCTCAGTTGCTTAATAAAGATATAGAATTTTGGGAGAAAGACCACACATGAATGTCCTGTCTTATTTCTGTCTACTTATACTTCAAAACATCCCCAATTTCCTCCATGACAAATCTTGCACCGACTAAGCAACACCAGTTTTGCAGCTATCTTGCATCTTCCAGTTTTCTTTATCCTACCTTGATGGAAGTTGAAATCAGTTAATCTGAGAAGGACCCAATTCCTAGCAGACAGCACCCCACATCTTTACCTTTATCTTGCTCCACTCCTCACCTCCAGTCTGTACTCACTACTGAATATGTAATACAATATATATATGAAACACGGGGAAAGTGGTAAAGCTATGGACCTATTGTTTATTGCACTTATTGTTTAAGATAGACCTTATTTTATTTTGTACTTCTAGGCATAAGCAGTGATGCCTATATTTCTACAGTATTCGTGATCATTTGTATATTGGACTCTAACCTACCATACTGGCTAGGATGACAAAGCACTTTTGTAAGTCGCTCTGGATAAGAGCATCTGCTAAATGCCGTAAATGTTAATGTAAATGGACCTGTTAATATCTGAAAATGTGAAGTAAAAATCTCTCTGAGAGTTGCTTAAAGAATACTAAAACATTATCAATAGTCATAGTTATATAAAAATATTATGACCACCCTTGGTTTGGAATGAACTCATGACAGTGTTTGCTGCACATATAAATAAGTGAGCATACCAATCAATTGTAGCGGAGTGCAATACGATTGTCATAGGCAAAGGATGTAATTTGACTGATGTCCAAAAGGGCTTGATAATTGGGTACTGGGCAAAGAGTGGTAGGTTCTTGAAAACTGTTAACTTCACGAGATGTTCTAGAGTTGCTGTAGTGAAGGTTTACCAGGAATGAACTTCTTGCATATTGAGTGCCACCAACAGGTACATTGCAGTATTAGCAGATCATGTGCACTTGTACATGTGACATTCTTTCCTGATGATAATGGTAACTATCAACAGGATTATGCCCCAAGTCAGTGGTTTCAGGAGCATGACAATGACTTTGGTGTTCTTCCCTGGCCAGTTAACTCTCCTGATCTCAATCCAGTGAAGCACATCTGGGAATACTTGGATTGCCAGGTTCACAAAATTTGACCACAGTAAGAAAGTACACTCTGCTAGGGAAGGAGGAAACACATGATTAGCTGCTAGTGGGGCATAAGTAGAAAAATATTGCAGACCAAAATGGTGCTTAAACTGAACCCAGATCACATTCTTTATATAGGAAGAAATGAAGTCATTAATAGGAGAGTATACTAGAGCCTACAGGTTTGCCTATATAATCAGCCACACTGGGTGAGTATCAAATACCTCATATTGAAGCCAAATCCTAATATTGGCAGCCCAATATTAAAACCTGATATTTGGTAGTGCCATCACTCCAAGTGGCCTAGGCCTTTGAAAATGTTGTGTATGCAGCCTAAGAACCTTCTTATTCCAAACTAGCAAAGATCAGGCTATCCCCTTTATGGAAAAAGGTCTGAACGAGGAAAAATGGAATGCACTGGAATAAGTAGGAGAACTGTGGAAGAACATTAATTTTTACAGATCTGACTTGAGATAAATTGAGCACTGAACAGCGTTCACAATCTTCTTGGATTCAGCTCGACAAAGGGGCAAAGTTAACTTTATACAGGTCTTCAAATCCAGGTGTAACCTACTGTAACATAATGATTGCAGAATGGCAAAAGCAGCAGGGACAGAGATGGTCAGGCAGAAAAGGAAATAATTTGTGAAAGGGAGACCTTCAATTCTACAGCATTTCTAAGTATACCTGTAATATGAGGGTTAGATTAGATTGGGTGGGAGCGTTACTCAGGAACAAGAGTGATGGCCTTTATTGACAGTCAGGACTGGTGGAGAAAGAAAAAAACAAAACAAACAAACAAAAAAACACTTAAAATATTTGTCCGATGCCAATGTAGATCTTCAAACTTTTGTTTATCCATCAGGCAAGGTGATGCACAGCACTGCCATGTAGAGACATTGAAACTTAATTTCCAGGCATGGGTGGATTTCCTATACTTTAGCAAAGGCAGCCCATTTCTTCCTATCCTAAAATCCCCCTACTCATGCAGGAGAGAGAGGTGATAAGTGCCACACTTGCCACCTTGCTGCCTTATTATGACAGCAGACATTCTGCTATTCTGACTTCACATTCTCAAGACATTTGCTCAATCCTTTTGAAGCCCACTTTTTCCTCAACTTCTTCAGGATCCTTTAATGCTCAGAATTTCCCTCTACCTCAAATATGTTTGACGCAACCCACTATCCATCCCTGTCACTAAGACATAAGCATCCTCAACCACAGTGCATTAATTTTCACTATCAAGCACAGAAAAACTGATCAACTAGGAAAGATCATACTATTTATGGCTCAGTTATGCCTTGATTTTTTACATAGCAGCATATGTTATTTGATATTGCCCCAGTTTTTTAACTATAATCTTAGAGGTGTCAAAGTTGTGGAAAAAAAAATCATTTCTGTTTTGTTCATTCAACAAGATGCTGTAAAGATTTATCATCAAGTTTAAGGTGAAAAAACCTAACCTACATAACAATCTAAACAACAAGTCCTCCATCTTTCTTAGTGCAGTTCCACTGCAAGCAGATCAATGCTACTGCTGCACCAGACCCCCTTCACACTCAATTAATTCTTTGCTGAGAGTCCTTCTGGAATCAGAGATTCAAAGGCACCATTTAACCCCTGGTAAAACAAACTCATCCATCTGTTTTTGGGTGTGACTGGATGTAATGAGGTACACACATTGCCTACAACACATTGCAAATATCCTGACCCTGAAACTGGTTCTGACAGCTTGTATATGGAATAGCTGGAAGAAATATTGAAATCCAGTGACCCCACAGGCAGTGAGCTTTCAGGCTGCAAATCACTGATTTTTCATATTCATGTGAATTCAGATAATTACAATCTTTGTTACTTATATAAAAAAATCTAATTCAGTAAGTCCTAAGATCTAACAACAAGTAAGCAAAGAAGCATAAAGAAACTACTCATGTAATGAAAGTGCGAAATAAAGATATTTAAATAAAAATTAAAAACACAGTAGTGAACAGCATTTAACCATCCTATCTATTAATTATTTGATTATCTAAATTAATATCTGAACTTGTTGGTCTTTGCCTGCAAAGCTCTGCAGCACTCTGGCTGGTTTAATAATCACAATACACTATGAAAGCACTGTAGCACATTGTCTCAAACCTCTTGTGCTTTTTCTTTTTTTTTTGCCAGCTGCTATGACCAACAGATCAAAAACGTGTGTTTATAAGAGGCAAGAAAATGTGTTTGCACATGTTCTTTTTATTACATAGTACTTAACATGCGCAACATGTATTCTAGAAGACAGGCGTTACCATGGTAACTCTTGTAGGTCATAAACTGCAGGTTTGATTTGATTGGCTGGATGGTGGGAAAGAGAGATGAGAGTCTAGAAAGCTGTGGCACATACATACAGAGGAGATTAGGCTGTAAAGAGATGTGACTCTCCCTGTGTGTGTGTGTTTGCCATTGTCAGTGAATCTATGAAAGAAATGACCCCCACAATGATAATGCTGCAGCTGCTGCAGTATATAATGTTCAGTTTTACAGGATCTTTTTCAGATGATCAGAAAAGGCTAGCCGTGGGTTGCCAAAAACGCACACTGTCACACAAAAGTAAAAAGTTGTTAGCCTAGAACTCAACCAGGATTAATCACCAATGCAGGTTAGTATTTTAAGCCTTACATTATAGTGTTGTGCCAAATGGGCTCCTGTTAGGACTGAAGAGGAGTAGATGGTGAACTAATAATAATGACATCAGAAACCAGGTTTAAATTTGAAGAAATTAAAATTGTCAATGCATTATATCTCTTTTTCCTCTAAACTACCAGAATTTACAACATAAAGAAACACAAAGAAATAAAGGATTAGAAGTGCCATTCAAATATATCCCCAGGCCCTAGGGGAAAACTTTGGTGCAAATTTCAATTTAAATCACAGTTATTTGTACATGAACAACAATAAAAACTGTCCAATGTCCAATTGTCCAATAAATGATCAATGTGTAGTTTGTCCACTAGCTTGTGTGTGTTTTCTCAGTCCACCCTGTTTGGAAAAGTGTCTTCAATCTGCATGCAATCTCTTCTCTTGGATGCCATCAGTGGCATCAGACTCCAGTAAATCCTTTAAAAAACTGACCTATGTACGCTATGCATAAATTAACTACTACATACAAAGCATCTAGATTCACTTGATAAAAGTACATAAACACGTGTATCTCACCAAAAATGAGTGGATTTTTTTATTACTTATAGCCTTTTAAAGTCAGCAAGTAATTTATTGTTTGGATGTCCTTTACTAGCATACAGTGAAATTCACTAGCTTGTAACCCACGCCAGAAAAATATATCAGAACACTCACCAATTCCTGAATAAAAGTCAAATGTACAGCTCACAGATGTTTGGTAAAAATAAGGTGATTTACTGTAGTCTGGATTGGCTGTGTTTTCGGTAGGGACTGTGCTGTAGGGAAGAGCTGTGAAATGAGGTTTAACACTTTTGTTTTGTTCTGTGCATTCAGCAGATTTTTGCATTCTTTTGAAGAATTTAATTGGTACAGACTGGACTTTAGCAAATGGTTGCTGAAATTTCCTCTTATGAGTTTGGAAGCCATATAGCTCTCCATAGAGAGTATAATACTCATACCTAGACCTTATCAAATTGGGTGCCTAGACACATTTAGCAAATAATTAATGTATCAAAATCTGGTTGAAACCACCTTCTGTCTCCTGTCAGGACAGGTATCCAACACACTCCACCAGTATTACCCCCAGGTCACAATGACCATAAGAATTTGTATTTAGAATGACAGATATATTGATAACCTTTGAAGACAGATTGTTTTACTTGCACAAACATAATGACAGTGTTAGCTTCGAACAAAGGAGTACTTGCTAGCTTACAATTTTCCAAATAGAACATGTAATAAATAAATTTACATTTATCTGATGCTTTTATCCAATTCAACTTACAATTATGCCTGAGTACAACTTAAGGGCCTTGCTCAGGGGCCCAACAACAGCAACTTAGCAGTGGTGGGGCTTGAACCAGTATTCTTCCAATTACAAGTCAAGCATCAAATTCAGAATTCAGGTACATATAAATGTCAGGAATCCTGATTCCTGGACAAATGTTGTTGTCCATGGATCACTGGTACTTTGGTCATTTGAATGGATCACGGTCAATCCAACTACATTTAATTTAAGCAGACAATCACTTGTTTCATTCCTGGTTTCCCCTAATAAATGCAGCTAAGTTGCAGAATGTTTTGCCACTCAGTCTGAGGGGGCATATTCCCGCAGGAAAGTGCAAGTGTCAGTGCATACTCTCTATACCTCTCCTATATTCACAGTCACCAAGGCTGCTACCCAACCACCCAACACCAGCACAACTCCAATACTCCAACCCCATCAGCCTACACTGTTCTCTTCCAGTACTCTTAACAGCCATTACCATGTTGCATAGTTCAGGTTATGGGGAAAAAAAAGAACAATGTAGACAACACAGATTTTACAGTCACGTGATCAGAGTGCAGGGTACTCTCATTGGTTTTGACCTTTTAAGATGTAGTGAGTGACATAATGGGCTCATAATGTCACTGTCAGATTAGGTTCAGTGACAGTAGCCATGAATCAATATGAACCAGTGACAAACAGACACACACAAATACACACACATACTGAAATTACTATTCCCTATATTTAGTAAATATGGAGTTTTTCTCTTTAAAGAATGTGTAAGACTTTCAAAGTAGTGATTTTTAAAACCTCAAAGTAAAACTACCATAGCTTCTGTTTTCATTTCTGAAAATGTAATTGCTGGTTAGAGCAGTCTTAGTTTATACAGCAAGTAATTTTTTATTGGTTCACAGCTCTCATAGAGTTAATTTATCACTAGCCTGGTGAGTCGTCTGGTAGGTGAATCTCTCTCTCTCTCTCTCTCTCTCTCTCTCTCTCTCTCTCGCTCTCTCTCTCTCACTTGCCTCTTTTGCTCTGTGTGTGTGTGTGTGTGTGTGTGTGTGTGTGTGTGTGTGTGTGTGTGTGTGTGTGTGTGTGTGTGTGTGTGTGCGTGTGTGTGAAAGGAACAACATGGTGTAATTGATCATGGTTTTGGAGCTCTGGGGCCACAGTCTGAGGCAGGGTGGAAGTGGAGTGGGGGAGGGTCATGGTGCAAGATAAAGAGGAGCTGTGTGTGCATGTTTTTTGTTTTTCCTCCTGGGGAATTGGAGGCAGCAAATCAGAATGGTCAAATGAATGGAAGAGACAGCTTCTGCCATTGTGTGTGTAGTCTGTCCGTCTTAGACACATGCTTGCTAGTGCACATAACTTGTCTGTGAATTAGTCCTGCATTATATGTTTGTGTGTGTGTGTGTGTGTGTGTGTGTGTGTGTGTGCGTTTACATCGTAACAGACTTTTTGACAATTAAGTGGCAGGCAGGAAAGATGCATCTCAACCTTTCAATCTCTAGAGACTCACTTGAAATCAGCAGGGTTTTACATTATTAGTTTAGTTTGTAGTTGACTAAAACTACATGTATATTAAGCTAGTTCAAAGTGGCATACTGATTTGTTTATATTAATTTTAAACACATTTTAAGACTATACACATATTAAGTCCATTCAAACTGGCGTATTCACAGTGTCTGAGATAAATTGTACTTTTTGGACTTTTAATAATTAGTTTTTTTTTTACTATAACTTACCTCTTAACTTACATTTTTTTAAATCCTTAAAATAGTAAATTTGTTTGTATTTTATATTTGATTGTTTATTATTTTGATTTTGTTTTAACTGAATGTTTTACTTCTCTCAATCTCTCCCCAACCAGTTCTCACATGAGAGAAGCATTTGAATGAAAACTTTCTCAGCTTGCCCCCTACTGTTAAGTCCTGTTCTGAATAAACTAAACTGTACCACACAACATGTGGGCAGTAGGCCAGCCCAAATATATATTTATGGTTGAACTAAAATATTACCCTTAGATTTAAATTAACTGATCATTTTAATGATGTACAAAGTGGTAGCTTTTGAATAGAATGGTAGCTCTTATAGCATGAAACGAAATGACTTACTGATGGTTGGTAACTGTACTTTATGGTCCACACTGCCCCTTCTGGGCATGTGCAGAACTACACAAACTCAACAACAAGTTTATGACAAGTACAGTTTGAGTCTTCATTCTGAAATTTCTAATCATGGAAAATATAAAAAAAAATATTTTGTTTCTCATATACAGTATATGAACATGTGGATATCACTAAATAATTTAGATTGGTTCAGGTCTTTACTTTCTCCTCGGTGTAAGAAGATGCTGAATTTTTAAAGGTATTACTTAGAAAATGAGATTTGGAGAAAACATTTTAACAATTCGTACAATGTCAATAAAATCACACTAATAGCATTAGTTCTAAAAGTGTGAAATGTGAATGTAAATTATCTTATTAGCCTGGAATGTTGAGCAGCCCTTCTAAAAACAAAACTGAACCTTCCTTGTGTGTGACAACAATAAAACTGAACTGAATTAAACTGAATTGAAGTAATTTCAACTTTTCTTTGTGTTCTAGACCTGTATCCATGTTGAGGAAACTTTCAAAGAGATTGTGAAAGATCCAAGCTTTCATCCCCGACCCCCAAACCTCCCATCACTCACTGCAGTGTTGTCCAAGTAACACACGACCCACTACACTGCCACCATGATCACCTCAGAGCTGCCTGTTCTGCTGTGAGTGGCACTTCTACTATATCATATCCTCAGCTACTTAAAATCAGGCACTGTTACCACTAGATAATGCCCTGCAAATATCACAGAGAGAGCGATATATATATATATGAATACGGGTGATCTTATGGAGCACTGACACATTTCCTTCAAATGTGTGTTCATAATATCATGGTTCCTTTGTGTTTTGAGAGGGGATTCTTTTGCACTTTGTTATTTATGCATGTCTGCATGCGTAAACTAGCCATGGAGGGAATGAGAAGAATTTTGCATGATTTGTTGCAGTTTTGCCACCATTCTCTCCTGACTTCTCAGTACATAAGAGGATTGTGGTAAAACTGATGCTAATCATGGACAGTTCCTCTCATCCCCTCCAGGGCTAACTAAACAGCAGAACACCTTCAGCTCCAGACTGATCCAACCATGCTGTGGAAAGCGCAAACTATGAAGTGTGTCATGCTGTTGCACAGGGACTCCTGCGGTGAGCCTGGCCCTGGGGAGGCAGTCGTTTTGAGTGAGCTCGACCACTCCGGAGGTGGCAGGACCAAGAAAAAGAGAGGGAAGCCAGGTAGACTGCTGGTACGTTAGATACTGAATGGCACCCTTGCAAGACACCACCCTGTTGTCAACTGCAACAATGTTAAAAGAGCATTTAATTTTCTCTTGAAATTTCAGCGTTTTCCAACACTTCAGATTTTCTTATGTGTATGGTCCTTTTAAAGTAAAGTAACCTGACCTGACTCTGGCTTCCACTGATCATAGTACTACATTTAACTTAAAATTATTTTGCATTGCCTCAAGCGTAATAACATTTATGTAATATCACATAATATTATATCTCAGGTTATGGATGATTTAATTATACAAAGAGTTTCTAAAAGAGTTTCTAAAATTATACAAAGAGTTTCTAAAAGCAGTTTTACCGAAATATCCTGTGTCATGAAAGCTAATGAGAATTCATTTTGTGTTTGTGATTTTACTTTAGAAACAAACATTTCATAGAACTGCCAAAATAATTTTAACAAACTGCAAATATAGCTTTTTCTTCTTCTTTCACTCCTTTATATTTATTTATTTATTTATTTAGAAAAAAAGATAGAAATTTCGTTTAAACCCTGTATTGCCCTGTAAAACGCTGTATTTATAGTTTTGTATTCTCATCACACAAGTGTTATGTTTTTGCCTCAATATCAACGACAGGCACCTAGTAAGAAAGCACGCAAGCAGAAGTGCCCAGTGGGGGTGTTGATGGGGCGCAAGGCCAGTGGAGCCGTCGAGCAGAATGGGGAGGGGAATCCCGTCACCCTGTTTGAGGTGGTCAAACAAGGAAAGAGTGCCATGCAGGTACTGGACTAGGGTTAGGAGTTATACACCCACATTACAGCACTGATATCAAAAACATCTTGCCATATTGTATGTATATTATGTATATTACTTTGCTCTAACTACAAAATAGTGCAGTGTGCTTTGTAAGACTAAAATGATTCTGTCTTGTGTCTCACCTTTTCTTGAATATGTTTCTTACAGTCTGTGGTGGATGACTGGATAGAGTCTTATAAAAGTAAAATGATTCTGTCTCCTGTCTCACCTTTTCTTGAATATGTTTCTTACAGTCAGTTGTGGATGACTGGATAGAATCTTATAAGCTGGACCGGGATCTTGCCCTCCTGGACCTCATCAACTTCTTCATTCAGTGTTCTGGCTGTAAAGGTACAAATGACACACTCATTTAGGAGCAATAGTGATTGTACGGCAGCCAGGAGACTTGGATCCAAATGAATGCTTTTATTACATTGACACACACAAACATGCAGGCATCATGAATAACAAACAGTAGACAGAAACATTCAGACAGAAACATTCAGAATTGCAATGAAACCCAAAGCAAAATTTTGCAAAGTCCCTAAGAATCACCCTGGGCTATACATGGTTCTAGAAGGAGCTTAGCTTGGAAACAGATGTGTGCCAGCATTAAGTATTTATGAAAGAGTGACGATGAGGCAGGCGATAAGATAGATTGCTAGGTTGAGATGTGACAATGATAAAGCAGTTTTCCTTTTTGATCTGCAATGAAATCTTTTTCTGTTTTCTTTAAAGGTGCTGTGAGAATTGAAATGTTTCGCAACATGCAAAATGCAGAGATCATCCATAAAATGACAGAGGAGTTTGATGAGGTATTTACCAACACGATGTGTTAACATGGCTGTCACAGCTTCCTGTGCCAATAGTTTTTAATGTCAACACTTCTCTAAACCTTTTATGAGAGACTGAATAGCATTTGTGTTTAACACTGTGTTTCACCTCTTCTTTCAAAAATGTGAGCATTTTGATTTCAAGAGCTGAATGATGGTCATTTTTCAGTTTGTGGGAAAAAGCTGCTGTAATATAGGTTTTCAGAAAATAATTAATAATAAGCAGTAATAAGTAGTTATCACTGTCACATCCCTCTTTGTGCTCAAAAGGACAGTGGGGATTACCCCCTCACCATATCTGGCCCAGTGTGGAAGAAGTTCCGGTACAATTTTTGCGAGTTCATCGCGGTTCTGGTTCGGCAGTGCCAGTACAGCATTATCTATGATGAGTACATGATGGACACAGTCATCTCACTGTTGACCGGCCTCTCTGACTCACAGGTCCGAGCATTCCGACACACCAGCACCCTCGCAGGTAACCAGCACTGCTGTGCTGTGATGGGTGGAGGCATGCATAAGTTGAACAGAACTGAGCTAGACTGTACAAAGCTGAGTTAGGCTAGGCAGAGGCTAGTTGGTGTGGGTGGAGCTGAGCTGGACTAGGTTCAGATGGACATGGATGTATGTAGAGGTTCTTAAACTGACCCCCCTAGAGGTTCACAGTGGATTGTGGTTTAATCATCACATGGTAGTCAAAATATTAATGATATTGATCATATAGGTCAACAATGACCTGTTCATGCTTTACATGGCTTCTGAACATATCTTTTTTGTTTATGATAATATTTTAGGCTGGTGATCAAAAGACATCTTTTTCTCTTGTGTTTCCTGATTTTCAGCGATGAAGCTGATGACAGCTGTTGTGAGTGTGGCACTGAACCTTAGCATCCACCAAGACAACGCCCAGAGACAGTATGAGGTCGAGCGCAACAAAATAATTGGCAAGCGAGCCAACGAGAAGCTTGAGCTGCTACTGCAGAAAAGGAAGGAGGTGTGGTATAGTGAGCCCCCAGCAGTACTCCACCCCCCTGCACCTCCACCCTTACACTGCTCCCAGCACACACTGAAAATAGAGACTTATTTTAAGCTTCTGTAAATCAAGCTTTCCTTTGCTTCATGGAAACCAACAAAAATGCTCTTATCACCACCAGAATAACATGCAATTAGTAACTTTAGTAACTTCTAAATGTGTATTTGTCTCATGTCTGCAGCTCCAAGAAAACCAAGATGAAATTGAAAACATGATGAACTCAATCTTCAAGGGAATATTTGTTCATCGTTACAGGTCCATTAGCTTTACAGAGCAGCACACTAATTGCATACTCAGTGTAACTGCATAATCATGAGCTAGTCCCTGGATCTTGTGTGTGACATGAAGGGATGCGATTGCTGAAATCAGAGCCATCTGCATTGAGGAGATTGGAGTGTGGATGAAAATGTACAGTGATGCCTTCCTCAACGACAGTTACCTTAAGTATGTAGGGTGGACTTTACATGACCGGGTATGCATCCCACAAAACCATATCTCCATGAGCTTTTACTCTGACCTGTGCTTCTTTCAGATGAGTAATCTTCTTTGCTGTCCTCACAGCAAGGTGAAGTACGTTTGAAATGCTTGAGAGCCTTACAGAGCCTCTACACCAACCAGGAGCTCTTTCCAAAGCTGGAGCTATTCACAAACCGTTTTAAGGTGATGAAAAGTGTCATTTGTACCCATCGGAATTGTCCATCCCTTTGTGTGTGCTTGATTGTAATGTTATACCTTCCCACAGGACCGGATAGTGTCGATGACACTAGATAAAGAATTTGATGTGGCAGTGGAGGCAATCAGATTAGTCACCCTAATTCTGCAGTGAGTTACAGTGTCACAGGCAGATAGGCAGACACACAGCTGAACTTCTGGCTTTATCCTTCCCTTCTCTTGGATGACATATTCTGTGTATGTGTGTGTTTGCAGTGACAGTAAGGATGCGCTGTCCAATGAGGACTGTGAGAATGTGTATCACCTGGTGTATTCTGCACACAGACCCATGGCAGTCGCAGCAGGAGAGTTCCTCCACAGCAAGTATGTTAGCCTCCCTCCCTCCCTTCCTCCCCTTGGCTCAGTACCACCCTATAATGTGTGTGTGTGTGTGTGTGTGTGTGTGTGCGTGTATAGATTGTTCAGCAGACATGACCCCCAGGTTGAGGAGGCTCTGGCAAAACGCAGGGGGAGGTGCAGTCCAAACGGGAGCCTCATCAGGATGTTAGTGCTCTTTTTCCTGGAGAGTGAGGTACACACAAACCACAAACTTACAAACACACTCATAGACAGATGCATACTTACCATACCCACCTTTCACACTTATGTCATACATTCATCATACTGAGATCACAAACTTAATCTGCAACCTCCATAAATGAACACATAATAGCATAACTGCAGAATCGATTTTTTTCGATTCTGTTTACGTGTTCAGCTCCACGAGCATGCTGCATATCTGGTGGACAGCCTGTGGGAGTGTTCTCAGGAGCTGCTGAAGGACTGGGAGTGTATGACTGAGCTGCTGCTGGAGGAGCCTACGCAGGGAGAGGAGAGTATGATCATTCAGTAGTATTACTGCACTCATACTACACTAGCCCCTACTGCTACACTCATTCATTTACAGCAGGGAGTGTATGATCATTCAGTATACTACTACACTCGTACTACAATAGCCCCTACTGCTACACTTATACTTTTACAGCAGGCAGGGTATGATAATTTATTGTACTACTGCACTGGTATTACACTATCCCTTACTCCTATACTCATCTTGAACTTGTACAGCAGGGAGAACCCTGTTATATTCAGTTACATAAATACTTCTGCATATTGCTACACTATTGCAGAGTGGACAGAACGTACACTGATTATCATACTCTCTCCTCACACATCACCTTCTGTCAGACCACTTCAATGTGTCTCACCCTATTTGCAGTTCTGTCAGACAGACAGGAGAGTGCTCTGATCGAGGTCATCGTCTGCACCATTCGCCAAGCTGCAGAGGCCCATCCACCCGTGGGCAGGGGAGCAGGCAAACGGGTCAGCCCACATGCACCTCTCATCACACTGGGGGTGTTGATCAGTCGTACTCCCAATTCTGCTGGATCTTGGTCTTGATCTTTTTAATCTTGATGGTGTGTAGGTGCTGACTGCCAAAGAGAGGAAGACACAGATTGATGACAAGAACAAGCTCACAGAGCACTTTATCATGGCTCTCCCAATGCTACTGTCAAAGGTAAGATCTGATTCAAGGTCATATGCTGTCTCTGTTCTTTAGCTACATTTGGTGTGCGATTTAAATAACACTTGTGTGTGCTTTGTGTAGTACCAGGCTGAATCTGAGAAGGTGGCCAACCTGCTACAGATTCCCCAGTTCTTCGATCTGGAAGTTTATAGTGCTGGGAGGATGGAGAAGGTCAGAAAAGCTTCAATCACAAGACTTGACACATTTAATGTTAACCAATAACATTTGTTAAACACTAACATAGGACATTGGTTAAAGTTTCACCAGCACCTTGTGTTTGCATGCGTGTGTGTGCATATATGTGTGTGCGTGTTTGCACAGCACCTGGACGGTCTGCTGAAGCAGATCAGGTTTGTGGTGGAAAAGCACACGGAAGCAGATGTGCTGGAGGCATGTAGTAAGACCTACAGCATCCTGTGCAGTGAGGAGTTCACAATCATGAACCGTGTAGGCATTGCCCGCAGCCAGCTCATCGACGAGATGACAGATCGCTTCAGTCATGCAGTGGAGGACCTGCTGCAGGAGGTTACATGGATTTCCATGCACACACACACATACACACACACATAACAGAACATATTCTTACACATATATGCAGTATTTGCTTTGGCAGTAAATATGATAATTGAAATAAGTAGACTGAACAAAGGAGGACGCTTTAGAACAAGCTAATTAAAATCTTGCTTTTAACAGCCAGATTATCACAGTCATGTCATGAGTGTAAATTCATGTAGAGTGTGTGTGTGTGTGTGTGTCTGTGTTTTGCTCCAACACTTGTTTCTTTCCTGCACCTGTCTTACCTACAGGGGGATGACGCAGATGATGATGACATTTACAATGTTCTGTCCAACCTCAAGAGACTCACTGCTTTTCACAAGTGGGTCCCAGGTTTTCTCTGAGCCTTTCAATTGTTATCCACAATTGCAAGCTGAATTGTGTGAGATATTTGATGTTTTGTACTGTATTTATCTGCTAGTGCCCACGATCTGACCAGGTGGGACCTGTTTCGGAACTGTTACCGGCTGTTAAGAGCAGGTATAGAACAGGGGTCAATGCCAGAACAGGTACAAAAGTTTGATTTTGTTCAAGTAATGCATACACGTCCACCTGAGCAAACCAGCATGCTAATTCAGGCAAATACCAACCACTTAATAACTTGAAAGCTACATTGACAACTCTGCAATTCCAGCTACAGTTTTCACAATGATTCCAATTGCTGGTCAATAAGATCTTATTCAGGACATATATAACTACCCATATTTAGCTTGGAGGGATGTAGTATGTCTTAACCAAGGATCAGGGAGGAGTGTCATCCCTGATCCTTGAAACTTGCTAAACTTGCTGTATCTAGCTGATGGCTTCTGACCAGTATTCTCTAGCATGTATAGTCTGCTCCATGTTGTCCGTTTCATTTTGTCTTTGCTACATTGTCTGTACTGTAGATTGCAGTTCAGGCTCTTCAGTGCTCCCATTACTCAATCCTGTGGCAGCTGGTGAAGATCACAGAAGGCTCCCCATCTAAGGTTTATCCCACCCTTCTGCCAGAATAAAAGTCTTTTTTTATATTAGTTCTTGTTTTGCAAACGTGATTTGGTGGTTGAACAGCAGTATATACACCTGAGAAACAGAAGATAATAAAATATTCATGGCTACAGCAACTTCATAATTTATTTATTTTTGTTTTTCCTTTCTCTCAGGATGATCTAGCAGCACTTAGAAGAGTGATCAAATCTTTTCTGTTCGTGTGTCAGCAGTGTTTATCCAATGTCAACACGCTGGTTAAAGAACAGGTGAGCAGCAGAGGTGCTGCTGGTCCAAGCGGATGTCTGAAACACTGCACTGCCATGGACATCATAGCGTCTTCCACCCCCTCTTCCTCCAGGCCTTCATGCTGCTGTGTGACCTGCTGATGGTGTACAGTCACCAGCTAACTGCGGGGAGCAGGGAGGCGCTGCATCCGCTTGTCTTCAATCCAGATGCCACACTGCAAAATGAGCTGCTTAGCTTCGTCCTGGACCATGTCTTCATCGAGCAGGATGATGAGAACCAGAGCATGGGTAAGTGTCTTAGGCTCATAATTCCATAGGCCATAGTCTCAGGTATCTCAGGTACAGATGAGTTCAAGGAAGAACAATAATCGTTTAACTAAGAGGCACCTCTTTTCTTAGCTGGCTTATGCCAGTATGTGACCCAGATTCTTGTTTTGTAGAAGAAGCCACTAAACAAATGGTACTGCTTGTTCACAGAGGGTGATGAGGAAGATGAAGCCAACAAGATTGAGGCTTTACACAAGAGAAGGAACCTGCTGGCTGCCTTCAGCAAACTCATAATCTACGACATTGTAGACATGCCCGCAGCTGCAGACATCTTCAAGCACTACATGAAGGTGCCAAGCTCATATAGCATGCTACTGATATAAAATAAATAATCCCAGATCACATAGCATGCTACTGATATAAAATAAATAATCCAAGATCACATAGCATGCTACCGATATAAAATAAATAATCCAAGATCACATAGCATGCTACTGATATAAAATAAATAATCCAAGATCACATAGCATGCTACTGATATAAAATAAATAATCCAAGATCACATAGCATGCTACTGATATAAAATAAATAATCCAAGATCACATAGCATGCTACTGATATAAAATAAATAATCCAAGATCACATAGCATGGTGTAGAATTAAATAAATTCATCAGCCAAGAAACAGCTAGTATGATACAGCTATAATGAGTCTGTAATCAGTTGTTGTTAAACTGCCTTCAGTACTGCAATGACTATGGAGACATTATTAAGGAGACACTAAGCAAGACAAGACAAATGGACAAGATCTTGTGTGCCAAGACGCTCATCCTGAGTCTGCAGCAGGTATCTGTGTGCACAGAGTTGGCTTCTTCTTCTTCTTCTTCTTCTTCTGCTAGATTTCCTCATCATTGTTTTATTTATTTCCAGTGATTTCATTGATAAAACTGCTTAATGTTGATCCTACTGAGTCACAGATTCACATGACAGTTTGTGGAGCCTGTTGTTTAATTCTTTTTTGCTGGAGTTTTTAGTAAAGACTTCATCTTTGCTTGTGTGCCATAGCTCTTTAATGAGCTGGTCCCGGAGCAGGGCCCATGTCTGGACCACACGTCTTCACCTGTCACCGGCATTAAGGAGCTGGCACGACGCTTTGCCCTAACCTTTGGCCTCGACCAGATCAAGACCAGGGAGGCCGTGGCCACACTACATAAGTAAGATGGGTACAAATGGCTCTCAGTGGAGGAAATACAGTACAGGAAAGCAGAGATCCCAACACAGGAAAGCAGAATTCCCAGTGCAGGAAAGAAGAGTTCCCAATGTAGGAAAGCAGAATTACCAGCATAGAAAATCAGAATTCCCAGTGTAGGAAAGCAGAATTCCCTGTGCAAGAAAGCAGTGCTCTCCAGCTCCAGCTAGAGAACCACAACACTACACACATTCTTGTTTTCCACACAGAGTCCCGATGGTCAGTGTGTAGATCAACAATAATTATAGTAATAATAAGCTAGATTTATATAGTGCCTTTCACAAACCCAAGGATGCTTTACATTGAGTGGAAAAAGAACTAGGAAGAATAAAGCATAGTAAAGAGGTATGTTTTAAGATGAATTTTGATGGAAGACAATATAGCAGTTATGGTGAGCATTCCAATGTTTAGGAGAAACAACACTAAAGGATTTGCCACCCAAAGTTAAGTTTCGATTTTGAGAGACAATAAGAAGACCAGAGTTGGAGGATATAAGGGTGCGAGAGGGATGATATAAGTGAACGAGCTCAGAACAGAGCTGTGAACTGTAACACTGTGGCTTCACACCAAGGGGAAGAACAGTGACCAATAACAAGGTGTACTCTCCCAATTTATCATGCCCTTGTGCAGTCTTCTTCATAACCGTTATGCATAGTTTATGTAATATTGTGCTGCAGTGAGCTGTGTTGTGTTGTGTTTTACAGTGTTGTGGGGTGCTGTACTGTATTGCCCTGACATTGAGGTTACTGTAGCCCTCTTTGCTTTTCTCAGGGATGGTATTGAGTTTGCCTTCAAGTACCAGAACCCAAAAGGTCCTGACTACCCACCCCTGAATCTGGCCTTCCTGGAAGTCCTCTGTGAATTTTCCTCTAAGCTGCTTCGGCAAGACAAAAAAACAGTGTACATTTCTCAGCTGTTTCATGTGCAAGTGTGCATGTTTGTGCATCTCTCTGTGTGCGTCTGTACTGTGCCAGGATTTAGTTAGTATTTGCAGATAAAATTCATTCTCTGCTAGTTTTGATGTAGTTGTGCAAGTGGTATTCTATACATCTTACCTACAGTATGCACAAGCGGTTTAGCTATCAAAAATGACCCACCTATATATAGAAAGATCACCCAGACCACGAATAATAGATATGATTTGATTCCATTGTATTTTGCTCTTTGTAAAGAAGATTCTTGCAGTATGCTGTATACCTGTCAGTAAAAATGCAGACACTACAAATGCCACGTAAGTTCTTGCCGTGTGTGTGTCAATCTGTGTGCCTGGTGTGTTCAGCCACTCGTACCTGGAGAAATTCCTGTCAGAGCAGATGGCACAGAGGCGGGAGGATGTGTGGCTGCCTCTCATATCCTACCGCAACTCACTGCTGACGGGTGGCGATGACGACCGTCTGTCCATCACCAGCGGTGGTAGCAGCAAGACGGGCTCACTCCGCAGCAAGAAGGGCCGGCCCCTGGTACACAAGAAACGCACAGAGGGTGAGAGACATGGAGGTCTCTGTCATTACGAGTTTTACTATAACCTGCAGCCAGTTTAATAAGTTCATGGTTCTAATGATGTGCTCTAGATGACACTTAATAAATAGAGATTTAAAATAAAGTATTATAATAGTATGTCATGCTCTGCTTTGGCATCATTGCAAAAAAAGGTCAATATCAAGTTCAGTATTCATGAACATTCAGTCTTCATGAATATTTAGTATTCATGAATATTTTGTGTTTTGTGCCATGTTGGGGTGGGTTATGATTTTTCAGAGGAGAGTGTGGAGAGCTTATGGGTGATGAGAGGTGACCAGCTGCCACTCACCCAGCTCACATCCACAGTGCTGCCCCCACCCCAGTTCACATCCACAGTGCTTCCCGCAACCAAGCTCACATCCACAGTACTGCGAGAGAAACCACAACATGCCCTCGACCATGTCCCTGGCCACGTCCCTGATCACACTCCAGAGCAGGAGTCTGAGCACAGCCCCGAGCCTGACTACGTCCACGGGTAATGAAAGAATCAGCATGAGCTCAGCACCTGCTTTATAAGACAGTATTTAACTTTAATAGCCAAACTACCAAAATACAGACATATCAGATGTCTCTGTCTCTCTATATCTAATAGTCACTCTCACTATCCTATCTCTCGTAGTACACAAATGCAGATGTCTTGGCTTGGTCAACACAAACCGGAGGAGCTGAACAGGAAGGAGCACACAGCTGTGAACTACATGAAGTCCAGGAGTGGAGCAGTTCGGCACACAGTGTAACTAACATTCCCCTTCCATCACACACACTGCCACACCCATGAGTGATGCCCCCAATCAGAAAATAGTATAAGATATGAAAAGGGGTGGAAGAAAAGCAAAAAAAAATTAAAACAAAACAAAAAAGTAAGGCAGTATACATGTGAGAAATTATTATTATTACTAGTAGTAATAGTATGTTTTATTATTATATTTTATTGGTGAATTATTATTTTAATATAATTTGGATAGAAGTAGGAAAATATGGCATATGATTGCACATTAAAACTAAATGTTTATTGAAGCTTTTTTTAGTAACAGATGGTGCGTTATGTGATAAGATGGGCTGCATGTGTTGTGTGTGTAGAAGAGGTATGATGGAAGATGATGCTGAGCCCATTTTTGAGGATGTCATGATGTCATCTCACGGACAGCTAGAAGACATGAATGAAGAATTTGAGGACACAATAGTCATTGACCTGGTCTGTTCTGCTTTAGTTTTTGTTAATTATTCTGCCAAAACTCTGATTTTCTGAGTATGTAGTAAAGTTTATTTGTGACTGACTCCTGGTATGACTGACTAGTTAATATTCTGTGAATCCTGGTATGACTGACTGATTGATATTCTGTGAATCCTGGTTGATATATTGTGGTCCTATGTTGCCAGCCTCCATCTCGGAATCGGCGTGAGAGGGTTGAACTGAGACCTGACTTCTTCGAATCTGCCGGCATGATAGAGGATGAATCGGTAAGATGTTATAGAGATGTTATCCTATGTTATGGAGCCTCTCTAAAATTATTTCCTCAGCATGGTTTAATTTCAATCCCTCAGGGGATCTGTTCAAGTGGATTTCTGCAATATACATTAATTTAAATAAAAATAGCTTAGTTTGGAAAGGTAACATTTTCTAATTCGTGTATTTTTTCTCCCAGGGTTTTACGATGCCTATGTTCTGAAATGCATATCAAATATACTCTCCTGCAAGGGCTCTTGCCACCAAGGACACACACAAACCTCTGTCTTAAAGCCCTGGTGTTCATTTCCTGCAGCAGAACCTGGTCTTTCTGCCATGTTGGATTTCAAACAGGAAGACAAGTTTTAACCAACAAGTAAAGGCAATGCCCATTTAAAAGTGCTGTAGTTTTAATGCAATCCATTTAATTCATCTGCTCGGAGAGTGTTTGTACTCCACTGTGGATGACCATGATCCTGTGATGTTTTGGAGGATCCAATTAGTTTAAGTGGTAAATTTCCTACTTTGTCTCAGTCCAGTCATATTGGGGTTTGTTTATATTGTGGTTCAGTTTTCTTCATGCTGGAGTCATATCACACACCTACAGGTCTGTTTCAACTATCCTCTTAAGATCCCTGGTGCAATCAGACCTTATTGTAGTTGTCTGTTGCATCACCAAACCCATTCTGCCATGTAAATTATTGAAATCAGTAGTATGTCACGTCACTAATCACTTCTCAAAATGTTTTAGTTTCCCACTGCAGTAACCTACCTTTCTGGTCATCCCTGTATACATGGGTAGATTTGGTTCAAAATTACATGGTCATGTAAATATTCAAAGATCAAGATGCATTTCTCTTTCTTATAACTTTTCAAAATGCATTACATTGTGTACTTTGGTTTTCTGTAAACCCCTGCTGTCAGTTCTTGTTGATGTAAGAAAGTTACATTTTTGTCACAAGTTTATACGAATCTGTTTGAACATATTTTTGCCAAACGGAGGAAGGATTTTAATGTTGTCTGGCCTGGAATGATGAAGCCCTGTAATATCATTCCACCAGGCAAATAAAACATATCATGTGGGTATAACAGAATTAATTTCCAGTGTAATACCTTGTGCTTTATTTGTCTGTCTTATGAGACATATACTGTCAACAAATTACACATCATATCAGACTAGCTACAAAATAGTTACAAAATTAAGCACTTTTCTATACTCTGTATATTCTATATACTTTTAGGTATTTACCTGTAAATTGTATATTTTGGTATATACAGTGTTCTTTTGTACAACTTAGAGCTGATGTGATGTTAATTCAAAGGGAAACTATTTTTACTCCTGCACATTTATGAAAACCCAGTTTAAAAAACTTGGATACTGACTTTTGGAGTGTTTATTGCAATAACACATACTGTACATTATTACATGTGTACCCAACGATCATATTTTGAGTAAGGCACAGTGAAAAATTCATGATATGATTTTTTTTTCTCATTATGATTTATGAAAATGTACAATGTTTTCAGGATATCAGTAAAGAGAATCTAGGGTTGCGATTTACAAGGGAATGTTGGCATGCTTTTTCCAGGGATTAGTCTGTTTTTTGCTAGCCAGCACCTCCAGGTCTCGGCAGATCCTCTTACGGGTGGTAGATGGCTGGATGATGTCATCCACAAAGCCTGAGGGGAAAAAAAAGTTTATATATGTCACTGCCCTCACCCGCTGAAATCATCCATACCTGCTGCTACTGACTACAGCACCTGTACACTCATGCTGACATGTCCAATTGTGCATAAAAATATCCTTCCCTGTCATCATTTTCATAGTTTCTTTCTCTCTTCTTCTTCCCCCTTACACTTACTCTCACTCTCACATTCACACACTTCCAAAGGCTCCTGCATCATAATAGCATGCTAGGGGAGGAGACACACAAGCCTGTGTGTCGGTCGTACCTCTGACAGCAGCGGGGAAGGGATTGGCAAACGTCTCCACATACTCAGCCTCTGCCTCTGCCTGGTTCTCCTTACCCCTGAAAATGATCTGCACAGCACCCTGGGAAGAGAGTCAGAAACATGGTAATCACATTGTACAGCTTTTCCACTGTTTTATTTAAAGAATGCTACAGCAAAAAAAAATGGAATGCACACAATTATCCATTTATAGTACATCATCCAGAACATGTTTGGTGTGTGATGTCTCTGGCATGGTTTTCATTTTTGCACTTAGGCTTCAAGGCTAACTTGGTAACAGCAACTGGCCTAAATCTTTTTCCAAATATACAATGACTTGTCTGTGTTTCAAGTCATTTCCTTTCACCACTGAAAACACTTCTTTTGGAACACACTCTTCAAAGTGAAACTCTGAAACCATAGCTTTGGTATTGTAGAATGGATAAGGAAAAACATTACTTTTGGAGAACACTGACATAAGATTCGCTCTGTGTTTCACACTGAAGAGGGGCAGTTTCAACTTTAATGGCATCACAATCACAACTGCAACCTGTAAGTAGCTAGTCATGCTATTATCCATTTTGTGCCAGTTACACAAAGTTTCAGTGAGCCGACAACGTTGTTGTTTTCAAAATTGAAAACGAGCTAGTATAGGTAATATTGGCTACTAGGAAGCTCCAAACAAAGCTAACTAAATAGTATGATAACCTAGTCACATGGAGATTAATTTTATTCTCCTGCCAGTTTCCCATTGTCATGTAAATTCCTAATTTATATTTCATCAATATAATTGAGAAGCTAAGTACTTCAGTTGCTTAGATATAGTGTGTGGGGCAGTGGTTCAATCACCCCTCTGGCAAATGCACCATGCATTACCAATAATGGTCATTCAAGGTCACATATCTTCTATGTAGACATCAGCGAACAATTTAAAAAACTGCACAAATGCATTCTTTGGCACCTTTAATTTACAATTTGGAGGAAACAATCATTTAGAGGGTGGAGGGAGCAGAAGTTGAACGGCTTTACCTTGGCACCCATCACTGCCACTTCAGCTGATGGCCAGGCATAATTTACATCTCCTCGCAAGTGTTTGGAGCTCATCACATCATATGCTCCTCCATAAGCCTGCAGGGATCAACGGGATTCAGCTAACAACCACATACATACACTATCATTCAAAAGTGTTAGATGTCTCGGTGTACGCTGAAACTAAAGTATAGAACAAAGACGATCTGAGGGGAAAAAAAGAAATCATGGACTTTGATTAACAATGCAAAATACTGTGCTAATCCTGTTCGTTCAGGGTGCCAGTCATTCTTTGTCCATTGCCAACTCTGGATACAACAAAACATCACACTTTCTCCTTTGTGCTTGACAGTGGGGCTCACAAATTGAGGAGTCATCCTTTCACCTGTTTGTGATGAACAGAAGATTTAAAATTTTGATTCATTGGTCTAGAAGACTTTCCATCCTTCAGCAGTTCACTGGCAGTGCTGCATGGCCTAGGCAAGTCTCTTTTTTTCTTTTTTATTGCCATCTTCATGCTTCTTCAAACCTGCAGCTTGAAGTCTTCGCTTCACAGTTGAAATTGAGATTTGCAACAGAAAAGTGTGGTCCTGTAATAATGCCACAGCTCTCTATGGCCAAGAGTCTCAGAAAACAAATGCTCTCAGTGAGGGAGGGGTGGTATACTCTCGCTGCTGTCCATTACAGTGACATTGAAGGATAGCACCGTCACACAACTATGATTGGCAAAAGTGTTACTCTACCCCCGGATGCTGCATGAGCCACAACTCGAAAAGATGTGATGTGCAGTTGGAGAAAGCATATGACAGCCCTCGCCCTCCCTGACTGGTAGCTGCTATGTGTCCGGGGAGACTAACCTGATGGGAAGGAATTGGATACAACTAATTTTTTTTTTCCTCCAAGTGTGTTTTGATGGTGTGGGAAACCACTCACCAACATGCTGGCTTATTTGCAGTTTCTTTAAAAGGAAAGACCTGTACTTCTTTATAATGGCTTCCCTTGTTAATTACTTAGTTTTTCTGAATTACAGTAGCAATATACTACATACTGCAGTCCAACAACATCTAAAACCTGCCCTAGATAGTGGAGTAACAGTCTGTTCCAACAATGCTTTTATATAGACAGAGGGTTTGTAAGTTAAACAGCAAAGGTTGGGAGACTTGTAGGAATTGTTTTCATCAATTTTCAAAGCTTAATTTACTTACATTGGTACAGAAAATCTGTACATTGTTCACCAGTGACTCGCTCCCTTAAAATGCAATTTTTGTACATCTCAGCTTTCAGTTTATTTTAAAAAAATTTTTATCCTTTGACAGTTTACCTCGTACAATCGTACCATTTCAGGTTATTAATAAGACTTGGATTACTTGAAGGTCAATGACAACTAGAAAAATGTGGGTGTTCTAAAACTTCTGTGTATGCATGCTTACCAATAGTGTATGCGTGTGTGCGTATGCACCCAACTATGTCCCTTACCTTTCTCGTGATTACAGTAATTTTAGGAACTGTTGCCTCTGCAAAAGCAAAAAGCAGTTTGGCTCCGTGCCTGATAATGCCTCCATATTCCTGAGCAGTGCCTGCAGAGTCACAGAATGCTAATGAAAATGTGTAAACGAGCAATTTAATTTAGGCCATTAGAAGTGTGTGACTGTGGCATGCAAGGAGAACACCATCATGAAGATGTTCATAATGAGACATTAAAGCCATTTAAAAAGATTTCAAAAAAATTTTAAAAGCATGTAATAGGTTTTGCTCTTTTCTTACCTGGGAGGAATCCAGGAACATCCACAAAAGTGATGATGGGAATGTTAAAAGCATCACAAAACCTGACGAACCGTGCGCCCTTTACTGAAGAGTTGATGTCCAAGCAGCCTCAATGTTTCAATGACAGTAAGAACAGACAGACAGAGAATGCCAGGGGTAGACATGGTGAGACAGGAAGAAAATGCAAAATAATAGGTAAAAAAAGTGAATTTAGACCATTAAATTGTAGCTCCATCCCAGGATTACATTAGTAATTATTAGTAATGCTGGAATGGGCTATATCAGTATAGAGGAATTACTGAGTAAGGTGTGGGAGCAAGGTGTGGGAGCAGGCTCTGCAGTAAGCAGCACCTGTACCTGATGCAACTTTTGGCTGGTTTCCCACAATGCCAACAGTACGACCATTCATCCTGGCAAAGCCCACCACAATGTTCTTGGCATAGTTTGGCATGATTTCAAAAAAATCCCTTTCATCCACTATCTGTGAGACAGATAGACAGGCACGATAGCAGCTCTGCATTCAAATGTACAAGGTTTAAACATCACACCTATCTACAAGTAAGGCAAACATACACCGTGAATGATGTCCAGCATGTCATATGCCTTTGTGCTTTCAAAGGGGACCAGGGTGTCGAGCCCAGGGACCAGACGATCGCTAAGAACACAAGAGTGGACAACAGTTAACAGCAGAGTGATAGACAAGTCCAGGAAAAAGACTGTCAATTAATTAACTGCATAAAGCCTCGCAAGTTAAATAATGACTCCCTCCTCCTTCACAAAGGGTGCATAATCAATTTTATTGCAGTGCAGGACTGAAAGAAATACTAATACAATGTGACTCCTGAGGGATTCACATGACCATGGATTAACAAATACATCCTAACATATCCTTCTAAGACTGGTGGATCAACATATGAACACACAATAATAATAATAATAATAATAATAATAATAATAATAATAATAATAATAATACATTTATATAGTGGCTTTCACAAACCCAAGGAAGCTTTAGATGTCCTCCTAACAGTATTGGATTTATAAAAAGTACACCAGTAGCCAGTCCCTTTACCTGGGATCATGACACTCAGTAACAGGTGCTGGGTCTTTGTTACTCAGTGGAAGGAAGTTGAAAAAGTTTCTGAGATTCAGCAGAGCATCAACATCATTCTCAAAGGCCCTATGAGCCACACCTAACAGACACAGAGGGACAGACGTGTTCCCGTTAATTATAAAGTATTACGAATAAAAGTTCTCTATAGCACTTTTTAAAACATTACATTTAAAACAGTAAAAAAAATTAAAAACATACAAAAATGTAAAATCAACTATTAAATAAAAAGACAAAGAAAAACCTATGCATCTTGAGATTAATTTTAATAGCGCAAATTTTGTGAACAGGTGTCAAGGACAGAACACCAAAGTTTGGGGTCATTATAGCTAAATTTTGCTCTTTTGTACAGGTTTTAGGGATGACCAGCATATAGGTCTACATATATGACGTACATGATTGAGGCACCCATGGGCAAATTACACATTTTGGCGTTTTTGTAATTGAGAAGTAGTAGCCTCTTTTGCTAGTCAAACAAAAATCACAATATTTTAGGAAATACTAATACACAGTTCCTCTGTCTTTTATAACATAAATTCAAAATCATCAATGTGGCCTGGGCAAATGTTTGGACAACCTGTGAGGCTGTGGTTTCTGATCGAGAGTACGCTGTGCGCAAATTGGCTGCCGCTTCTCATCAGGTGTGTAAGTGTGTTAAAAAAAAACAAACATTTTAAAGCGACTTTGAGTTTGAGAAAGGCGCTATATAAATGCAACTAATAATAATAATAATAATAAAAATAACCACCCAAGACTCACTTTTCTTTTGACAAGGTCTCAGACCTTGATTATGAAATTAGGTTTCATGCATATCATAAATTATACAGTAACATTTAGTGGAAAACAATTTCCAAGCTTTACAGATTCTCTAACTCTTTAAACCATTTGCTAACACTCAGCAACCACTCTTCGAAGCAACTCTCTAAAGATCTGAAAGTAATCAGTGTCCACACGGACAAAGAGAGAACTTGAATACTGGTAAGAAAGGCAAATCAAAACTTCCACCTAATGGTCAAGAACCTGGAAGAAGGTTCTTTTTCTATGTTATGAAAGAGTAACTGCATTATGATTTGCCGAAAATGTTGTGTTTTATGTTTAATTAGCTAGAGAGGCTGTTTACTACTTCTCAGTAATAAAACCACCAACAACAAAATGTGTAATTTGACCATTGGTTCCCAAACATTCGCATACTACTGTATCCATTTTCCTTAAGGTAAAAGAGGAGCAGGTCCAATGAAACCATTTATTAAAATGTCTCTCATCTCAGTCACAAACTGCTTGTTGTTAAAAAGAAAACAAAACAAAACTTTGCCCTGTAAAAAGCTGAAATTATGTTAATGAGCTCACACTAATTATTCCTACCACTAACATGAAGCCCTGTTGGGCAGAATACTTGCCAGACACAGCAGTGTGGGTCCTTGCTCCACCCAGCTCCTCCTGTGTCACATCCTCATTAGTGACTGACTTCACCACATCAGGTCCTGTGATGAAGAGGTATGATGTGTCCTGACAAAAAATTCAGTTAATTTAACAATATATAACAATATATTTATTAATAATACTACTACTACTACTACTACTACTACTACTACTACTACTACTACTACTACTAATAATAATAATAATAATAATAATAATAAAGTGTAATACTAAGAAGAAAAAGACAAAGAAGAAGAAGAAGAATTGTACATTTGGCCCAAGAAAATACCCCAACTGATCATGGGTCTAAAGGCAGTTATATAAAAAAAACTTTAAGTATTAATTAATATTAATAAAACAAAAATTTCATATATTCCTGATAAACCATGATAATTATATTTTTAATCTATATCTACCACTATAAAGAGATATTCTAAAAGTTTTGTTGTGTGTTTAGATTAAATTCTTTTAAGTTCTGCAAATAAATTTAACCTTAAACCTTAATGTTCAGTTCTCCTTGTATTTACAAAACAACTGTGTTTATCTTTTCTCTTCACAGGCTATCAAGGCAAGACTGTGTATGAACACGGCCATCAGCTAATGTCACCTTCAATATGACCTTTTACCTTAACCATGAAGGTGAAGTCTGTTAGTGCAGGTGAGTACACAGCTCCACCTGCACACGGGCCCATGATGAGAGAAATCTGTGGGACTACACCTGAAGCCATCACGTTCCGCTGGGATACAAAAAGGGAAATGAGAGGTCAAGATCACACCTTGCACACTTCTGTTCAGCTACACAGTATGTTTGAGTCATTCCACTTACTAAGAAGATGTCTGCATAACCTGCGAGAGACTCTACCCCTTCCTGGATACGGGCACCACCTGAGTCGTTGAGACCGATAACAGGAGCTCCCACCATCATCGCCTGATCCATAATCTACCAATCAAAACTAAACTTTACTACAACACACATCAGAAAAATCTGAGCTGACGTGTAGCTGATTAAGTAATGAACTAATAGACTGACAGGGAAAAAAAATATTGGGACATGAACATGAGTCAAACTTCATTGACTGCCATTTCAGAATTTAGATGTTTAACTTGAATCACTTAAAAAAAAAAAAACAATTTATAGATTTTTCTTCCTTTTCTGCCACCTTAGTGAAAGACACTTTTAGCAGGCGTCTGCTGAAAGGTCACTGCATTTTTCTGTCAGACTGTTTTAAAGTGTGACAATGTAGATGCCTGATTGGCTGCACAATCACAAGTGAGAAAGGATCCAGCCACACTTTACAACCAAAGATAACACTGTTATGTCTTTGGTGCCTCTGCTCTGGGCCAGCACAAAGCACAGCTTATATTGAAACCAGGACCTGCAGTTGATCAGAGCTCACCTTGCAAATCTTCTGAGCATGGGCTCCAGACAAACTGCCTCCAAACACAGTGAAGTCCTGAAATGAAAGAACAGACATGACAGGCTTCATCCCATGACATCAGTTAATCTCAAAAACAAAAAACTGCATGTACAGAGGAAATGTGTAGTGCAGATACAGATACACACCTGACTGAAAACGTACGCCAGTCTTCCATTGATTCTGCCCTGTCCTGTTACCACACTGTCACCTGGATACTGCACCCAGGTACAATGTCAACAAAATGTTTTGTTTTTTTTGTTTTTTAAAGTTCAACAGCTAGCATCTTAAAGGTTTAAAATGTGCCCCATTCATTTTGTTCAGCCCAGGGTATCTTCTGAGTCTTGGATGTGTTTCATATGACATTATGCATGTTAAGCAAAAGTTATCTTGCTTAAATGATTTCTTTGTAATCAGTTTATGCTACTGAAGCTCAGAAAGTCAGTCATTCACTCTGAATTTCTCTCATGTTATGTCCTGCAGTCATTATCATATGATAAACTCCTGTGTACAGTTTAGTTAAAATGGGTGGGATTCAAGAACCATTCAATTTCAGCAAAATTTTTAAATGAGTGCATGATCTCTTATTGTGTTTTAATTTATATATTCCAACCATATGTTCTGTATGAGGACCTTTGTTCTCACTGATTCCAAAACATTCTATATCTATCTAGAAAGTTTATAATGGTAGAGCCTAATTTGACAAGAATGTCAAATTTTGACATTGTACAGCAAATGGCCTTCTGATCAGTGTTGCACTGCCAGAAAGAGACATTTATAATCAGAACTTTACATATCTGATAAGTTGTTCATGAGTCTACACAGAACAAATACTTATGGGAGCTTTATGTGGCCATACTGCAGGGGACCAGTTTTCCCAAACTTTGGCAGTTAAATGGGATAACAATCCAAAAGTAACACAAAGTAATCAGATTGTGTTACTTTAATATAGTAATGCTTTGAATAGGTTGCACACACACACACACACACACACACTAGAGATATATATATATATATATATATATATATATATATATATACACACACATATACACACACACACACACACACACATTTTTTAAGTAACCATACCAGGTCTGCTTGTTATATTGAAATACAGTCATGGCCAAACGTTTTTGAGACTAGCACAAATTTTGGTTTTCACAGAATTTGCTGCTTCAGTTTTTATATGGTGGCAATTTGCATTAACTCTAGATTCTGAAGAGTGATCAGATGAATTGCAATGTCATTCCTTGCCATGAAAATTAACTTAATCACAAGAATTACTGCATTCCAGCCACTGCATTTCAGCCTTGCCACAAAATGGTCTGCTAACATCATTTCAGTGATGATCTCGTTCAGGAGAAAGTGTTAACGAGAACAAGGCAGCTGATATCACTCTGTCATACTGATTAGAAGAGCAGACTGGTTGCTTTAAAAGGGTGGTGGTGGTTGATGCTTTCTTCTGTTAACCATGGTTACCTCCAAGGAAATATGTGCATCAAAATGGCTTCACAGACAAGGACATTGCTGCTTATAAGATAACACCTAAATCAACCATTTATTGAATCAAGAACATCAAGGAGAGAAGTTCAATTGCAGTTAAGAATGCTTGACTTTCCTAGGCACCCTGAAGCTAACACCAAGACCATCTCCTGAAGAGGATGCAGCTACAGAATTGGGTCATCACCAGTGCAGAGCTTGCTCAGGAATGGCAGAAGGCATCTGCATGTACAGAGAGGCGAAGGCTTTGGGAGGATGGCTTGGTGTCAAGAAGGGCAGCAATGAAGCCACTTCTCTCCAAGAAAAACATCAAGGACAGACTAACATTGTGCAGGAAGTATAGGGATTGGACTGCAGAGGATTGGGGTAAAGTTATTTTTCTTTGATGAAGCCCCCTTCACACTGTTTGGGACATCTGGACAAAGGATTGTCTGGAGAAGAAAGGATTCGTGGTAGCACTCAGCTTGTCATGCCAACAGTGAGGCATCCTGAGACCATTCTTAGGTGGGGTTGCTTCTCATCCAAGGGAGTGGGTTTACTCAATTTTGCCTAAGAACACTACCATGAATAAGGAATGGTATCAACCTCCAAGAGCAACTTCTCCCAACAATCCAGGTGCAATTTGGTGCTGAACAATGCTTTTTTCAGCATGACAAGCACCAAGGCAAAAGTGATCAAGTGGTTCTGTGAACAAAACATTGACGTTTTGAGTCCATGGCTAGGAAACTTCCCGGATTTCAATCCCACTGAGAACCTGTGGTCAATCCTCAAACAGGGTGGACAAACAAATGCAGAAACTGACCAACTCCAAGCACTGATTAGGCAAGAATGAGTTGCCATCTGTCAAGATTTTGCCCACAAGCTGATATCCAGCATGCCAAGGTGACTTGCAGAAGTCTTAAAGAAGGGTCAACACTATAAATGTCTTCGCTTAAACTGGATGCATTTGTCAATAAAGGTTAAACGTATGATAGTATTGTACTTCACTATACCATAAACATCTGACAAAAGCATTTTTTTTTTAAAGTGGGCAGTAAACTTTGTGAAATCCCAAATCTGTCAAACTCAACTTTTTGCCATGACTGTACACAGCAATGCCAGATCACTCACAGCTGAGCAAAAATGGCCACATCAAATGTTTGCTTCACACGTTAAAATTAGGAGAACACCACGTAAGTCTACCTTGTTGTGATCCGCCTCCATCCCAAAGTCAGCACAGCGATGTTCAACAAACATGTCATATTCAACGAAGGATTCGGGGTCCATTAACAGATCGATTCTTTCTCGAGCGGTTAGTTTACCCTGCGAAAGTTTCATTACTAAAATTACTCAAAAATCCAGTTAATAGTTTCTGAATTGAACGGTCGATGCTGTGTACGGGTTTAGATTTTGGTTTAGTTTAGATTACCCTTTTATGCTGTGCGTCTATTCTCTTCTGTCCACCTCCCACCAGCGCAGCCCTGCGTTTCTCTTCGATTCTGTCTTGCACAGAGAGGTGACTAATAGAATACCATCGTGAATTGTGTAGCAGTCTAGATCCTATAACAGCAGTAGCAACAGTACCTTTCGTAACATGGACTAGTGAAGTAAAGGGGCATTTGATGCCTGCTAAAAACCTGCTACTTCGTACAAGGGTATAGGTCGCCATTGCTATGCACCGAGGAGGACACACGGACGTAATGCATCTGAACCAATCACAAGCTACCAGGCTTTTACAGCCAATCATTAATGCTTTTTGTGGGGGCGTTATTAAGGGAACCAATCAAAGATGTGCTAGAGACTGCAGTTTACGTATGTTATCTAAATACCAAGTACTGCGAGCTAGCTCGCTCGTATGAATCGGCTACGCCAACGAAGCATGTATTAAATTAATTAGACGCCAACAATATCAATTGTTATTAACTGATGCATCAGCTCCGTTTAAAGTATCTATGGTCATATTTACGCTGAAAGACACAACTGGCTTTCGCTTTCTAAAGCTAAGCTAGGTTGTGGTTGGTGAGTTCATGGTATTAGCCACCAGGGGCAGTAAACATCATAGCTAACACTTCTCTTTTGAAATGCTCTCGTTTTTCATGCTCGTGCGAAAGTCACTAGTATCTATGGAATTGATAACCAACGGAATGGCAGCTTAACCCTTGCTGAACGAGCTGGATATTTGAAAGTGCGGATATATCAATAACATTTGTAACACACCTTTCCACAGAACAGATGCCTGTCAGGTTAAACAAAAAGGAAAAGGTTAACATTGTGGCCAACAATATTGTTGCTAGGCTAAACCTTATGCGATAGTACTTGCTAGCTAGCTAACGTTAGCCAGCCATCAAGCTTTCCCTACGTGCTGCGGGTCTATCGATCCAGTAATATATAACGCTAACGTTAGCTAGCTTATACTATTTTAGCTACTGCAGCAATAAATGACTTCGAATCATATTTAAGAGAAGATATATGTATATATAGTATCCGTTTGGGCGTTACGTAGCTCCATTGTATATATTGGCTGGCTAGCTAGGTTACCTAGCTAGAGAACACGCGACGCTTTTTTGTTTGTTTGGATTGTAAATTTGTATTTCCTGTTTTGGCTAGGCTAGCTGCACATTTTAAACCAGAGATGCATTTTGATCATTGACAGAAGTAACACTCAGAATATACGAGAAGTGGGAGTTTACACACCCTATTACTAATAGCAAATATTAAACGTTAATATGTTAGTCAGTAAACGATTCCAACTGCCTTTGCAGCCAGTAAATCATGCTTGGATTTTCTTGTGCACATCGTTCGAGGTGTGGGATCAAGCCAGGTTGAATGCATTATCGGCATCACTGTACACTGGGAATCTCGTTCTACACGAAGATACACACCAACGTTCTCTTTAATCACCAAATCTGCTCTTTCGTTCTGTTATACCGCGCAAAATGAACCCAGTGAACGCTACCGCGCTGTATGTGTCTGCGTGTCGTGCAGTGCTTCAGTGTGATCCACAAGCCCCAGAATCTTACGGAGATCTGTTTAACGTCTTGCCTTTCTTCAGAGACTCCCTCTCCTGTCTTGTCTGTGGTAGGTAGCCCTAACAAATGTAATATATTGCATGCATTTTAACATTTACCAGAATTTTGTCTTTTGATGGATAGCTATTAAAATGTCTCCCTGGCATGCCTCTCATTAACAGGCAATTTGCTCCACGATCCTTTGGTCTCATGCAGTTCTGCTTGCCAGCACTGTGTCTGCAGAGACTGTAAAGGCAAAATGCTAAAGCTGAAGCCACCATGCAGCTGCTGCAGGAACCCCCAGCAGTTTGAAGAGAACAAGCAGCTCAAGGTTCTAGTGGACTGCTACAGAAGTCTGTGCGAATACATTGCAGCATTCACAACAGCTGAACAGACAGCATCACGAGTCAGAGGCTATGACGAAGTAATGTGCATGTTGGATGAGGTGCTGGGTGTGAAAGAGGAGCACATGGAGTCTGGTGTGTTGGAAGAGCCCAGGATAATTTTCCCACAGCAGGGCTGTCCTACAGACAGTCCTCAGCCTAAAACATTGGCAAGCTGCCTAAGACAGACTGATTCCAGTGGTGTGTCTTCGGGCCAGCACATGAAAGGTGTGCCCTCTTTCAAGAATGAGAAGTCTGAATTAGTCTCATGCAGTCCAGAAGCAACCCCTGGCAGTGGTGATCTGGCTACACCACAGCAAACATCAAACATCTCAGATGGCAGCATGAGACAGGCTGCTACCACCAGCCCTGTCCTCCCCAGTAAGGAGGAGGTTCTTGGCAGCCTGAAGTCCAGTTGTGCAAAGGCCAAGTCGCAAGCATTCGTCAGTGTGAGCTGCATCGCAGCCCAGTTGTGTGAGCAGGACTCCCAGAGTGTGACCAGTGGCGCCCTGCCGCTTGCTCACCCACAGCAGCCTCAGACGGGCATCACCTGCCTGGCCCCAGCTCACAGGAAGGTACGGCTGTGCCGGAAGCGCTCGCGATCAGAGAGTGACAGCGAGATGCTGCAGCCTCTGCCCATTGCCTGCTTCATGCAGAAACCCTGCGTGGCTGCCACCGTGCCTCCACAGGTAGCGACTGTACCCCGAGAGCAGTGTCCACCCATGTCAGTGCCCAACGGTGGAGTTCTGGAGGCCAGCAGGACACTGCTGGACTCCACTAAGAACATTCAGAAGAACACAGATGTTGGCACTAAAAAGGTGCCATCAAAGTCTAAATTTGGAGCCCCTAAGGCCAAGGTTAAGGCCAAGGACAGGGTTGTGCCTGGGAATCCTACCAAAGTGGTGTACAAAAAGTCCCAAGAAAAGAAAGGCTGCAAGTGTGGCAGAGCCACTCAGAACCCAAGTGTCCTTACCTGCAGGGGCCAGCGTTGTCCATGCTACTCCAACCGTAAGGCCTGCCAAGACTGCATCTGCCGCGGTTGCCAGAACTCCTACATGGCAAACGGTGAGAAAAAGCTGGAGGCGTTTGCTGTGCCGGAGAAAGCCCTGGAGCAGACCCGGCTGACACTGGGCATCAACCTCACCAGCATTTCAGTGATGAGTGCTGGCAGTGCGGCAGGTGTACTCAGCCTGTCAGCAGCCTCACCCATGGCATCCTTCCTTTCCGGCAGCCCAGAGAAGGAAGCCAACTTTAAAGAGCCCATTGAAATGCATTTTTAGTGTTAAAGGCTGTCCCTACTGAAACAGTGTCTGTCTTATACAGGATGGGGGTAGCAATTGGGCAGCTATGGTCATGTCCATATTCCGCTTAACTGATTTTGATTTTTCCAACCTTTCATTTGTCAGGCTGTTGTAGCCTGTAACTGTCATACTCACAACTGTACTGTACTGAGCATGTGAAGGTGGTTGCTAATTGCATTCTTTTATTCATTCTTGTTTTTAAATTTTGAACAAGTGTGAAAAGGAATGAACTTTTTTTTTTCTCCAGGTGGCAGTCAAAAAAGTGGTTGTTAGTTGTATTATTAGACATTAATTCTCTTGATCTGTTTCAGTGATTTTATAGTGATGATAAAACAGTTTAAAAAGCCAGTATTTTTGTTTGGCCAGGAGTCCAACAGTTTTCATAAATTCATAACTACTCCCCAGTATCTAGTCATACTGCCATTTAAAGATTTTTTTAATCATTTAATAATTGAACACTTAATCACTAGGAGAGTAACAATCTGTTTTTAGAAAATTCTTAATACCTGCAGGTTTTTAGAATTAAGACTATCAAATGTTTTTTTGTTTGTTTCATAAAAAGAAGTGATGACATTCACTGGTTTTCCAGCTGGTTTGTCTGTCATGGGTAAATTTTACTGTGAAAAAATGTAGGATGCAAAAAGTTATCTGAAATCTAGCACTTATACTCAGTAAAGCCAGTTCTGTCAGTCTCCAGAACTGTTGGGATAAAGTCAGATTTACTGCAGAAAATGCAAAAGAGCAATACAATTATTTACCTTAAAAATGGTCAGATTTCATATTATAAAATGACCCTATTCCGGTAAATGTACCCTGGTTATTAATGTAATGAGGAGAAAGAAATTTTTTCTGTATAATGTAAGGGGTTTGAACATAAGGAACATCAATCCTAATGATGTTCCAAACCCAGGGGGTTGTCAGGTAGCAAATACATGGCCATGTGTTCTGGAATTGTCACATAGAGGACATAAGGCCTTTTGTTCCAGATTTCCAGGAAGTTAATAGTTGGAGCCTTCACGTAGAGAAGACATGGTCTTGTGTTGTATAATCCTCCTCCATTGTCAGCTTTATGTCTATTGACAGCAAATCGTATGATAAGCTAATTCATGGCAGACTCCTCTCTGTGACATGATGGTTGAGCTGGTTTGAACCACCTCACCACATTGCCAGCATGATGTCACAAATGCCTGAATGCAGGCAAATGTAGGAATGTAGACACACTTTATGGTTGCAAATACTGGAGTATTCATTTTGCTGTTTTGTTGCCAGTGAATATTTCTCAGATGCTTATTTTTAAGCAATACATGAATCACAATCAATGCTAGTGTGATTTATGATTAAAAATCTCTTTTTTTTTCTCCTCAAGTTTGAGTATTTAAACCTGTTTGGACATAAGCACCTTGATCACCTCACTATATTGAAGTTTGTTCACTCTGATCATGTCCTGCAGTTGCAATTCCTGTTCAGTGACCAGATGCTGAGATGTTACTGTTACACTGTGCTGTTCAGTATTATACATAGACAGGGTAGGTTAAGTCTCAACCTTATGTATGAAACACTATCAGTAGTGCTTTGACCAAATATTGAAAATATTCTTTTAGGTAGATCTTAGGCCACTATAAAACACAGTTAGTTAGGAAACTAGCATTGTTTCATTCTTCTTTTACTTTTTTGTTTGGTCATTACTTGAACTCATTACTTGATTTTTTTCTAATTACATGGAACCTGATGTTCATTTATTCACTGCCACCTTTATTGAAAATTATGGAATGCTCCAAAAATAAATTATAGTTTTTTATTTCTTGTTTTTCAAGTGTGTGTCTGGCTCCTTTTTATTACACTGAGAATATAGAACCAAGTTCAGACAGCATTAATTTTACTTAGCTGCAGTTATCCACAACTACAACTCAAGGGTATTATTGCTTTAATATCTGGCCAATAATTGGTCCAATGTGACAATAGAAATGGAAATTTCCGTAACACAAAGCAATGTGGGCTTTTTGTGATTAAAAAAACAAAACAAAACTATGGAGTGGTGAAAGGAGTTGCGGCATCTCCTAAAATGGAGGTTGCTATTCTTGCTACATTCAGTGAGCCATTTGTGTTTGAGTGAGTAAAAGATAAACTGACAGTTCTGGTAAAACTGACTAACTGGTTGTATGGTTACCCACTGATTGGGTGTAAAAGGGGAAGAGGAGAGTCAAGACTATCTCTGGGTATTAATGCTCAGTATCTTTGTATCTTGTATCCTTTTATATGGATTGTTTTGAGCAGATTAGGAAAAAGAAGGTAAAGGTATTCTTGGTGTACTTTCAGAGTTTTACTCAATAGTAAAGGTCCAAGAGGTCAGAGAATAAGAAAGCTGATGAGGATTCCTCAGGGGCACCAGTGGTTTTGCAAAATGGGTCAGAGAACAAAGCTAGGCAGGTTGTTTTTGTTCAGAACTGCTTTTTTCCCTTTCAGACCCCCAGACAATCTACATTTAGGCTCTATCCTAGTTCCCAGCACACCTGTACCAAGCAGTCAAGAACACTGAATACTTGAATAATGCAGCCACATATTTTGTACTGGGAGAAAAAAAAAAAACTGTTCTGACCATGAAAACTGTTGGAAAACCATCCCAGACTTACAGAAATCTTGCATCTTAAAGCCAAAAACCTGGGTAAGATGAGCCATTTTTTTACTTATGTTGACCTATAGCCAAGGGAATATGAGACAGGAATAAACCTACTGCATACAACACAACTTCAAGATATGTGCCATCGACTGAAACCTTAGCAGTGTACCCAATTCAAATAGATAAAATATGGGGTCCTGCAATAAAATCTTGTGCCCAACTTGCCCAATGTTAGGGGTAAGCTGAACCATAAGAGAAAACAGTTACTATTTTATTAACCGGATTTTAAAGTATGATTCAAAATATCATTAATAATTAAATCTCTAATTGTATTAATAGTATTGGTGTTCATGAAACAAATCTAAATTAATAAAAATAAAAATAAAAAAAGTAATTATATAGCGCTTTTTACAACAGATGCTGTCACAAAGCAGCTTACCCACTGGCTCATCTTGCCCTGTTCTCCCCTACATAGTTTGTTAAAGTAATAATACAGTGCGTATTGCTGAACTTGTTTTTTTCCCAGCATGTAAATTAACATTTTGTTACCATCAGGCACTGGGCTTGGCAAGAGAAAGCCTTGGCATTGTAGCACTGTATAACAATGTCACGGAACGCTCCCCCCTCCCACTGTTCAAGTGGTATGGCCTGCCGCGTACAGTGGGAATTCAAGTTATTATAATCGTAACCATCACAGAAGGCATGTGATTACTGCATTCCATTTAAATGGACTCCCATCAGGGTCTCTCACTTATCATCAGGTAAACCTGCATGGACAATCTTTCTAGACTGATAAGTCATAAATCCAACATCTGTTGCAGTCTCATTAGCTTCATCTCTGCTATCTTGACTTGGAAGGACTATTGGAGCATCATGAACTATGATCTCTTCTCTTGAAAACCTAACTACACACTCATTTGTTTCTGTTACTAAGAAGTCAGTAAGGATCCAAACAATCCCACCAGTGGTTTGGAGGGTTTGCCGCCAGTCAAACACAATATACTCTCACCTATTGGTTGTACTTTCCTTGAGGGGATTATGTAGTGTATTTGCAGTATTTTGATAAGCACACTGAGTTGAGTGTCCACTTAACTACATTTTGTAATTTTGCAAAATTATCACACTATGTGGTATGACACTTTAAAAAAGGCCTTAGAAGTGTGCATACCTTACACTAATGTTCGAGAGGCCAATCAATCAAAAATATTAAACCTCCATTTGTTTAATTTCCTCTTTGCTAATATATAATACAATAATTGTTTCAGAACTTATCTTATGAAGAAATAAGGAAGCAGGTACAGATGTTCAAGAATAAATGTATATATGCCACAAAATAATGTACCTAAATTGGTTGTAAATATAGTTGGGCACAGAATTTGACACAAAATGTCATACATCATTTTGAGTATAGTTCTTCTTGAATTAGTTGCAATTATCGTAGTTGCATATTATACATGTTAATTTGTATTTCTATTCAAAATTAATTGGGTAGGAAAAAAAGGAAACAAAATTCCCCACTCACCTTCTTCCAGCAGGACCCCAGGTGTAGGCTGGGCAAAGATACCCCTGAAACAATCCAGCACACAACTATAGGATGCAAGCTGTGATAGGGGGCAGAGTATACACGGAATGTCATAACCAAGTGGCTGTCATAGCTTACAGAAATATCTGTGCCGAGTACTGGCTGGGACACCTCCCCCAAGGTGGTGGAGAATGTCCGAGCTAAGAACCTGTGGGACTTCCAGATCCAGACTGACAAATGGTAATGGCTAACCCACCAGACATAGTAATGACGGACAAACAACAGATGAGGGCCATAGTGATATATGTAGCAATCTGAATTGATAGCAACATCAGGAACAAGGACACAAAAAGGTCAAGAAATACCAAGGGCTGAGAGAAGAGCTGAAAAAGAAGTGGAAGGTGAAGGCCACAGTGGTTCCTGGAGTAAATGGAACACTAGGGGAAGTGACCCCCAAACTGGGATAATGGCTCCATCAGATTTCAGGAACAACATGCAAGATCTCCATCCAGAAGAGTGCAGTCCTGGGAACAGCTAAGATGCGCAGGACCCTCAAGCTCCCAGGCCTCTGGTAGAGGACCTGAGCTTGAAGGAAAAGAGACAACCTGAAGGGGATTTTTTTTCCCTTCCCAATAAATTATGAATACAAATGAATTTCCTACACCAAAAATTGCTGGCTAGGTTTACATTTATGGCATTAGCTGACACTTTTTATCAAAAGCAACTTACAATTATGACTGAGTACAACATGAGCAATTCAGGGTTAAGGGCCTTGCTCAGGGGCCCAACAGTGGCAACTTGCCAGTGGTGGTGCTTGAACCAGCAACCTTCCAATTACAAGTACCTTAACCACTGCCCATGTTCAAACCATGTAACCAGTTCTCAGTATTGCTGAGATAAGAACAGGGGTACTGAATATTCTCATAAAGCTTGAAAGATATTTGAATTATTTTGGTGGATTAGGTTCGTTTATTGGTGGTTCATGCTGTTATTCTCCATCAGCAACTTTTTAAATTCACTTCTGGAGTAATACCAAATCCCACATTCAATTGAGGTAATCACTAATGGTGTTAACAGAAAAATGTGTACAGGCCAAAAATCAAGGAATAATGGCCACATTATTGTCAAGCGCTCAAAACATTTCTCATGAAATACACTGAGTGATAACATCTGATTATGCATATATTTCTTATCTGTGATACAACAGCACTTACAGCAGAAATTTAATTTCAAAAGAAAATAAATGTTAGTCATTTTAATGATACATTTGCAACATTTCACTGATGCCACATCAGCCTGCCTTCATACTGATTGCGCAATCACCAAACTGATACAATCTTATATATGTTAGAGAGCAAGCAGAGAAGAAACTCCTCAAAAGCTGTATATTTCAGAGGCACTCTGCATACCACCACAGAAACATCTGTTGTCTAGGAAGTATTTAGAATCACAAAATGTGCAAAGTGCAGCAGAAGATAAAAAACCTACAGATTTTCCTGAAGCCAAGCAATGTAATCTTCCACTGCCCGAATTCCCACGGAGAAGTATAAGGGCCAGAAAGCGAAGCTCACGCAGCCATGGAAACAATCTTCATAGTGCTGCAGAGTGACGGAGACACCCGCCTGCTGCAGCCGCAGCCCGTACATGGTGCCGTCATCTCTCAGGACATCATGCTCACAGGTCATAATGTAAGCACGAGCAGCCATGCTCAGCACCTCCTCTTCTGCCAGCAGGGGAGCAGCTCGGCTATCCAATAGTGCCGGTACGTCTTTTAGGATAGACGGGGTGCCAACTGCTGGAATGACAGGCTTGTAGTTCTTCCGCATGTGCTTTGGGAGCAGTGTCATCCAGTCAAGCTTGGTGCGGTGCGGATCAGCGAGGATCTGGTCCTGGGCCGTGTGGTTGTTAAGTAGAAGACTGTGGATAAGGTTAGGGTCAGCACCCAGGTACTCCAGCCAGTAGTGAACCATCAGCTCCCGATATAGGATGGGTACATTGAGGTTCTGCTGATAGGACGCTGTGTTGAAATCCAATGCCTGAAGCACAGGGTAGATCAACACCTGGAGCTTAAGAGTTCCAGCAGTACTGTTGTCCTTTCCAATCTGTAAAAACAACAGCAAACACAAAATATGACGGAACAAATCAGCACTGCAAAGACACATTTAACACAAGTGAATACAGCACTGTGATACAACACTGAGGAGAGGGGTGAGAGTGTGGGGTGAGAGTGTGACGTGAGAGTGTGACGTGAGAGTGTGACGTGAGAATGGGGTTAGGGGTGACCTGCTGGGCCACTGCGGCTGCCAGGTTGCCCCCTGCACTGTCTCCACAAACAGCTACACGCTGCGGCTCCACAGAGTAGTGTGCCAGCACCTCAGGCCTCAGGAAGTGGCGTGTGGCCTGAAGGCAATCCTCATACTGCACGGGGAAACGCACATCAGGGGCCATGTGGTAGCTGAGGCCAGAACACACACAGTTCCACTGACCAGGGAAACCCAACCAGAAGAATAAAAGTACTGCTGAAATGGTTTGTTGGAATGCACTTACTCCACCGTTACGACAACTGCATTAAGTTCAGCAGCCATTTTCCTACAGAGTAGGTCATAAGACCCAAGTTCTCATGGTCGAATAAAAAAAGAACAAACAAATTTTACTAGACATTCACTGAAGCTTAACAAATAAAAAAGTGCATATATATTATGAAAATTACCTCTCACACGCACACACACACACACACACACACATAATACTACTACTAACTAGGAAAGCCTAGGGACCACCCTCCTCCATGGAAGAACACTACTGCTCTCCTCAGGGTGACCTGGTTCATCTGTGTGGGTTCATACACGCGTACAGGGACGCTGTGGAACTCAGCGTCATGGCTCTGGACACCCTCAAAGTCCACCGGAATCAGGCTCTCAAAAATGGTCACAGCATGGTTGATGATGTGGATGTGATGTCCCAATCCGAGAGAGTGTGTGATGTCTGCCTGAGGGAACAGCAGAGGCAGAGAGAACTGCTTGTCTTTTTAATGAACTTTCCCCTTAACAGTAACAAACAATTTTGCAATAAAGTTGCTACTGCTTTACGACATGTTTCTTGCTCTGACACAAAACATTAGTCAGGATGAAAAGAGTGCAGGCAAGACACTGTGAATACGGACCATTATACGGATCTTTACTGATGCCAGGTTGGTCAAGGGTCATCAGTGCTGTCTGTACAAGAACATATAACTGGAAACTCTCATAAGCAAACTTTCAGTAAAAGGCTTTCAAACAGGTGCTTTATTTCTTTCATAGAATTGTGAAATATCAACATGATTATAGATTATATAAGAATTGACCATTGGCATTTTGTTTTAGTATGCATGTATTCATGATGATTAATATTCTCACACAGGGAAAGGTTAGATAATGTATAAAAACCTTTAACACTATCATGAACAACATGTACAGTGTTATCATGGAATGAAACAGGCTATGCTATGATTTATACGGACCATCTTACACTGTGACAAATGACGCTAATTGAACGTATTGATTTAAGACAGGTAAGCATCTACCATCGTAAATAATACAGTACCTATACAGTATTGTCCTGTCTTTTGATAACTATCAGCTGCTATCTAAGATAGCGTCTCTTCCCAATTTTATCTTAATCTATCAGTCACTTAGATCACCGGGTGTTAAGTACAAAGTGTGGCAACTTACCACCTGTGTCACGCCGCGAAAAGCTGCCGCGACCACCAGGAGTTTCCACGGTTCCGAGAGCCTTCTAGGTAAAGGAATATACACGTAGTAGGCAACGGCAGCAGTTAATAACACGGTAAAACCACAGAGCAGCTTCATGATGAAATGACTTCGCCGTGGGTGATACGTTTTCGCCATCTGAGAATTATGCGCTGTGACATGTAGCAATTATTTAAACTGGATTTACTTGCTGGTATCATGGTTAGCCAGCCAGTCAGATTGGAGAACTGTAAACCTCTGGGAAATGTAGTGCTTTGACATATTTGCAGTACTCTGAAAGGCTTTTATAGCACAATTTTACAAATCAACATAAAAACTATAACTCTTTCACTCTTTCATCCTCTGTGTACCGTTTAAAGCATATATCATATTATAAGTAATTGGTCCTATGAATTACATTTTAGTGTATTTTCCATCACGAAATTTGAATGTTGGATTAAAAACGAATGGAAACAATGCATTTTGCATGCCTTGAATCATCATAAACTGAATAGCTACAAATGTAGCTATTTAATGTTTCACCTAAAATGTAATATATATTATCCTCCCCAACTATTCTCAAGAATTCCAGGGTAGGTCACAACAGGCTATATAGCTACAAACGAAACATTTCATTTAAATATTTTTAACTTATCTATTGTATAATTAAAGTTAGACCATCTATTAATTATGTCAGAGATGTTCATGACATGTTATATGATTAATAGGAACAGGCGGAAGTTGCAATGTATATTTATTTATTGGTTTCATATTATTAGGTTATAAATTTGCATTAGGTGGGTATGGTTCTAACAACAAGTTTCCTCTTTAGCTTGTAATATACAGTAATATATCATTTGTTTGTTTATCATTTGTTGGTTTCTACTTGGTTTATCTCGATCCATGCTATTGGTAAGTAAGACTACTCTTTGTGCCCTAGAGAGACTTGCTTGTTCATCATGAACTCATTGTCATTTTAATCTTCGGTTGAATAAATAAGTAGATTTATTCAGGTCATTATGTCTGACAAGGCAGTTTAATTCAAACAATGTCAGGGACACTGTTAGCAAAGAGATAGAATATATTTTATAAGCACGCCATGTCAGATAACAATGGATTCCATGCCGCATGTCCTCAGAGTCAGTATACATAGCAAAGGTCTTCCACAAGGAGGCAGTATTGTTTTAGGAAGGAGCTTCAGAGACTGTTATGTAAATACATAACCTGTTCAGAGTGGCAATTGTAAACTCCTAATGTGGCTCTTCACATACAAGACACAAATTTATGTCAGTAAAAAAGTCCAAACACATCTTAATGTTTTGTGGAATTTTCCATCAGTTTTTCATCTGTTGCAATTTTCTTCATGCAATAATCTTCATGCATCTGGTCTTAAAGCACTTGTGCTCTTCTGATGCATGTTTTTCATATTGGGATGAGCATTTCTGTTTTTCCAGCAACTGAATATGTGAGACATCACCTATTCTTTACCAACTCAATTTTCATTAGTGTTTACAGATGGATAATATACATTCTCTCAAAAATATTTATTGGTGTTTAGGGGAGTGAAAAATGACAGCATAAGATGTGAACTGGCAGAACACTCTGCAGAACTGGTAGTGTGTGGCAGGTATTTTGTACCCTTGCATGTGTGCACACCTATTGTATTGACCCTTGATATTCAGTCTTTGTTCCTTCAAGATTCCTGCAAATTTCACCCAGCTTTTATCTAGGAATCAAGCATGATGACTCAGAGTCTAATCAGTTCAGTGATTCCAAAACTACAGATTGAGCAGGTTTTGGAATCATGGCCCAAGATTGAGTATTAGGGTTTTATACCTTCTTTCAGTCATGTGTGGTCTGGAAGCCAGTGCTGTGTGACAAAATGCTGTAAATTTATTGAAGACTGTTATGAACACCAGGAACCATGCCCAACCCCACACTGCCGCACCTACCTCTTCTCGCACACCGATCTGGTTTGCCAGGATACTAGCATGCACCTGATCATCATTCTCCTCATTACTGCTCCCCTGCCTAAGCTCCTCTCGCTCACATTCATGTCGGGAAGTATTGCCAACCCTATGTTGCATATCCAGCTTTCCAGATTCGTGTTTGTCTTCCTGCTTTTTGACTCCTGCCTGTGTTTCAGACCTTGTCTCCTGCCTGACCCCTGGGCACCCCTCGGACTCTTCCCCGTGTTATCAACTTCGGACAAACCTGACTACAAATGCCTGCCTGAGCCCTCTAATCTGTTTGATTTCAAAAATAAAACCTCTTGCAGTTGGATCCTCCCCCTCGTGTGTGTGTGTGTGTGTGTGTGTGTGTGTGTGTGTGTGTGTGTGTGTGTGCGCAATCGTAACAAAGACCATTCATCTTGGCTTATAGATTCTTAATATAAAAACAGCATAACTATTATAATAAGAATAATACGTCTGACATCATATTAGTGTTCAATTAAATTTGGTAGTGAAATTTGGTAGGTTAGTATTATGGCAGGTTCACATTGTAACAATAAACATGCCAGCTGCCATTAGTTCCTTTATCATTCTCCTTTTCATTATTTATTGGTCTTTTATGTCAAGAACCATTTTCAAACACAATAAATTCCTTTATTAGTGCAACTGAAGGCCCACTTTCATCTGCTAGCTTCTTTTTGTATTACAGAGCCTCTGTGGTCTGCTTGTCATGCATTATTGTAATGCATCACAGCATTAGATTCTCTTATGAATAAACTAGTTTAAGTGATGAAGGAAGTAGTAAAGTTTTGTTGCTTGTCAGAATGCCAAGTTTTGCAGTATTCCAAAGCCAGTCCTCCCGCTCAAGCCCTTAGGCAAGTGAATACTGATTACCTGGCTTAGGCAGTTAGGTGGACCAGCAGAAAAAAATAGCCTGACTAGGGGGTCACTATGGCCACAACTCCATGCAGTGTAGCTGAATTGTTTTTTATTTTTCTAAAATATGTGTGCAGTTTTTTCTATACTTAATTTACCACATCCACGTACTGAATCTCTCACACTGGTACAGCATTTGAACATGCCCCATGCAGTCAGAATGACTGGAACTGTTTAGCTTGCTACTAAGCTATTATGTTATTTGTATAAAGACAGAGATGCTGAGAAGGAACGATAGCATTCTGCATATCAGTCTTATGACTGAGATGGGTGTTTTTACTGTCAACATGAATTCATCCCATGCAAAGTAGATTTTCAGCCCTCTCTTCATGAGAAAGATCACTGCTATGAGGAAAACCAGTAAGATCTAGTCATTGGATTAGATTTTTGCTACAGTAATTTGTGCCAAGATCAGTCCAAGCAGAGTCTGATGGATGGTCTGCTTAGCCTGATGGTTTGGGAGTTTTTTGTATTATATAAAATTGAAATATTTTAGACTGCCAAGGCAAGGAGAAAAAGCCCATGGTCTTTGCTGTGTGCTTGGCTGCATCTTTCTAAAGCAACAAATCTGCTTTCTTAGCAGAATACTTGAGGACAGGGTGAGTGTGAGGCTTGCTGGGCCTCAACTGGATATTAGCTGAATATACTGTACACAAGTGATATATGCCAATCAACGTAATATCCATTACAAGAGTAGATAGTTTGTAAACGGTGACTAAAAATGTGGTGTCAGCAAAAATTTAAACAGGGTTATTTAGACACAGGAAGCCTATAAAGCCCATCTAAAAACATTTCACCTAATCTGATCACAACAGATGTTTTAACAAGACTGTATTTATGCACAGTTAATTTGTAGCTTTTACTTTGAACACCCTTTGGTAGTGTAATATTTCAAATGTACTAAGAAAGCCTGACAGTCCAGGGGAATTAACATTAAACATTAACAAGATTAGCACTGCCAGAGCTATAAGGGATGTTACGAAATGGCAGCTGGATTTCTTTGGCTGCTCCATAACTAAACATGGATCACTACTGGCTGGTGGCCCTAAGATCTGTAAGGAGTTGGAGAGAAATTAAAAGTTATTTAATAAAACCATCTGTGGCGAGAAGCTGAAAAGTGAGACCAAGGCATACTAAGCCTTTATTTATTGGGAGTGATGTGTGTGTGCCTGTGTGGACGTGGGGTCTTTTGTTTTGTTTTTTGAGGTGGGTGTTACTGTACATTCATTCAATCAATACAATCATTTAGGAATGATTCACTGTGACTGCACTCTAGAGATGATCCTCTTGATTTCCTATCAGCTTTAAGACAAATTTATCAGCAGACTGGTTTTAGAATATGAGGAGTTACTAATAAGCTTCTTGGTGCTATTTAGTGACACCAGAATACACCCATGTTTTTATACACTTGGACAGTATTATATGGGGTTAGAAAAGATAATTCTACATTGAAATGTGTCTAGAAAAAGAACTTTTTTTTTTAAAGGGCTGGGAATCAGGGCTTGGGTCATATCTATTACAAAATTATTCTTCTAGCTTCAGTTCTGCTAGTTCAGCTGACATTCAACTGTTAATTGATATTTAATGAGATTTTTTTTTTTACATCAAATTAAAGTTATTATTAAATTTACATTTAAAACACATCTTAAATTTAAATCCCGTATGCATCTTGAGTTGATTCAATACATGGTAGGGAATATGTATATTGGGGCTGTCACTAAATATTGTGTATTGGGGATGTGACTAAGCTGTAACTCTTCTACGGATCTTAGGAATGACAACATCGATCTCAGTCTAGAACAGCAAAAATACTGCATATCCTCAAACTCCCAAGGCTCTGGTAGAAGGTCCTATTTATAGTGGATTCAGAAAGTATTCAGACTCTATTATGATGTGGATTTGATTTTGACCTGATGTTTTTGCCATTTTAATTAAAAATCAAAAAATGAAAGTTATGCACAAAAATAATTTTGATCCTTTGCTCCAGCATTCCAAAACCATGGTCAGGTATAAAACTTGGTTAAGTTCCACTTGTTTCAATTTTATGTGATCAGACAGTTTAGAAAGGTGCACCGCTGAGTCTATAAGGGCCTGAATTTGCACTGCATTGTCTGTACAAAAAGCAAGCCATGAAGTCCAAGGATATCTCTATGGATTTCTGTGTGGATCTCTGCAATAGAATTGTGGCAAAACATAGGTCAGAGCAAGGATATACAATATCCAGGATATCCAAGGATATCCAGCCATCTCTGGAGCAGTCCATAGCGCTCAAGCCTTTATGGCAAGATGCCAAGATAGAAGCCATTGCTGAACAAAGTTCAGCTGTCTTAGAGTTTTTTCTAAACAGTATGTAAAGGACTCTGGCAATATGTAGGAAAAGATTCTCTGGTCTCATGAGACTCTGTGAGCAGAATAGAATGTGCCATGTCTAGCAAAAAAAACCTGAAGATGGCAGTTTATACACCCTAGCCATCCAATCTGATGGTTCCTGAGAGGACCTATCTATCAGTATACTGGTGCTGCTCCTTGCCTCAGTTCCATGGTCCAGGTCCCCAGACTACTGATTGTTCATCTCCCGTCTCCGCCTACCTCACCTGTTGTTGGTTACTGGCTATATTTAAACACTGCTGATTCATATCTACTTTAAATACTGCTGATTCACATCTGCTGATTTTTAGCCTAACAGCTCAGTCTAGTCTCTCCTGCTCCTTGCTGTGCTTCTCCATACATTTTCCCCATTAGGATCTGTGCCTTGTCCTTGTTCATTCACTGCCTTAGTTTACATTGCTCTGTCTACCGGCTCTCTGACCAGCTGCCAGTTCCCTAGTTTTGCTATTAGCCTGCTATGTAATATTCTGTTATCCTGGTGTCTGACTCATGTCCTGTACTGTATGTACATCTTTGCCTATGACTGTATTTCCCAGTTTGTTGTTGCTGATCTTTGGATTGTTCTACATCTACTGCTAAATAAATCCTCCCTTCACGTGTAACCAGCTTCAGAGTGCCTCACTTATTCTACCATGAAAAATGTTATTGAATCTTGGTATTGCATAAAGGGTCTCAATACTTCAGGCTTTGATTTTAATTAGTTTTCAGAACATGTTTTCACTTCATCATTATGTCTAATCAAAACAATTCAAAATCAACCAGACAATAACGTTTGCAACAAATAAAGGAGTGTGAATACTTTCTGAATCCACATTCTGTTAGCAAAAAATGCTTTGCTGTTGAGAAAGAGCCGAAATGAATAGCCCGAGTGGTTTGAGCTGACAGGAAAGATATAGTAACTCAGCATTTTTTTTTACAACTATGTTGCACAGAAAACATCTCTGAATGCAGATGGGCTGTAACAGCAGAACAGGGCATCAGATTCCCCTCCTGTCAATCATGAACAAGTATCGGTAGACACAGGCTCACCAAAAAAGGACATCTGAAGATTGGAAAAGGTTGCCTGGTTGGATTAATCTCAATTTCTGCTGCGACATTTATGGTACAGAATTTAGTGTAAACAGCATGAATCCATTGACCAAACTTGTCTTGTGTCAACTGTTTGAGCTGTTGGTGGTGGCATAATGGAGTGGGGAATGTTTTTTCTGGCAAACACTGAGTCCCCTAATAGCAATTAAGCATCGTTTAAATGCCTGAGGCTATCTGAATATTGTTGCTAAACATGTGCATCCATATATGGCCATAATTTACCCATTTCTGAGGGTTACTTTCAGCATGATAATGCCTCATGTTACAAAGCACGGGTCATCATGGTTCTATAACCATGCCCATGACTTCATTGTTCTTCAGTGTCCTCCCCAGTCACCAGATCCAATAGAGGTGTTGAATATGGTGAAATGAGAGATTGACAGCATGAATGTGCAGTTGACAAATTTGCAGCAGTTATATGATGCAATCATGTCAGCATAGACAAAAATATCAAATCAATATTTTCAACACTTTTTGGAATCCATGCCATGAAGATGAAGAAGAGTATTACCCAATACTAGCATGGTGTTTCTAATAAAGTGAGTGAGTGAGTGAGTGAGTGTGAGAGTGTAAGTGAGAGAGACAGAGAGTGTGTGTATTTGTACATATTTCCAAAGTATCAGTATGAAATGTCTTTTGGTGTTTAATACAAGTCTGAGCTCTTAAAATGTAAGGAACACAGATCAGATTCATAATGAATAGTAACAGAATGCATTCCATCTGAATCACTGGGTCAATAAGATCAGCATTCCTAGGGCAACAGCAGTTCCAGAACCAGTGCCATAATATACCTGCTGATTAATAATATACCATAAGCCATCTTATATTTTTTGTTCACATTCTAGTTGACTACATTTTGTGTGTGGTCCAGGACATCCCAAATCCAGACCAAATTCAAAGGTAACATTCTATCATTATTCTCTCTAGAGTATTATTACAGTTGTTGGGTTACATTGTCTCCATTTGATACTGGAATAAATATCTCATATAGTAGTATGATTCCTTGAAATGTAATTTAAATGTTTTGTAGAAAAATTAAAGAAAATAAAAATTGAGTGTGTTATTGTCTGTCTAGAAAGCTTTTTGATATGAAAATGGTGATTCTCAATGGTGGAGCTTGGGTATATATGTACACAATCTACAGAATGTACAGATCCATTTCGTATAATAACATATCTACAGTTGTTGTGTAACAAGGTAATTGAATATAAATATATATATACAGATGTACAGATATACAGTTATGTTACATGGTGGTGGTGGTCCCCACAGTTGATCAGTTTCCCTGATTCAGGGCCCGAATGGCCTGTGGGAAGAAGCTCCTCTTCAGCCTCTCTGTCTTGGTCTTCAGGGAGCGAAAGCGCCTCCCTGACCTCAACAGAGAGAAGAGTCTATTGTTGGGATGGGTGGGGTCCTTCACAATTCTCCTGGCCTTGGTCTGGCACCGCTTGTAGTAGATGGTCTGCAGGTCAGGAAGTTCCGTGTGAGTGATGCGCTCTGCTGAACTCACTACCCTTTGGAGTGCTTGTCTGTCCTGCTTGGTGCTATTCCCAAACCAGACTGTGATGTTCCCCGTGAGGATGCTCTCGATAGTGCAGGTGTAGAAGTTCTGCAATACTTTGGAGGGCAGTCTGAAGTCTCTTAGGCGTCTGAGGTGGTAAAGACGCTGACGAGCCTTCTTTGCCAGGGAGTTGGTATGGCGGGACCAGGACAGGTCCTGCGAGATGTGAACACCAAGGTACCTGAAACTATCTACTCTCTCCACCGTGGTTCCACTGATCCTCACAGGTTGGTAGTGCCGCTCCTGCTTCTTGCTGCAATCCACGATCAGCTCCTTTGTCTTACTGACGTTTAGGAGGAGATTATTTTCCTGGCACCAGTTTTCCAGCTGTTTAATCTCCTCCAGGTAGGCCCTCGTCGTTGTCCGAGATCAGACCCATGACAACGGTGTCGTCAGCAAACTTGACAATGATGGTGGAGCTGGAAGTGGCTGTGCAGTCGTAGGTGTACAGTGAGTAGAGCAGGGGGCTTAGGACACAACCCTGAGGAGCTCCAGTGCTGAGGGTGAGGGTGGATGAGGCGCAGTTGCCCACCCGTACTGATTGTGGTCTGTCTGTTAGGAAGTTGGAGATCCAGTCGCACAAGGATGTATGCAGTCCTAGATCCCCCAACTTAGTAGTGAGTAGGGAGGGGATGATGGTGTTAAATGCTGAACTGTAGTCGACAAATAGCATTTTAACATAATTTCCCCTCCCTTCGTCCAGGTGAGTCAGTGTAGTGTGGAGCAGATGTGCAATTGCATCGTCAGTGGAGCGGTTGTGGCGGTATGCAAACTGCAGTGAGTTCATGGAGGCTGGCAGTGAAGATGTGATGAAGTCTCTGACTAGCTTTTCAAAGCACTTCATCACGACTGATGTGAGGGCGACAGGGCGGTAGTCATTGAGGTCGGAGGGTGGAGGTTTCTTCGGGACGGGGACGATGGTGGACCGCTTGAAGCTAGACGGGACGATACCGAGCGTCAGGGAGAGATTGAAGATGTCGGTGAATACCGGGGCTAGCTGATCTGCGCAGGCTTTGAGGACCCTCCCGCAGATACCGTCTGGTCCCATCGCCTTCCTGGTATTCACCCTTTTGAACACTCCCCTCACGTCACTCTCCGTGATGATGAGAGGGCGCTGTTCTATGGTGGGCCCCGCGCATGTGCCATTGGCTGCGCCGATAGTGCCATTTGGACTAGCGCTGTTAGCATTAGCGCTGTTAGCACTAGCGCCGTTAGCATTGGCGCTGTTAGCATTACCGCTGCTAGATGTAGCCTCGAAGCGAGCGAAGAATATATTCAGCTCGTTCGCCAGAGACTCATCCGCACTCATCAGTCCGGAGGGTGGGCTCCTGTAGTCCTTGGACTTTATCTCCAAGGAATCTTCCCATTACCTTCCCAAACTCTGATTAGCACGGTTTCATTTTCAAAGTCCAAAGTGCTTTTGACCTTGAACTTTTGACCTTGCTCACAGCAGGTTGATCTCGCACTGTCACTGTCATGAGTGCTAAATCAAACTGCTATGATGCCAAAATGCATCTGCAATGATGAACCCCATACTGAGCTTTTTTTCTTTATGAAACATTGTAGATTATATCTTAAATCTATTTTAGCTCATCTGGACTCTCTTCAATGTTTGAATTATTTGAGACGTGGCAGTGCTACATGACCTTTAATTACACATGCAGGGATTCATTCTACAATGCAGTGTGAATGTGATTCAAGGCTAACTGGATTACAGATTCATGCTCAGTCACCCTAGGATAAACCCAAGGTTTGTCTTAAACTTTATTTGGTGGTTAACTGTTACATTCTACAGTAATAACTTTGGAAAACCTAATTTTCCATACTATGCAATTTTAACAAAAGGGAAAAAAGATCTCTACTGTTACAGGTGGAGAACACACAAAAAGTAAACATGAGTCTCCAACTGAAAGTGAAATGAATGAAACAAAACAGAACATAAGCAAGCACAAAATGAAAGGCAACATAACATTAATGGCCAACAATAGGCCATACAAACACATAGGTCTTATAAGGAGCAACGTACAAGTGACGTGGCAAAAGAAGTTCAGCACTTACCGTTTGCGTGGGGCGTGGCACAAAAGCAAAACATACAACTCCTGGAATATGAGACACAGGCAGCAGTGGCAAGGCAGGTAAATAGCCACAGTGCGCAGGTACACCACCCTGTAGGAGAGATGCAGAGGGCACCACACCAACCAGAGAAGGGGGCATGGTGAGCACTGTGCTGCTTAGATCCTGGGACTCAGTAAACAATGCACCACCCAGGATCACACAGGGTTCTGGGCACAGCGAGCCCAGTGCCACCCAGAGCCTGGGGCACGCCACAAAAATCTTGGGGCACCGTGAGTCTAAAAGAGCATGAACACTGCCTCTCTTTTGTCAATGGGGGCTCTCTCTCGTTGACAGGAGCATAAAACCAAAACATGCAGCACATGCAACTGAACAACTGAAAAGCACAACATAAACAAAAGGCCAGGGCAGAGAGGTGCCGTCACACCTACAAATTGTCTGCTTGTTATTTTATTCATTTTACTGATATGACATATATATTTATTGATATTATTATAATACTGATATTAATATGAATATATGTGTTATTATTATATGTTTATGTAAAGAAAAATTCCAATGTTTTCCAAGGCTTCATGATGTTTTAAAAATAAACTTAATATATTCTCTGTAAAAGTTTATTGAACATAACTTTTGCTGGATCTTGTTAAGTGTGGAGTAATTGTAGTTAGGTCCCTGAGGCATCAAAAACAAGCCATGATAAAATGCACCTGTCTCTGGGTTTGCAAACCACCATTGACCTGCCCATACAAGCCAGACAGTATTTGCATACAGATGTAGAGGAAATCTATAGCTGAGATACCCAACCATGACATGCTGAAACCACCAATCTTAAGGCCAAAAGCTAATGAGGTGGAGAATCTGAAGCAACTTCTATCTCCTTAAAACTGTGTAATCTAACATCAGATATAATCAGTTATATCTGATTATATCTGATATAATTATATACAGCTTACAATTAATAGTAAGCTAACAATTAATTATAAAGAGTTTGCCATGCATGTTTTTAAATTCCATCACATTTCTCCTGCAGGAGTTCTTGGGAAATATGTTCCCAGACAGCATATTGTGTGTTGTCATGGGAACCCTAATCACTGGGGAAATGTCCATCCGATTAAAACATTTAATGCTATGAAAACATTTAATGCTATAATGTATGAATAAGATAATCATGATAAATTATCTCGAATAGAAAGTGCTAAATCTCATGAGTAAAGACATTTGTGTTATTGCGTGTATGTTTGTATAACTGCCTATAAAATGGTCACCTTTGCTAATGGTAACTTCTGTATTTTGGCTGTTTCTTCATGAAGTGGTAGTGGGTATACCACTATCCTATCATATAAATGTATCCAAGTTCACAGACCTCACTAAGCCTCACTGTCCAGACACACAGAGATTCCTCACTGCTCTGGAGCACTTGAGAAATTTACAAACTTTTTTGTATAGTTGATAGGGTAAATTATATTACATTATATTATATTATTTTAGTAATTAAAGTTTACATAAGTGAACTGAGGTAAAGAGGAAGAATAAACCAGATAAGCCAGTGAAAGATATGTAAAATCGTTTAGGTCTTTTGAGGATTAATGACAATGTAAAACTTATATAGGATGTTTGGGATGTGAGAACAGAACAGGAGTTCAGGAGACAATTGACTTGTAACTGTGGAGCATGAGGACTAAGAGTTTAAATATATCTTGTCTGGAGAGGTTTAGGGAGGTTTGAGCACAGCATAAGTCTATTCATATAGGCTGGTCATTGCAGCTTGAATGTGAGTGGCAAATGGATATGGCTATGAGGTGACCAGGCAGGTCCAGTGTAGAAAGCCAGAGATGCACCAGCAGGAATAGCAAGGTTTCACATTGGTGCCATGAAGCTCCATGGTGGCTCATGGAGTATGTGAGTTGTACATAGTGGCAAGATTGGACCTGTAGTGAGGAATGCCTTTTTGGAAATTTGTGTTCTGTAGCGGAATGGTAGCGCAGTGCACTTTGATAGTGAAACAGGCTTTCTATTTCCTTGAATCCCAGATATACATCTTTATTTGAAGAAACAACTGTTCTCTGAGAGGTAAGCTGTTAACTAAAGAGATAGATGTTTTGATTCTGAGTTTCAAACACATGACAAGGTTATTCCAAAGTGTGTGGGAGTGGGAGGGGGTACTTCCAAGAGAAACAAATACATGAATGACATGAACGCAAATTCTTGCACCCTTTTTGAAATACCTCTAGATGTGTGTGTCTCTGAGGAAGAGAAAGAGAGAGGGAGGGAGGAAGAGAGAGGAACAATGATTTATGACTGTCAAGTATCCTTGATCTCATTAACCTTGCAATGCCTCTCTGTAAGTTTTTGTCCAGTAATCACATTACCATAAGAGTGAGTGTCCTATCATAAGAGTGATAGCAGCAGTGTCATCTTCTTGCATGCCATTGTTCAAGCAGAGAAACAATTTCCATTCCTTAGCAACTTAATACTTGGATTGTAGCTGCATTTATTTTTAGGCAGGACATTCATTGCCATCTCAAAATCAACATGAAATCTGAAGTTACAAGTATGTACATGTGTGCACATTGAGTAAGCAGCTCTTCCTGTGTCCCAAGCCTGGCAAACATGCTGACTGGAGAACCCCTCACACAAAGGGCTGCTTCAGTGAGGTGAGGAGATACTGGCTATGGCCATGAAGATCAGATTCCAGTACATTCCTCACTGACTGTGCCCTTGGCATGCTGCCTTGCCTCTGCCCTCAAGCTGCCTGTAATCCCAAGATGATCTAATGAAGAAAGACATGGTGCATATCTGAAAGGGTCTTCAGACTTCAAAGGCATTTTTGATGCTTTCTAGTATAACAAGACATACTGATGAAATGAATAACAACCAGACAGCCTTTCACTGATACTCCAGGCCATCACTTGCTATAACTTGGGAAAATGCTGTCCATAAGGTCATGGGTCACTGTTTTTGCAACTGTTATTACAATTGGAACTGTCCTTATATTGTAAATTAGGCAGCACATCTTGTGGGTGTGTGTATGCTCACACTGGTTTGTTTGTGTGTGTGTGCTTGCGAGTCTATACAGGTCTATGAATGTTTATATATATACCATATAGGTGTGCAGGCATTCACCGTGTATGTATGTGTGTATGTATGTGTTTTGAGAGAAGTGTGTATGAGTGAGAAGTGTGGGAGGAAAGAGAGTGTTTAGCAGGCACATTTATGGTTCAACTCCTAATTTCATAGTAGCTAATAATTATGTGCAGATACACTGGCTGAAGCTGTGTGCTCTCCTGGTCTTGCTGTTATGAAAGCAGCCCCAGATGCAGAGATTTATGTATCTGTCTTCTGGCTCCAGGATGGGTCACACTGAGTTGTGTGATCCCCAAAACTGATGAGTTCATTTCAGGACACATGAAAATTGAACCTGAAAAATCATACATTCTGCTGTGTTTACCAGTGACAGAGTGCTTAGCAGCACCCAGATTACTACTGATAACCAGAGTGACAGAGACATATAACCTTTTCCTGTGTTAAGGTCCTACCCTGCAAAATAGATCATAGGAACTGCATTTCTGTTACTATTCTCTGACTGGTGTAGAGGAAAACTATCATAGGGTCTGAAATGAGAACTGTTTTGGCACATCTTTTTATTAGCATGGACAGAGAAACAAAAGGAACCCATTAAACCTAGTACACATCATATATTGGCTGGCTTCCATGAGCCCTTATACATATACTGGCTCCCAAGGTTGCTAATGAATTGCTATTGCCTGCTGTATGTATGTTCTAAGACTCAGCTGACTATCAGTCTTAGTGGCTTGATATTCTGTCATCAGACTGATGCTATCAATCTCCGCAAGTAAAATGACCCAGCTGGCCCCCATATGTTCTCAACATTTATATTTCACTATGAAAAAGAGGTAGAGGTAGGCAGAGCCTCACACTAACCAAATTAGGGGGCTTTTCTTGGTCAACAGCACCAAGAGTCAGTTGCTTGAGTGTTGTCACAAACAAAGACAAAAGTCACATGCAGTATGGTGAATGCAGTTTAATAGAGAACAGAGGTAGTCCACAGTAGTAATCCAAAGAACATAAACCAAAGTCATAAATCCAGAAGCGCAGTCAGCGAAGCAAACCAAACAGACAGTGAATAGGCGAAAAGGGTAATCCAATGAAACATGCTGAGATCCCCAAAACCAGATGAAACAGCCACGATAACAAACGATTCAAAAACATGAAACGAGTTGACGGGACTGCACAATGACTGAACACAAACATGGGATTTTAATGCAAAGACTAATGAGGACTAACAAAATACAGCAATAACTAAATGGGAGCAGAAACAAAAGAAACCAAAACAAGGGGAAACAACGAAACAAAATCTGGAAGTAAATAAACGTAGTGGCGTTGCCGCTATGCCAGGAAACATGTTTTCCACTAAAAGTGCTTAAGTGTGGTTATAAGAGTGTTCAATTTTAAGTAAGCAGGGAATTTATGTTACTATCCACAATGTTGGGTGAGCAAAATGAACCTAAATGGCCCAAAGCAGCACTTCTATATCGTGCTAAAGAAATGTCAACCAAGACAAGCCTATTCATCAAACAAGCATAAACTGACCCACAATTACATGATGCCCATGTCCCACTAATAGACATTTAATTAGCACATAACTATGTGACATTATGGGATGCCAGTCTGAACACAGCAGAGGCACATTCTATTTCAGTCACATGTTAACACCTTGGGTCACTGAGCTTCAGATAGCTTGGAAGCACATCACGTAAGTATGTTGTCTACTGACATACCTGTTGCCATCAGGGAACCCATCATCTGCATTTTCTGATGCTTCAAAAGGAGTAGGTGAATTTGTATGTGTAACACTGAGTGGTAAGGAGGCAGATGCGTGTGCGGAGAAGAACGAGATTTATTAAGGGCAAATCCAGAGTTGTAGTCCAGGGTCATATTACCAACACAGAGAGTCATAGAATACATGATTAAACTAGACAAGGGCTAGGAAAAATGAAGCACTACTCACACAGAGGCTTGAGTAAACAAAGGTGAGAATTAAAATACAGGCTAGGGAAAATGGATATGACTTACATACATTCAGATTTACAGATAATCAGATATACATTCAGTACAACCACAATGAACAGTCAACATGCAGGGCATCAGACAGGGTTTAAATACCTGAACTTAACAAGGTAGAAACGAGAGACAGGTGTGAGAAATCAAACGAGGGGAGGAGAGATTGAAACTACAGCATGGAACTAAAATACATAAGATAGGAAAAACATGGAACATGGAAGCTGGGAGGGACTAATCGTGACTGTATGCATTGTGAGGGCTTTTAGAAACATGATGTCAGGTTTTATTAATGACATTGAGTCAGAACATGTCTGTGATGCTGTGATTTCTCTAGCAGACTCTTGGGAGGTCTATTGCCTCACTTAAAAACTTGGGGCAGTTGAAGCTCAGTGCCTATGGTACTTGCCTAGTAATCAGAAGATTACTGGTTCAAGTCCCACCACTACCAAGTAGCCACTGTTGGGGCCCCTGAGCAAGGCCCTTAACCCTAAATTGCTCAAATTGCACTTGGTCATAACTATAAGTTGCTTTGAGTAAAAGCATCAGCTGAAAATTGATAGGAACATTAACTCCCCATAGGAAAGCTGTAAGTACTGCCTGAGATGTGCCTTTGAGCTAAGGCACCCAATTCTGAGTTTAACTGTGCTGAGTCACTTTTGGCAATGTGTAAAAGGGAGTCACACTTTATTATGGTGCTATTACCAGTCATGATCTGTTTTAAACTTTAATAATTAAAGTAGCGGAATTTTAACTTAATGGAAACCTAATGGATAAGACACTAACTATAAAACCTTTTACTCTACACTCAGAATGATTGGAAAGTTTAATATGATTTTGTCTATTAAAGTCCAGTTTCTGCCAGATTAAAAGAGAATGTTCTCTTTTCTTTAGCTTTAACTCTCATCTCTTTTTTGGGCCAAATTTGTCCTTTCTTTCCCTTAATTCTGGCATCTGCAGAGGTACCAAATAGAGCAGCTCAGAGGCAGACACACTGATACTCACAAACAGCACTAGTATTCCCAACATGAACAGAGACAGGCACAAAGATGTCTGGACATCAAAGATACTCTCATGCCCCAGCATGGGCTCTCTGGTTATAGTGCTCACAATTACAAGTCTGAAGGTTCTGAGCACACTCTTCCTGTTGCATTTTATATAATTTTATATACTGAATAAATGCCAGTATGACAGTCTTAGGGAATCTGATTTGAAAGTGATCAGTTACTGTATCCTTTGTGATAAGTGAATCCATCTTTATGATATACCCGTCTGTGTGAACACAAGCGCAGCTCATTCAGTGACTAAAGCTCAGCGCCTGCTGATTAATGAGGCAGGCAGAGTCCCAGCAGCGTGTGATGGTTTCTAATTCAAGATGAGTCAGCCGGTTAACAATGTCTGTATTACTGTATCAGGTTTGCTAAAGTCCAGTAAAAAGCTAGCATTGATATGAAATATATGATTAATCAAATAAACCTTTCTGCTCAGTTAGAGCAGTTATAACCACAGTTAGAGTATCTACATGTAAAAACAAACAAAAAACAAAACAAAACAGAAAACCCTGTTGTTGTTGGTGAACCATTGTCAAACATCTGACAGTGCTGCACAGTAAAGGTGAAATGAATATCTCTATATCCCAACTGAAACAGTGAAGTGTGAAAAAGCTGATGACATTCCATCTAATCAGAAAATAGTGCCTGTGTCACCAGCAATCTCATGTGGAGCCAGAGCACCAGACAGTAATTCCCACTGGTTCATTATTCACTAAAAAGGCAAAAGGGTCTATGGAACTGTTATATCACGAATCTTACCTGACTATGTTGACCAGCTCTCGTACTGACTCCTTGGGCTGATCATGTTTTTGATGGATTCAAGACTTTCACATGACATAATCTTTTTCTGGATTTTGCAGTGACTGGGTATTATTTATACCAAACGTATGTCATTTTTTTCCTTTGTTGGTTTGCAGTTATTGTTTTTAATTCTGTGTTTACACTTGGCTGGACAGAACAGCTGTGAAAACTGAGGCATTAATTGTAATGTTGTGTCCGAGGCAGATCCTCCAGTCCTCCCTGAATTCTTTGCCGTCATTGTGGAGGAGTGAAGTTCCTCATTTTCCCCCCGCTGAGTAATCTCTGGGGAGAGGAAAAAAATCTGTCTGCAGTCTGAGTGAAACTCATTAAAACACTGGAAAGAAATTTGAAGCTCAGGCAGATACACTTATAGAGACTTGGTGCATAATTCTCTCTCAATACATTAATTTTTTGAGGCAACGTGGTCATTTTTCAGCAGTTAATTTTCAGCTCCCTAGACTGGAGGGCATTACTCCTCTCTACCCCTGATCTAGACATACAAAGACTGCTGTGTTTGATTGCCAGCTGCCCCATGGCTGGACGCTGACCATGTTCCAAATAGAACAGTAATAGAGAGGCAGTGCAGCGTACCAGATTCTTGACATTTATTCCTTTCCCTAAGAGAAAGATCTCTGACTTCCTCTCTCTTTCTCTCTCTCCCTTTGGGCTTTAATGGAATCCTGATGTTGGGAGACTCCTTTCTACATTACATCCCTGCTGGGACCTTCCTCCCAGTTCCTTGTATAAATGTAACTTTACCAGATGGGGGATGAGCCCCACCAAACCCAGCCTCTGGGCTAGAGGGACAAAGCAGGCTGTCGGTGCTGGAGGTTGGAGGCTATTCCGTGAGCGAACCTGGGAAGCAAACTGGCTCTGGAAAACAAACAGGGTCAGTGAGATATATGAGGAGATACACCAGAATCCTCACTGCATGTTACAAACACTGTATGTTATTTGAATTTGAAGCATATGTTTTTTAAGAGTGCAAGTGGTTACAGCATACACCAGCCTCATTATATATACATCAATAGCAGCACATTATCTGATAACACTTTTCTGCCAGTGTAGTAATCATATGTCTTTTTATCTAAGGACTGAAATCAACAGTGAGGGAGAGCAGTTACTGCAGACCTGAGCACCCTTCCAGCAGCTGTGACAACAAATATGGGTTTGCCGTGGAACATTCTAATGGTGAAAATGGGGCCATTTTCCATTTTCATGGGGTCAGTCATCAGTCATTTCATTAGATTTGGAAGAAATGTTACATCTGAAGGAGCCAATCACATTAATTTTAAGAAAGAAAAAAAACCTCTTTATAGTAATGTCAAGGTAAGTTTGAGTTCCACAGAGAGCTAGGACGCCCTGTGATCCTCTTGTGCTGATGCTTTCTTGGGCTGGTGTACCCAGCCATCTCGTGAGCTTTTCGCCCTGGTTCAATTGTCTTGCAACTGGTAATGAAAAGAAACCAACTGACACAAAGTCACTTCCCAGAATACTTCCAGAAATTACTAATTTGTTTAGAACTGCAGATGTGAGCCAAATGTTCAATGTTTTATTTAAGATTCACTTTTTTGAATGTTCCCTATAGTGGTGATGACTTATATAATTTATATCTATTATATTTTATATAATACAATTCCAGACAGAAGAAAAAACAAACAAATAAACAAAGAAAACAATGTTGTTTCAGGATAACAAATTCACAGTCTTAGAAGCAACTTTATACTGCTAAATGTTCCAGAGATTAGTGCAGACCACATAATGCACCGTTTCAACCTTTAAGACCAAGCTCAACCATGCTGTATATTTTATTTAGAGTCAAAACTGGGCATTTCTTGTAAAAATATGCTTTGATTATTATTTACTGATGGTTATTTACTCTTTTCTTCACTGCACTGCACTCTGCAACCACAATAAAATGCCACAGGTTACTATATTAACGTGGATCATGCTTTAGTGAAAATGATGTCTTCTAGAAACTGGGCATTGACTCTGATTTAGTCCTCTCAGACAAACTCACTGTATTACTTTTATCTTATGCCGTGGTCTCAGGACTGGCTGGGGTATCCACTGTCTTTGTTCTATTTTGTATGCAGCTGTATTTTTGGCTGCTGGTGTCTGTAGCTCAGAAGTGGATGCAATGGTCTATGCCCAGAGGTAGCCAGGTGCATACTGACGTGTGATCTATCTGGGAACAGCCTATCTGTCTCTGCGGTGGCTGTGTGAATGTTTGGGTGACAGTGGGACAGAGAGACTGCTGAAAGACAAGAGTTTCCTTTCCGCATCAGCACCAGAGACTGAAGTGTGAACTACAGCCCGGACGTGATCCCCACCACTCCTCCTCTCCTAACTTTGGATGAATGACTTTACTGGCAGCTGATGCCTGAGGGATCGAAGAGGCCCAGTCTACTTTAAATATCTCTGCTCACCTTGGCAGATGTCTGTTCACTGAAGGGGTTATGTCCCCACCTTGGAAGATGATGAAAACAGATAAATGAACTGAGGAGGAAGAGGAAGCACTGTAGGTAAGAGACATATATACTAATTTCAGTCACTTCACGCCTGCATTATTGACATCATTCTTATTATGTTATAAAACTTTAAAAATGTCCATGTGATTTTTTCTTAGTACCACATAACCTTCTTAGCCAAGATCAACTCCTCAAGGGACACTATTACAAATAAACTAGCAGTGTAATAATAATAATAATAATAATGCCATAATTTTAATTGGTAGTTTGGTCCAGACTCTGTGCCCCATTGATGCATTTGGTTTTGGATTAAGTCAGCCTAATCAGGGATTCAGAAGAATATTATGTTGGGCATGTTGTCATAGCAACTCCAGTGATGGAGCAATGCCAGCTCACTGACTATTTCTCCACTCCTGGAAAAACAACTGTGCACTCACCATTACACATCTAGCCACAGAGTGGCAGGGTGATTATGCATGCATACACACGCACACACACACGCACACACATGCACACACACACACACACACACATACACACACACACACACACACACACACACACAAACATTTCAATCTAATCAATCAGTTTTCCAACTGATTATAAGGAGCTGGAATTCCAAAACCATGCAAAAAAGGGGATGTCTCACCGGGACAGAAATTAATAAATGGAGACATTAGAAAATTAATTGTAGTTTCCTCTACTGATTTATTCTACCTTAAAGAAAAACGTATGAGGAATCTCCTGCAGTATTTATAAAAGTGTTTGGACTTCCATAAGCCTCAGATCAGCTCAGTAATGGCCACTCAGTCAAACTCTGCCATTAATAGATGTAATAGAAAAAAACCTACTGGGTGCTTTTGTGCCTAAAGACATTATTACAGTCATTAAACTTATTGTTTGTCAATTACTGTCTATTTGCCATCAAGGCTTATATATAGAGTCCCTTTATGTGAATACTACTGTTCACACACATCTTTAGTGAAAAAATGATTACATGGAAACTAGTTGAGATAAGAACTTTCTCTACGTAATCATTATTTCTCAAGGTTAATTTGTTATTATTCTGGAGGTAGCTCATAGCTATCTTTATCATTAAGTAAATGTTGTTTGTTCGCTTTTTTTTTTTTTTTTTTTTTACTAATGTCTTTTTTCTGTTCACCACGCCTGGGTCACCTAGCCACTCAAGAGTCTGGTCCATCATCTGTGGTGTCCCATACAATAGACATATGGGTTTTAACACCTATAATGTAGATGTGAGAGACAATTCCAAGCATTTGCTTTGAAATGTGAACAAAGATTTGTTCATATTCCATATTGTCTAAAGGACTCAAATGCATAAGGATATCATAGTTCTATGTGGTTGCAGAGAATATTGTCAGAGACTCTGGTATTTGTGTCGGCTGGTGTACTGTGACCCATTAACACTGTCTCTGTGATACTGCAGAAGCAGGAACAGCTACAGCCTAATCACTTGTGGAAAAACACCCCGTAGTCTTGTTACTGAGCAAGCTTTCATTTTTGTTTCTTTGAACTCTTTTTAATTAGGTATGGTGCCAAAAAGACAAACGTTTCCAGTGTCAGGTGATGCAACTGGTGTAACCCCTTATGTTGTTAGTGGGGCTACACAAAAATTCCTCCTCAGTGTTCATCACAGAGAGAGAGAAAGAGAGAGAGAGAGAGAGAGAGAGAGAGAGAGAGAGAGAGAGAGAGAGAGAGAGACAGAGAGAGACAGAGAGATACAGCAGATCTGGCTCATATGTAGGAGTCTTATGAAAGCTTATAGGAATGAGGTCAAGGGAGGGTAAAGCTTTATGGGACATAGAGGTACCAATATAAACTTTCCTGTTCTTGGGGTTAACTGCACTTTCTTCAAATACTAATAGCCTATAACTGCCTTGTGTGCCTACTAGTAGTAATCACCATAATGAATAGGCTTTTTTCCAGAAGAAACGTTTGGATAACCTTTTCAGTTTATTATTAATGTGGCCATGATGACTTCAAATTGCTTTTGGTAAACATAAGGAGAAGTAGGCATGTTGTCTTGGCTTACAACCCGGCACTAGGTTAGCTTGACTGTTAGTTTCATCAGACTTAAGAGAAGCGATGTTAGAAATGCTGTTATCAAATACTGCTGAAGGAACGTTATCAAATACGAAACGTCATTCTGTAATTGCGACAATATAAAAATAAACAAAAAAAATGCAGGCAAATACTGTAAACAAACACTGCTGTACTCTAAACAACAAAACGTGTTAATACGAACAAAATTAGATAAAACATTATTTACATTATGCTATATATAACGCGTATATAGATTCCATTCAATTCCGTGAATACTTCTCAATGTTACCATTTAGGAATTCCCGCCCCAATCAGGCTGTTAGGAACTCCCCTCAGGGCGTGCTCGGTTTGCAGCTCTCCTGGCACCCTGTCACTACGCAGAGTAGAGCGGCTCACTCCGCGGACGGGCGTTACGTTGCTGCATCAGAAAACACCGCGACTCGGGGATTGGCATGCTGTTGACAGATCAGAAATGAAAGTAGCGCTCAGGATATTCGTCTGCTTCAAATAAGCAACGGCAACTCGGACACCAAACTGAACCTGGAACACGAAGGTACCTGTTAGTCTGTAGAATGAGTATTTTACGGCTCACGATACTTGTCGTAAATCTGAGTGAAAGTTACGTGTGCTTGTCAAATGTTAATGCAGGTTACCTTTAGAGACTGTTGAAGGCAAAAGTTTCGATCCACTTGTTCGTCGAAATAAAGCGTTGAGATAAGGTAATCTTAATTCTCTACGTTCGGTAGCCTATATATTTTTGGTTCGCGCTGACGGTTTACCACTCCCAGATTTGTATCAAAAAACGCTACCCGATTGGACTTTTTCACCTTCTCATTGTAACAAAACCTGTGGCACGTTGAATGATCGGAAGGGAAGGGTTCCTCCGCTGACTGATATTGTCTGAATTAAAGAGCTGCATTCATCCAGGCGGTTCAGCGATTCAGACTTGCATCATTCTAATGATTAATGCTCTGCTAACCCACTATCAACAGTGAAAAGTTTTTTCGGCTTCACCGTTTCTCCTTTTAATATACAAATCCAGAAAATTGTTTTTATTTCCCTTGTTTGATTTTTGGCTTCTCCTGTATTGTTCTGGAAGCAGTAAAGAAATGATTGTGCAACTGGCTAAAGTTTGGATTGTGAAAGAGGAGCTGATTCTCTGAAGCGTTTGTGTTGATTGCCTCCTTTCTGTGCTGATGCACCGTTTAAATGGTCTTAATGCTCTTTGCGGGCAGCGAAGGGTTGCCCGCGTATAGCACTGAGGTAGATCAGATCTCCGTAATGTCGTCTTTATAAATATATCAGTGGGGTCTCTTCCCTGCGGGTGTGGTTTTGTAGCATGCCTGTGTCGAGGAGGGGAACCTTGGGGTGCGCGCTGCGCTTTGTCACGTGCTCTAGACAGAGGCTGAGAGCGCTGGACAAGTTACGGGATCGTTTCTTGTCAAATTAGCCCACAATAGTACCGTATGTGAGCAGTGAGGTTTGTTCATTTAATCGTCTGCTAAAGAGTCGTAATCGATCATTTTAGGGGTCCGTTGTGGCCTATTGTCTTTTTCCAATCTGGTGGAAAAAGAGTAGTGTTGGAAACATTCAGTACATTTGAAGTGGAGCTTTTCTGACTCTTCTCCACTACTGGTGGTCCAGGCTGGGCTCTGGGTAGCATCCACCTTCTACTGTATCGTGCTACTGACTTGAGCTCACTGCAGGCTACGAGGAGGCTTCCCTTATTGCTGTACTGAGGTTTTTTTTTTTTTGGTAGTAATGGTATGGGGTGGGGGAAGGTGGTGTAGGTTAGGAGGTCATGCCTCCCACAGTACAAGGCTGTGGTCTGCATTGTGGTTTGTTCTAGAAACTGGCTGTGTTACTTTTGGAACATATGAAAATGTAGGTATTGAAGTGGAGAAAATCACAGATTGCAGATCATACTTCTATTGTTAGGAGCAGAACTGAATAACAGACCAATTGTTTATGCACTGAACAAAGATTCTTCAGTGATATTGTTAATCTGTTATCAAGATTGAATCTAATATTATGGTATACACATTTAACTATAGTAATGCATTTATTGTCATATTAATATTTGCATATGTTGGTATCTTATCATATTGTCAGTTTACTGATGTATTGTAACATACTAACATTAAACACCTGTAGTCCATTCAAGTCATATTCATCAATCCATTCAGCACATGCAAATTTGGAAAGCCTGGGACTTAGTGTTTTTAACTGCAAATAGTGAAGAGTTAGTGTTTTGAAGTGTGGCAAACCTTTATCTTTTTGTGCAGGTAATCATGCCCACGGCAGGAACAGAGGGCAGTAATTAGGGCTTTTGGCAAGCTTTTGTATGGTCTTACTTGCAGTGAGTCTAGCTGACAAGAACCCTTTACTCGATGTGACTCATGCCCAGCAGGTTTGGAGACATGCTGTTGCACTCTTTCCTTTTCTCAATGCTTTATTTAGTCAAAGCAAACCTTGTAATTTTGCAGATGCTTTGTTTTGCTCCATACAGTCTATTTTTGAATTCAATACTTGCATCTTTTTGGTTAAGAGATCTTAGAAGTTTGTGGCTCAGAGAAGCCACTCCCCCAAAACATGGCAAATTGATGAGCTTTGTATCAAACTTCCTACTTAAGCTTGTTAGGATTCTGTAACAGAAGTGCTCAGTCATTGACACAGAGGCTGTTGTTCATGTAGAATGGTTGTCATTTGTGATTTGAATGGTCTCAGCAAATGCAGGACAAGCAAAGACAGCTGCAATTAAGTGTCTCTCATGTAGTCCACACCTGGACAAGATCCTCGGGAACAGCAGACAGCTCTGACCAATAAACACACACACACACACACACACACACACACACACACACACACACACACACACACACACACACACACACACACACACACACATACATACATACATTGCCATATCACTAACATCTAAATTTCCCAATTTCTACTGATTTGTGTGTGTGCAGAATATTGTTTCTCAAAGTTTTCCAAATAAACCAAATAAAATGTAAATAAAAAAGATTATAGCATACATGGGATTTTGTTGATCAGTCATTTAAAACTGCTCACCTTTCAGAATATGGTCATATTGCCCACTCCTGTGTTTATACAGTTTAAGCATTGTTTAGCATCTACACACTGTGATACCTCCTAGGAATCATCCAAATGTGATCCAAGTGTGTGAGATGGAGGAAGACCCTGTTCTGAGTTCGCTGTTGCAGGAAGAGTTCATTGTATTTGTGAAGCTGCAGCTCTAACAGGTCTATTGAGCTGTGTGGCTTCTGGATTGTCCTGTTGTCATTCAGCTCAGTCTTTGCGATAAAGCCATTGTGGCTAAGGGGATGAATATTGACTTGTAATTTTGCTACAGAAAGCGAGTGTTGCTGACATTTTTTGCTGTTATTGGAAGTCTGTTGCCAACATCGGGAAAATGTGTTGCTTCAAAATATATTAAGCTTCATGCAAAAATGTTTGCTAACCTTGTTGACTTTTCAGGACACAGCCAAAATATTGCCTTCTGTGCTAGCAGCTTAATGTGTGTGTGTGTGTGTGTGTGTGTGTGTGTGCCACATTAGGATCTGGCATAGGCTAAAACAGCAATATTTATGCATTACGTTAAAGCTATGTCACTTATTTATGACTTGTTGAACAGCTGTATCACCTGTCACTGGGCTGCTTATATATACTAAGGCATAATTACAATCTAAATGAAAACTATAAGTCAAAACATTATTTCATGTGTGCAACATGTTCTAGGCTGTACATGATTCTACCCAATCGTCCACTAATAAGGCATGTTTATGGAAATTCAACTGAAGTTGAACAGATTTTTAAAAAATAATAATCTTAATTTGATCACAGTGTTTTTGATCATTTGTATACTATTAAAAATGTTCATCCCCAGGCTTATGGCAGGTGCTTCAGTAAAAAAGCTGTGTATGAAGTGTGCACGCGTGTGTGTGTGCGTGTGCGCGCGTGTGTGTGTGCGTGCGCGTGTGTATGTGTCTGCGTGCTTGGTCATCAAGCCTTTTCTCTCCTCACACCTCCCTTTCTCTAACCACCTCTAAAGACTTGAGATGGACTTAACTATGCTGGAGCATTGATCCATTTCCAAGTCACAGACTAAGGGACATTGGATGTAGGAGTCAAGGAGGGAGGTAATGGAGAATTTGAGGAAAAAAACAATAAAAATAGACACTTCTGGAAACATTTCTGATAATGTGGCATTCTATTATTCTGTTATACAATAGAAGTGTGAAAGTTTAAAAAAAACTGTAAAATGTAAAACAGATTTATTACTAAGAAGAAAATGCAGTAGATCACAGCCCATTATACACTGGAGACTGATGGTTTGTCTTTCCCACACTACAGAAACAGCAGAGACAGAACCAGAGAGGAAAGCCAGTCTAAGCTGTCAGCGTTCTCTAAGCTAATGGAGAAGGAGAGGTTTCTTACAGGGCGCAGTGGGATTACAGCAGTTTTACAGTCGCTTTTTGTTATGGGCAGTGGGGGCACTTTGTTTTTTAAATGAGCAGCTCTGGCAACTTGAAGAATTATTACTCATGCAATGTCTTTTTTTAATGAGCAGCTCTATGTACATATGACAATAAATTACACCACACTCTGCACTGTAGTGTCTTTCTTCACCTTTATCATGGTAAAATTTAATTTGGGATTGTGTGGTTATAAGAGGAATTAACTGGTTTATTATGGAATTGTTTTGAAGGTTAAAATGTCTTGGCTGGAAACTGTCAATCCACTTAAAGTGGTTGGATAAGACATGCTGTTCTTTATTTATGATTGTGTGTGTGTGTGTGTGTGTGTGTGTGTGTGTGTAGCTGTGTGTGCATGCGTGTGAATGATACACCTATGATATTTAGTTTTGGCATCTATTTTAGCACCTTAGTGTACACAGGTGTTTCATGTATTGTGGTTTAAGTTATTCTCTCCAGTACCTTTTCTCCATCAGATGAAGAAAGAATTCCTGATGTGTCTGATGACACTAAGGCTGTGGAACTTCTTTAAAAAATGAGCATTGCCATAGTAACTGCCTGTCAGTTTTATTATGATAAGCTTATGGAATATAAATAGTATATAGTCTTATCTGTAACTTAATTCACATTTTGCTTAAGCCTTGAAGGTAAGGTTCTCAAGGCTGAAGACCAGTCTTTAGGCCAGTCTTTAAAGGTGCCAGTGTAGCACTGCCTGATACTCATGTAGACAGAGTGGGGAGGACCAGTGCCTTCTGCCTTCTGCGATGTTGCTGAGTTAGGAGGTTGATGACAGAGTGTAGTAGTTTGATTATACAGTATGTCATGCATTGTTTGATTACTGTTTTGCACAAAATAGATAAACACAAAAAGTGCACAAACACACATTGTGTGTGTGTGTGTGTGTGTGTGTGTGTGTGTGTGTGTGTGTGTGTGTAGGCACGCAAACAAAAAGGATAACGTACAACAGATAATTGGTTAGAAATTACTGTTTTAATCATTTATACCAGGCAATCTTAATGGTACCGGGCTGATATGACTGAAGATTTTAGTTCCAACCAAGTAGGAACACAGATGAATCTGCTTGTTTAATCAGTTGTCGCCGGTCATCAAACAACTGATTTGTTGTATCGTGCTCCTGCTTGGTTGGGATGAGCTCTTTCTGGATAAGATTGCTTGCCCCTGTTCAAGAGGTCTGGAGGGCCACAACAAGATTTGTATTGAACCATGTCCTAATTTGGATGCCGCTGTAAATACTCAGTAGTCAAGTGTTGTGGGTCAGGGAGATTCCAGGCCTACCTCACACAATGCAAAACTAAGACTGCACAATTTAGTGTTTATTAGTTCTTTTCACAGTACTGGTCTTGGCAATTCTGATAGTGCTGAAAGTTCCAATTAAGTAACAAATACCTATTTTTATTGTATGTTGTGAGCAATGCTTTACCAATTTAGTTTTCTTTCATGCCATTCCCATGATCCACCATAAACAATATGTCATGGATGAAGGGTTTACCATTGCAACATACAAGGCATAACACAGTTTCACTGTGTAGCAGTGTAATCATAATAGTATTAAGTAGTATTTCATCCAAATCATGCAGCCCAGACAAGCCAGCATTTTGTAATAGCATCTTTTCCAGCCCAAATGTCTTGTTATAGATTACTGGTGGTCTGGTATTGATTGCTGGTGTCTTACAAATTGCTGGTTATTGCAGGTGGAGAAACTGGTGCCCATGTCCCCAGTGGGTCAAACTCAAGATGGCAGAACAAGGTGACTGGTCTTGAACCTAACACTAAACTGTCAGTTTAATATGATCCTGACTAGATACCTGTTTGCTAGCATTGTCGACTGTATTTGAGCTTGTATATGCCTCTGACTGATTAGTGCTGTGGTGAGAGGGCAGTCCTCTCCAGTAGGTCTGATGTGCATGCTGCGTTTGGGACCCTACACCCTGCTTCTCCCCAACTCTCAACTCGAGTCCTTATATAGGAATAAAGGCAGAGTGTACACATCTGTGCTTTTCTGAGTTTTCACACGTCTGGCTGATAAAGTCGGCAGAGCTGTGATGACTGAGCTATCAAAGATAACTTGAGCAAAGCCAGTGGCCTGCTGCAGATCTGTCATCAGCTTGTTCCTGTGCAGGGAGGAACAAGGGATACCTTTGCTTTTAGGGGTACTGGAGTTTACAGTATGGACTATGTTATGTAATGTTTCTTTTAGAAAGAAGACTTGCACAGATGCTGCATAGAGGTTTTGTTTGATGTCTTTTGATGTCTTTGGAATGATGTAAGCATTATCTCAGCTTCCATTTCAGTCTGTGACATTAATCTGTTTATTCATCATTTAGACCATGGACAGCATTCTAATAAAACACTGGCCTTAGACCCATGTAGCACTACATTAATGTATATGTGCCCAGCAATCACATATCTTCACTACAGCTGTGCCTGTTCAGAGGTGATAATATTTAATCTGGTTCTATGACTCCACTCCTTAATATGAAGTTGCTTATGTTTACAGTTAACATTTTTTTGAAATCCAAATATTGTGGTTCTCATTCAAATAATCAAATAATCAGAATCAATAAACACCCAGTTTAATTTGAAAAAGAAGGTAAGCACCTTCATGAGCTGTGTGCTATGAGCCTTCTTCACTACTTCCAAGAGCCCTGTCCTGGGGGCGGAGTATGTTGTTATGTCCCACCCCTAGGCCCTCTCTCGCCAGCCCCAGGCGTGTGGAATGCAGCAGGCCTGCTAGATGGCTATGCATTGAGTGCTTGATTGTTGTGTCCTTGCTCCAACACTGCCTCTCTTTGTGAACTTCCCTCAGGCACACTGGAACATTCTTCCTGTGCCAAGTTCTCCAGAGGAAGAAATACAAAGGAAGGAGAGGAAAAAAACAAAGAAAAGGAGAACAAGGCTATTATGTTGCTTCAGTGATATGCTTTCTTCACTGGTCCTGTTGCGAATATGAATGTAAAAAGTAACTATTGTGCATTTGTTTTTAAGATGATGTGAAATGTGTTATATTTATGCAGTGGGAATGATTGAGCCTGATGGCTTTTTTGGAGCCATGAGCCGAACAACCACTGAGAGTAATTAAACAGTATGAGCTTTACTGTTGGGGACAGCTTCATATGGCTCTTGCGTTGGTCTGTGTTTATCATTTGGTCTGGTCATTACAGCATACGCTGTCAGGCCATGCAGACCCATGTTGCTTCCTGCTCTGTTCTCTTCCAGAGCATTGCTGTCATAGCCAAGCACAAAGTGCAGTGGATGCTAAACTATTTAGCACATGCAGGAGAAAAAGGCTCCTCTTCCAAAAGATGACCTTTTCCATCACCCACCCAGCTGTATTCCCCACCCCTACCCCTGCAGTCTCTCACAGTGACTCACTGCAAGTCCTGACCCTTGTTAATCTCTCTGTTTCCTCTTTTTTTCCATTCCACACCCCCAACATGTCTCCCCCCTTCCTCCATGTGTATAGCAGCATGATTTCCCGCTCTCACACATCTCATTCAGCTGATGAAAGGCATGGTAATTAGCTGCTGCATTCAGGTGTGTACAAGCAGGAAAACTCAGAGGGTGTTGGGGCACAGTAACCACCCAGCTCACCAAACCCCAGGAGCTGGGGTTTACCCTAGTGTTCACCCTAACCCACCCTAATCTATACAGGGTTAACCCTAACCCCAACCCCAACACTAATGTATGGAGTTAGCCCTAACCAAGCCCACAGAGATTAACGCAAACCCCAATATACCCCAGTCAATGGGATTACCTCAACCCAAATCGCAACCCAGCCTATATGGTTAACCTCAACAAAACATTCACCCCAGACCTTAGAGGGCAGTGGTATCCATAGGAATTAAAAAAAATGAAAGAAAACTACAATATCGCTAATAACATTCTCTTCTTTCTTCCAGTGTTGTATCGGGTTGGAATACCTGTGTAGATCAGGTGTCTCAAGCATGTTTAAAGTCATCCTCCCCTGTGAGCTCTATCAGTGCAGCATTAGTCCAGGGTCTCAGACTGTGTCCTACTGTACTATAAATACAGTCTCCATAAACAGTTAAATGTAAACTGCAAGAACACATAAAATGCTGTTATTTGAAATCCTAGAGCAGCTGCAGGGGGGTGGGTGAGCTTTAATGGCTACAGCTCTCCCCCACCCCTCCGCCCTCCCAGTGGGAAAGTTTTTCTCTTATGCTATTCCCTCCAGCTTTGCTGGCCTTTCTGGGGGAACAGAGACTACAAACAGGGTGGATCCCAGTGGAAGGCGAGGAGAAAAAAAGGACCAAACAAAACAACTCTTGTCACGTCTCACAAATGCAGTGCCTGTAAACCCTAATTGTGTTTATAAATATGACTTGTAATGAGCTGAGGTAGAGTGAGGTGGGTAAGTCAGATGTCAGGTGTGGCGGTCGGGTGTGATGGTCAGGTGTTAGAGCAGGGTATAAGAACTGTGTGTTAGGGACAGGTGGGGGAACTCTTTGCAGTAGTTGGGTGATATGACTGGGTGTGAGTGTTGGATATAAAGGATGGTTGTTAGAGCTGGTTGTGGGGGTTGGGTGTGGTGACTGGACGTTAGGGCTGGGTGTATGGTAGGGTGTAAGGGCTGAGTGTAGGAACTTTGGACTGGATAGGTGTGGGGGCTAGGTAACACCTAGTCGTTACACCTAGCCCTGGGCTGTGTATATGGGTAGGATGTGAGGTATGGGTGTGGGGATTAGTATGAGAGCTGAGTGTGTAAAGGGTGACTAGTCTAGAGAGGCAGCACTAATACTGCATCCTGTTGGCTGTGCGTTGAAGGTGAGCCCTAGGGGTAGCTGAAGGTGATCCCTGGGCGTAGCTGAAGTTCAGCACCCACTCAGGTTCCTGCCAAGGCCAAATTCCACAGGTCCTTCCTGACCTGACATCTATGCCAAGAGTCATGGCTGATAGATGGACCAAGCAGGGCTCAGACATTAAGAGAAGAATGTTCAATTCACCTCTTCCGTTGCAGTAATAGGAGAATGACTCTTATGGATTTGTTACTGGTAACAAGATATAAGATATTGTCCTTGTAGTCCTTTTTGCTATTTACCACAAGTGCTTCTTTTTTTGTTATAGAAGAACCACAATTACTTAAATACTTTATTTTGTAATTGGTTTGGATTTCATTTTTATTATTAATTGATATCCATGTTTAAATATTAAAAGGTCTGAGTCCATTAAGAGCTCTAATAGAGGATGAGCTCTTCTGTAAAAATTATTCTCACAACCTGGTGTACTTCTTGCAAAATGGAGAAATCATTGTTTATAACAAAGAAATGAAATTCAGATGTAAATTCAATGAGATGGGGGAGCGGATGGTGAGGGAATTCTGAGGCTCGGACAACATCTGAGGTGCATCTTCATGCAACCACAGACTACCTGCATCTAGATGGGGTCCTGACAAGAAGCCCAATGTTAGGAGTGAATACATGGATGGCTGAAACCAAAGCAAAAGCATTCCATAAAATGGCACTGTAGCCATGAGTGGAATGGTTCTGCGCAGCCCTGTCCAGTTAGCTTTTCGTGGCTGGTGTTGCTTTTATGCATCATGTCTGCAGCATTACAAAAATACATTGACACGCTTCCTTCAGGTTGCCTTTAACTAGTTACCATGGCTACAGACACTCTTTCTGCTGGTCAAGCAAAATGAGCAAAGTGTGTGTGTGTTCATACACCCCCTCCCCATCCCTGTCTTTCTCATTATAAAAAATATATTTTCATATTTCTATATATGCAAGTTTTAAAACATCAGACTTACAGATATGTGCACATGTATATACCAATAAATATATATCTTCAAAATATTTTGACCATGGCTCAAGAAGCAGAATTTTGGTGAATACCTCTCTTTTGGGTCTTCATACAGTACAGCAAAATCTGCAGTAACAATGGCTGTGTGCCTCCCTCCCTTGATATCTTTCTCCATAGCAGTGTCCCTCTTCCTCTTTCTTGGATTGGTAAAGAATGGAGTATAATAAATTGGTGATTTATCTGGGTACCTTTGTAGCAAAGTGCAGTAGGCTGATTCTTCTATTGGCTCGAGGAGAGAAGTGGTGGGGACAGTCTGGGGATGGTCACTCGTGATTTCAAGCATTTTAATCATTTTCATACTCCAGGCATTGCTGTATCTCCAGTAGCTTTTCGTTCATAGCCTGATACGCTGCTGTAGTCGTAGGAGAGTTTGGTAGCCAGAGAAGCCTACAGTCCTACAGCCTCATAACCGCACACTCTGTCTGAAGACACACTCAGTCAGGTCCACCAAGGCATGAGCCAAAGTGGATGTGCTGAAGCAGCGTCAGCCACCTGTTCCTCCAGGTCTGGAGCTTCAGTCTGCTGTTCTCTGCTAGTCAATCAGAAAAAACTGTGTATGTGCTGAAAAAAAGACAAATTATGCACATAGATTAAAAATATATATATATTGTGTACATCTTCAGGTAATAAAATAAAAATATATTTATTTTAATTAACCATTTAACTAATTATTAAAAAAAGAAGAGAGTCGTGTGCTGATTATGATTCCAGTATTGGAAACACCAAATGCGTATATTCAGATCCTAATTTCAAGTATGTTGTAATTATACAACAGAAAAATCATCGGAGACTGTGTATAATTATGTTTAGTTAACATGGTGCCCCTGAACATTGTGTGATTTTGTGTGCCTGTGCGTCTGTATATAACTGAGAGAAATGATCATACTGTATCATATATGAGTGGATTCCTTCCCTACTTAATTCATTATAGAAAAGTTTTTCTGTTGATCATTTTAAAAAAAGGTTATGAAGTCTGTTAGTGAGGAGTACGTCTAATTTGAACTGCAGTAAGGGAGTTAGTTGTGTTTTACCTGCAAAGACACTGGCTCAATAAAGCCCTCAGTGGTTAGACTAGGGTGGATCCCCTTACCACTGCCAACCTGGTTATCTATCAGCAAACATGAGTGTGAATGATATCTGTTGTGGTATTTATGGCTACAAGATTGTAGTGGGTCAATTCTCGGATTGCAGTTATTACCAGAGATTGGTGCGTGGTTAGTGCATGCACAGAGTAAACATCTCCAATTTATCAAAATATGTGATCACTTGTGATCCAGCAGAACACTCAGTCTATGCAGCCTGGAGACTAAGTATCAGTTTAGACTGATGCATTGATTCTAAAATATGATGTTATTCTCTCGAGCCAATGTACATGCATTCTTAAAACTTCTTTGAGTTTATTAAGTTTCCTGAATTGGTTTGTGGCCTAAAATCAAAGATTATAATACATATCTTAAAATGTAGTTATTAATAGTAGCTTAGTACAAAAATAGTGTAGTATATTAATATTATTAGCATATTAATAGTATTACAACAATAACAGTAAATTAGAAATGTAAAATGTGTTTTTCTAGAAGTAATATCTATTATATGATGATTTTATATGAGCAAGTGGTATCTCAGTGGTTAAGGTACTTGACTTGCGATCAAAAGGTTGCTGGTTAAAGCCCCACCACTGCCAAGTTGGGGCCCTGAGCAACGCCCTCATTTGCTCAAGTTGTTCTCAGTCAGAATTATAAGCCCCTTTGGATAAAAGTGTCAGGTAAATGTAAATAAGGTTTATGCCTTAAGCAAAGGCACACTCCATAATGGGTGAAAACTCACTCCACAGTGGCTGGAGACTTACTTCATGATGGGTAGAGAGTCACTCCAGAGTGGGTTGTGACTGAGCAGTTGCTATCCTGCCAGTGTCCCCAGGGTCTTGTCTCTCAATATTTAAATGAGATGGATATTTGGCCACCATGTATGCTTTTAATTTGTTATACCAGTTTGACACATCATAAGCAAGCATTTTGCATGGAAAGTATGTTTTATTTGAAAATCAGTGTTCTGTAGATGACTGGTAAGGATGGTAGTGAGTAATGTTTTTCTTTTAAAAACGTACTGCTTTGTCACCACTGGCTGCACTGTGTTAGGATCCATCATAAAATGTTTGTAGCCTAACTTGGTTTTATGCCATAGAATCTTAATATGGAGCAGGATTATATTTACATGGCACTGAGCTCCAAAAATACAAATATAAATAGGCCCAGTTACTTCAAGGTCAGTAGATCAGCAGCATATTAAATAGTATGTTTATTCTGATGCTGTGATCAGTAAACATTGGTGAAACTGAGATTCAACCATGCTCAAATATGTCAAACATATTTGTCAAACATATTTCAGGCCTCTTCGCACTTAGGCCTGCTCTGGCTTGGCTTTGTGTGGCCAGCAGACCATGTGCCAAATTTGACCCTTGCTAGTTACTTTTGTTCCATTAAATGCTTTAGGCCTAAAGAAGTTCAATCAGTCTGTGAGTTATAAAGAAGGCAATGGATTGCTGCCAAGAACAATAAGCATTTAACATTAAAACATTTGGAAGTCTTGCTTCTATTTGAGTGGCTATTGGTCCTGACTCAAGGGATTCAGTCCTTTGGGTTATTGTGGTGGGAGGTTGTTGCTATTTTAGACTGTACCTAGTGAATTTTGGGAGGTCAATATGACCTGTAGTAAATGTATCATTGACGTGTACACAAGGCCAGCATAGCTATTTCATCTGTGTACAGTACAGGCTTGCAAAAAGATTAGTTATCCCACTAGTCTTGTGATGTTACATGTATCCAGTCTATATTTCAAGAAAGGTGCAATGATCTGGCAGTTCTAACAATCTTAAATCACCTCTCAGTGTGTTAATGCCTCAGTTAATAATGTAACCTGTACTTAGATTCAGCAAGACAAGATTGCTTTGCCTGTAATAAATCTCTGAAATGCCAACAGTAGAAAGTTTAACACATGCATCCGAGTCTGTGGTTTCTAAATAACCACAAGGAAAAATCTTCTTCAAAATGCAGTACCACCATGACCCATCAAACATATAAGACCATTTTTGTGCTTGTCATTAAAATTTAAATTCCATATTATTTGCTTAAGGTTATTTGTGGCATAGACCAGCTTCAAAGCAAAACCAGATACAAAAAACAGGTCTGCCATCATCATTATGCGCCAAGCTTACAGTTTCCATGCGCTCAGTAACTGGAGCTTATTATTGTGGTAGGACTTATTGAAGTTATTCTTGGGCTGCTGTTCAGATGATTACATAGCTGGCTCATTACAGTGAATCATTATAGAGTTTTTTTTTCCATATAGTACATAGCAGGAGAGCCCTGGTGCCCTACGGTGTCATATTGCACTTCAGTATAAGCCATTATAACAGTTCAATAAAAAATGAACACAGCACAATAACAAAATGGATGTGCACTGTAGCTTTTCAGTTGTGTCTTCTTTTTTGAAAATTTGCCCTTGCTGTGACTTTGCACAGGAGGAAGCAAGACTTTCCATGAACTTGTAGAGCTGTGACCTGGAGTTGTAGCAAATCTGCCTCCACCCAGGTAAGCAACGCAGCTTAGCAGTGAGCACAAGACTGGCAGCAGCACCCACACGATTGGTTATTGATACAGCTGACTTGGTCTCTTCTCTTAATTTAAAGCAGGCAAGGTTAATCCTATAATACTCACACTCAGGTACCTCTCTACCTGAGTGTGAGTGAAAAATTCCTACACAACAGTGAAATGCACTGAAGCACTACCTCCAAATGACTCAGCCCCAAAAGAACTGTAGTGTACACCTGTGCCAATTGATTATAGAGGTTTTTTTAATTCCTTCACTTTACCTTGAGCTGGATGAAGCATGGTGGTCAAGAGTCTGTAAACCTGGCACAGACCTAAGGTATGCCTGTAACGAAAAGCCTAAACACGTACTTCTCAACTGTTTACTTTTGCCCTAAAGATAACTCAGCCAAGTTTAGAGTGCAACTCCCTGGGGGGGATAAAAGAACAGCTCACTTAAAATGCATAAATCAGAGAAGGCTGGTGTGTGGTGTGTTGGCCCCACCTTGCATGGAGCCATTCTAGAAAGACCTATGTGGGAGTAACACACACTCCAGCGATGGAACAGACAAACACCTCAGCCTCGGTATGGCCCTCCCGAGACATTCTTATAGAGTGAGGTAGTGCCCGGGGAGAAGTCTCTCAGCGATTCTGTGATTCAGCCCATGGAATATTCCTCCTTATGGGAAACTTATCCACCACTCCTTTTTCAGAAGGGATCCCTTTAAACAGGGCAAAAAAACCTCCCCCACGCATATATGCACACCATGAGGGGAGTCAGAGCTCAGGAACACTAAAACCCAGGAACATAATATGGTGCTTTGTCCATGGTAAGACGTGCCTATTCACAGATATTCACTGTGAAACAATGGAGATCAATCTTGTGACGATAAAATGGGGACAGCATTGTACCTAATTTTAACCTATTTTATTGGTCCCTTTTTTAAACATTTTGTTGCTTTATGAGAGTAGTCTCTGTGTCATTAATAAGGCCTGTTATGGCTTGCAGACACAGCTGGACTCTATAATTCCAAATGGAAATGATGTATAGTGGTGAGTAACCGCTTGTCTTTTCACTAGTGTTTGCCTGAGTCAGCCCCTTTCATCTGCAGCACTGGCCATTTTGTGTTCTGTGTGCATGTACTCAGAAAATGATTTATCCATATGCCCTCTCCTGTTACCTTCTCTGCGCCACCCTTTTCCTACAATTAGTAATCAGCACCCTGCACTTACACACCACAATTATTGTCTTAACAACGCAATTAGTGTGAATGAATGCTCTTAATGATTTTATATTTTACATGATTGTCATAATCAAAACAGTCCCTGTATGAGACAACAGAACCATCATTCTGTAAAAGAAATCATTAGAGGTTTTACTGGGCTTAGTTTTTCTTAGCGCTGCAGCGTTTTCCGCCCCCAGCTGCAGCTCTGTTCCCATCAAAGTGTTTTTTATTGAAGGAAAGCCTTTATAAAGATTTTATAAAATCTTTTTATAGAAATATTTTTTTTACCTCTCTCTCTCTCTCTCTCTCTCTCTCTCATATATATATATATATATCTCTCTCTCTCTGTGAGACATCATATACCCAGCAGGCACAACAAGCCGGCCAAGAGTAGCTGCTGACATGAAAACCAGAAAGCTTCTCATAATGCACAGGGCATTTCACCTGAGATCCAGCATCTATAGGCTGTATGCCATCTGGAAGGTAGGATGAACAGGCCTACAAAGGGTGAGCTACACTGTCCAGGATGAGATATGAAACATCCAAATAATGGAAGGGCTGATGAGAGAGTGCCTCAAAAAGATGTAAGCAACGAATGTGGATAACACAAGATAATCCTACAAATGGCTGGAAAAGGTAGGACTGAAGTAGTCATGGCAGCACAAGGTCAATCACTAAGCACTATGTCAATCAAAGCTGGGGTGTGTTACACCAGCTAAGACCCAAGATGCAGACTGAAAATGAGCTTCTGAGACAATCCAGCATCTAATAGTAGGATGCAAGATGCTGGCAGGAAAGCATACATTAAGAGACACACCCAAGTGGCAGGGATCATATATAAGAACATATGCAAGGAATATGACCTAGATACCACAAGTCCAAAAGGGAGGATCCATAGAGAGTGGCAGAAAATAAGGCTAAGATCCCATGGGACCTCTAGATCCAGACAGATAAACATGTAGTGGCGAAGGATTCAGATATTGTGATAGAACATATAATGTGGAAAATAGCAATGGTAATAGATGTGACAATCCCAGGTGATAGAAACTTCCAATGGAAAGAAAATGGAAAGACCCTGAACTGAAAAAGGACACAGTGAAAATGTGGAAGGTTAACACCAAGGTTGTTCCAGTGGTGATAGGGGCAAGTTGGGCTGTAAACCCTAAGATGGAGTGGCTCAAACAGATACCAGAAATGACAATATCTATCTTAGTCCAGAAGAATCTCTCTCTCTCTCTCTCTCTCTCTCTCTCTCTCTCTCTCTCTCTCTCTCTCTCTCTTTCTCTTGCTCTATTCAAAATTGTAGTGAAGAACACAAAGTCTACAGAGAACATATATATCCAAAGAATATTCCAGTTGAGTAATAGCAGTGTACTATAGTAAAATACACACGTGAAATACACAAGGCTTTCCAGACAAACCAGGTGTTTCAGGCAGAGGTCCTTTATCAGATGTGCAAACAAAGTGCCTCTGAAATTCCAGGAGCAGGAATGAGTTTATATTAGAAAATGTACATCATAACATAACATAACATTACATTACATTCCACGATTTTAAAGTTCAGAGAGTGTAGAACAGTTCTTTGTCTTTGAGTTTCCTAAATTATTTGCTGCCATAGCAATGACTGGCAATACAAAGAGATATGTTATTAACATATGTTATTAATGCCCATTAGCATTAATTAGTACCCATTAATATTAAAATTCCTTCTCACTGGACATGACAAATCCTTAAATCTGATAGTCCAAAGGCATTCAACAAAATTATCACTAAGACTTATCTTGTTTTCTGATTGCATTTCTTCTAAGTAATATGATAGATAAGTCCAACAGTCATGCAATGGGTGAGAACAATTGATCTTTTTGTATTAGTTATTTTAGAGGTTGTGTTAATAAATTTACATGTAGCACATCTGGAGCAGTTACAGGCCACAGTACCACAGTTATTATCTGAATGTTTATTTATCTCATTCTTGACGAGAATGGCTTTGATGTTTTTGCCTTGACTGTAGATTAGTGGAGGATCCTTAAAAATAGGTGTGGTCTCTGTATCATCCTGGAGGATTCGGAAATGTTTAAGTACAAAATTAGCCAGCACAATAGGAATTTGTTGTCTTAACAGTAGGTCAGTTCTCTGAAAAGGTAAAACACGGTTATGAAAATGTTCATAAGACCTAAGCACATTTGCAGTGAGAGTAAACAGTTTCTCAGGAAAAGTATGGATATATGGATGTATGAATATAACACATAAAAAATTAAATAATAAGATAAAAAATACCTCCAGTATTAGTGGGCATATAGCTCAGTGCTTACAACCAGTTGCTAGCATGGCATTGTGTGCAGATTGACCTAAACTGACTGATCTAATTGAAACAGAAGCAGTTTTGTAGAAGTAAAGCTGGGTGAGGGACAGCCATACCAACAAAACAAGTCTGTTGTACATTGTAGCAGTTTAACCCTGAAATGTTAGATCATGGCAAGATTGAGTAAAGCAACACAACACCCAAGACAAAAAGGTGTTTCCACATGTTGAGGATGCTGAGGACAGAAAGTCAGTGGTCGGCCATGGAAACTGAGTATAGAAGTGGATTATTAGTGGAGGAAATTTACTTGATTTTTGCCTATATTTTGCCTCAGAAGCATCTCTCTTTCGTGCCCAGAAATAGTCTGCAAACATAGAGGGGGTCCACTTTTCCCTACTACACATAATAACGTGATTATAATGTAACAAAACAAAACAGAATAAACAAAAAACTATTGGTTATAGAGAAAAAAAAGGTATTTTTCTACAGGAAGCAAAATCATTGTTGACTATTGATATTGATTTGATTTAGGTTTCTAATGCTTCCTTCAAGTTTATTGGTATGTGTATACACTAGATTTTTTATTTAATTATATATATATATATATATATATATATATATATATATATATATATATATGTGTGTGTGTGTGTGTGTGTGTGTGTGTGTGTGTGTGTGTGTGACTCGTGGTACAAGTGGACTGAGCATGAAAACATCTTTTAGTCTCATATACAACTACAAGATGGGTTTTGGACAAGAAATGTTGCAATCAAGGCTTTCTTGTAAAATTTCTCTGTCCTGCATTTTTGTGTGAGTTGTTTTTCTCCCATATGTAAGGTAGCCACTATAAATAGCTATTTACAGAGACAGGATTTGCATTGTGTTTGTGTTTGCGGAGAAAAATGTCATTAGCTGAAACAAAAGAAATAGTCAAACCTGCCCAACACTAATAACTTATAACAACACTAATAATTTATAAAACTAATATATTGGAAGCATTTTTCACATGACATGTTTATTTGTCTAATCATAGCTGACGGAAATGGAATGAACAAATTTCAATTATTGAATTAGTTACTTTACTATTTTGATGAAACCAAGACCATTGTGTCATTGTGCAATCCATACATCATGGAAGGGGCACTGTGTAAAAATTAAGACTGTCTACACTCCCATGAATTACTATAAATCCATGTCTTGTCCTGGTCCATGAGTAGCCCATAAGAGGCTTGGCTGAGCTGTGTCCCTTCCGAGCCTACATGGAAGAAAATGATATCTAAGCGAGACAGCTGGAGTTGTCACATTTAATGGCTTTATGTAACCATTGCACACACAATTATTGCTGTTTATGTTAGAGAAGATGCATCATGATGTTTGTCCATGTGCAATCACTCTGAGTGAGAGCATTTGGATGCATCTCTCTGTTGTTACCCTCCTCACTCCATCACTGCTCTTTTTAATTGCTGAGTAACACAGCACTGCATTTCTGTGGCTGCAGAGAAACACTGAGAGTGAGACTGAGAGCTGAGAATAAGATGTGGCAACTGGATCTATCAGGTTTATAAACCTCATTTTGCACATACTATGTGCCTGTTGCGCATGCTTTGTGTATGCATGTGTATTTTGCATCTCTCTGCTTGATTCCAGCTCTTTCAGTTGTTACATTGCTCACTGATATGTTCCCCTTCCAGATGTGTTTGAATAAAAGTCTAAGAAGTTTCACTTCTGCTTAGCCCTGCAGATCTTGCATGCTGCAGTGAGATGAGTAGCTTCTGATGTCCGGTTGATTGCACTAGTTGCGTGCGCTTGAATATTTTAGTGTATTGTCATAGCCTTTAAGTTTTTACTTTTGCTATGGGTTTGTACATGTAATGATTTTTCAGTTTTTTATTTGGTCCATGCCGAATTTCACAGATAGGACAAAGTTCTTTTGGTATTCTGCTTTCATTAGTGTCACAAGTGGGTTTGACTTGATTTTCACTCTCAGCTTAAATAGCTGTGCAGGGTGGAAATTCAACCCATCCAGACATGTTTCAGTGTCTTGGGGCTCCTGTCGACTAGCGTGGGTTTCACAGTACTGTGTCACATGAAGTGTCACATGTGGTTTGCCAGATTAAGCAGGGGGCAGGTGGTCTTCACTGCAGGCCTTGTTTATGAGAGCCATGTTAAACCGTGAGTTCCTCTCAGAGTGGACAGTGGTTTGAACTGCTGAAACCACTTTGTCTCTGCTGAACAGCTTAGGCAGCTTGACCATCATGCTGGCCAGACCCCAGAATCTAATTATAAAATATAAACAGTATGTTGAATGAGGGGCCAGTGAGAATTACAAGCCTACTAGCCTGCTTTGCAAGGTGGCTGAGGAGTGTGTTTACAGTGTTGATAAGGGAACAGTTAAGGATTAGTGAAGAACAATGAATTTAATAGGAGCTGACTATTAGAAAGCAGTTGCTTAGTACCTGTTTCTACTTCTGTACTTTGAGGTTAATATCTGGCATTCACGAATTCAGTATCTACTAACTTGAATGTCCACAATTAGTTTCCAGACAGCAAAAGCAGATCAAACCATGGAGACCCCAATTGATAATTTTTAAAATTTTTAAATTTTTAACAGTTTATAACTGTATATCTCAGTTAAAGGCCTTGCACAATTTAGCATTTTCCTTCCTGTAGCACACCAGAGCCAGAACATTTCATGAGTACGTGGACTTCATTCGCTGTTTTTAGAAGTGTCCACTGTAAATCAACCCTCTCTGGTTTTACTCTCTTGGATGCTAAATGTACTGTCCTCTCTACAAACAAGCTTGTAAACTGTAGCTCCAAACCACACAGCCAGCATCCATTTCATATAAGAGGAGTGTTGGCCAATCAGAAAGTGTCAGGTTTCATAATAAAACACATTTATATATAACTCTGGTTCCTATATGACATACTACATTGGCTCCTGCATGACATACAACACCAGCTCCTGCATGGAGCAGACCCTTTTACTGGAGCCCCACTGCATTTATGTGCTGCCTGATGCATCCCTAATTAAAGAAATCTATATATTCTCTTATGAAATGCCAACCATAGCCAAAGCTTGCAAGGAGTAGAAAGCATGATGTTATTTGCCTGTACTAGCTGTTTGCATATGCTAATTGTTCTCCACTGACAAATTAATGAGCAGCAACTTTAGAAGGGTCCTTAGCTCTTAGTAGATATGGAAGACTTGGCTCAGCAAAGACAGGACATACTCACTTAAACACACACACACACACACACACACACACACACACATACACACACACAAAAAAAACACCACACCACACACAATTCACAGCAGTTCCCCACTACAGGAAGCTAAACTGCAGCCCAACAACCTTCTGCACTGCTCAGGTTTCCTTACTCGAGTCTCTTCGAATAGTTACCAAACCACAGGGTTCATGGTTTAACACAGATCGCTTTTGCATGAAGGCTTTAGCAATTAGCAGTGTCTGATTATAAGAAAACCCACCATGAAGTCCTGTAATTGTCTGAAGAAAAAAAACAGCCCCACAGTGAGTGAAGGGAGAAAGTGAATGGTTGACCAGACAGTTATTTTGGGTGCTGCATATTGTTTCAGCCCTTGTTAGCTATGTCTGACATTGAGCAGGTGTCAATAGGTGATGGTTTCCTATTTTAGATCCTCTTAGATTCTGAAAATGCCTAGAGTCCAGTGGAAAGTAATGTACCCAGTCATTGGGACATAGATAGGTAAAATGTATGCTGGGGATACTGGGGACGTGTCCCCACCACTTTCAGAAATGGCTGAGATAATAAACTCCACTGAAACCAGTAAGAAAATTGCTTTACCTGCCAGCTGCATTCACTCAGCTATTTCACAGAACACTGCTTTTGAAAAAAAAAAAACTTCACATTCCTGTGTATCTCAGCTTTAATGAAAATCAGGTGATGGACTTCAGACTCTTTTCTCTTAACGTTATAACACGGGTCACAAAAACAAGCTCATATCACTTTCAATTTGCATAGCCTGAAAGGAATCTGAAACTGCAGTTTTAATTCCACAGCTGGATACAAAGGTAGGGCTATAAAAGTGAAATTACAAATCAATTTAAAAAGTGTTTTTCTTCATCAAATTATTTTTGGATTGCCATTGGCCCCTATAGCGGTCTTGCATGCTGTCAGTCATATTGTATCATCACAATGTCATCAGGGCTGTATGTTCAAGTTATTCCTTGTGCATGCACATATACATGCATTGTTCACTACAGGCCCCTTACACACTGCTCCTATACTGTTTGTGACACTCCTTCATTATTGTCCTGTCTTATTAAAGACTACAGCCTTGCATTTGCCAACAACTATCTACCTTCTCGTGCTGCAGTCCAAAGGCATTAAATTCAAACTTTGAAATCGTGTTAACCCCAGAATAGCACCACATTGTCATGTGGAATGGAAGCTTTGTCTAAGCTTGCGGACTGTATGGTTTAGTCTAATGGATCAGGGAGGGTTTGACAGCAAGATCCATTTTTGGTGCCAGTAGAGGGTCAAGACTACCACTTGCATGTTTAGGACGTGATCCTTGTCCAGTGCTCTCATTTCCACAGGACTCTACAACATTTGTATTGCCAAGATGATATGGTTTGTGGATGATGATTCTATACACCTCCAGCTTTATGTACCCTCTAGGTTATGATTTACCGTACAATAATGGAATACTTCACCTA